>NC_132878.1:65030458-65630458 GCF_030463535.1 Salminus brasiliensis | reverse complement strand
AACTGCTCATCAGTCAACTTACTCTGAATTACTTTTGAGCCTGTGAAAATGGAAGGACTATGTAAATGTGATCAATCGCATTTTTCTTGTTTGGACAAAATTTGACCCTGAAGATTTTGAAGACTTGAAAAAAAAAAATCAGTACATTTTATTACATCAGAATGTACTTATTATATTCAGTAATTCAGAAAAAAATGTTCCAGTGAACGCAACAGTGCCTGCATTTTTCCAACCAATAATGCATATCGGAGGTCTTCAAGTCGAGACCTTGATCATTTTTGTCTCGAGGCCTCTAGTGAATATTACATATGCATATAATTTATACTGTATCATAAAGACAATGGTCTCATTCTTGTTCATACTGCTTGTGGGTTCTTTTTTAAAGTGGAGGCTCTCGAGGTGAATTGGAGCTCCACTTCTGCTGGTTGATTATCCACAGATCTCCCACAAGTGCTGTCCAGCGTAGCCTGCAGAAGGTGTCACAGTACAAGCCTTTTAAAGACTTCAATGAGAAGGGCTGTGACTGTGGATTATATCAGAGGGGGTTATTCAGTCTGGATCTACAGGTGTTTTGAAGGGCACGAGTGGCACGAGTAAACACCCTGAGAAAATTGGCATATTTAGAGTTTTAACCTGTTAGTCATTGCACTAATATATATGGGTTATAATGCGCAGATGCTTGTATTACTTGAACATGCCACAATAAGTTGGTGTTCGTTATTGGTTGTTGGTATCGGCCAAGAAATTCCACGTCGATCAAATGGCCACTTCTAGTGAGCTTTAATCTCTTAACGCAAGGCCCCGGACAGGCCATAGAAACGTGTGAGCCCCAAACCTAGGACCAAAGGCAGTCTTCCAGCTCTCCTGTTGGTAAACGACCCCAAGCATACTCGCACTTATGCCTCAAAGTGGATTCTGTGTTAAAGGACCAAGTGCAGAACACTTTAAAATCAGCCTATAGACACAATAACTTTGTTCCTAGTAAGGCCGTTGTTTTATCAGTGTGCAACTGAGTCATTCCACTCTGACAAAATGTATCTGTGAAGCGAAGAGGCCACATAGAGCGGACTGTTGTTATGCCCCTGGACACAGCCTGCGGTTCTTCCACTGTGAAGTGGACTGATGTATTATGGCATAACACTTAAAAATAGACAGCTGATTTTAAATGCAATCTCACTGCCTTTTAATATCTCTGGGGTTCTGCTGACAATGACGGTGGTCTAATCAGTGATTATGGAATATGCTATGGACCTACTGCGTCAGATTTCTGTTTTTGTTTTGTTTAGTTTTTTTTTTTTTTATTGAAATGTTCGGATCAGGTGCCAACACATGATGGTGATGTGATTATGTGCCAAAATACAAGTTCACTGATTTACTGTTGTAGAGGTGATATCTTGTCAATAAATTCACAACTTTGTATGGAATTAATTCCTTGAGGATCCACTCGCATGCTCCCTCTGGTGTTTTGAACAGGTGAAATATGATGGGACCATGCTCTCCATAAACTGGCTTTGATGGAACCACGGTGTCTACGTTTTTCTAGTCTACAGTCATTGGACCAGACAGAAAGGTCAATGCACTCAATAACAGTTCATTTATAAGAGCAAGTCATAATGATGAAATAAGCATAGTGGAGGTTCAACGTACATGAATAAAATGTAAGTCGCTCTGAGAAAGAAACATCTGGCAAGTTCCCATAAATGTAAATGTAATTATGAATTAGAGCTAGTAAGAGAAACACTTGTAATTATGAAATGTCATTTATGAGAACTCTCAATTAGATAGTATTTCATTCTGAGCCTCATTATGGGTCATACATTATGAAGATATGTATCTTGTGATGGAGCTTAATGTCATAATTGAGAGCATCTGCTGAGAAATATTCATTGAGAAACATTGTGACAACAGAAAATTATACCAAAAATAAGGTTCTATCCACTAATAATACTACACCGCCTCCATAGGTACAACTAATCCAGCTTGATTAGCAGCAAAACCTGTAAATTGTATTATTAAAATAATTTCAGATTTTCTAAATCTCAAGAATGTTCTCGGGCCTTTGCAGCTGATCCAGAACCCAGTGGCACAACCTGTCGTCTTCAGTGTTCCTAAGTTCCTTCTCTTCACCGACTTCCTGTAGCTGCCCACATCACATTCAAAACCCTGAGGCTGACCTACAAAGCCAAGATGAACCAGCCCCTCTACCTGATGGCAGTGGTGAAACCAGATTCGTACTAATAGCCCTTCGAGCTTCAAGTATGGCTCTGCTTGACCCGCCATCCTATAAGATGCACAGAGGACAAGCGTCCAGACTTTTTTCTGTCCTGCCACTGAAGTGGTGGGTGTCCGAACAGTCGCTCTCTGTCTTCAAACCCTGACCGAAGACCCACCTCCTCCAAGAGTACTTAAGTTCTCACTTCTCTCACACTCATTAAAGGATGTACTCCTAACGTGACATTCAGGTGAAGTGTAGTGAATGTTGAGTATTGTGTATCTAGGTATCCATGCATGAGTTGAGATAGGTTGAGATATCTTTTGGATTCTGGCCGATACAAACTAGCCAAGCATGTTTTCTGAGTAAAAAGTGAAGCACTTCAGTAAGTTGCTTTGGATAAGAGTGTCTGCTAAACACCTGAAAAGTAAAAAAAAGTAAAGTTTCTCTCATACTGTTCTGATAAACCTCAAACACATACAACACACACTTAATCTGCAATGACCTGCACCTTATAAGAAATAGGCAGAAAACAATACATATTAATGAAATTTATTTAGAGGTTTTAGTTAGAAAATATCAGGTTATGATAGAAACAAAAAAACATTGCAATATATTAAATCATGAAGCAATAAAACAAATGACACCCCTGATAATACAGTGATGAAGACAGCCTGGTACAACATTTCTAAATAGTTTCAAGCCCAGTTCACTGAGAATTACTGATGATCAGTCTTTCAAGTACTCTCCAATTGATCTGTTCTCCACCCACAAATGTGTCTTCTAGGAGTAACTGCCACTAGTCAGCACAGCACAGCGCAGCATACACAAATGTAGAACTGTCAAGTTCAAACTTTAGTTTGGCCACACTGCTGTGACCAAACACGACAGGTTGGGTATATTTTTGTTTAATATAATTTAAAGGTTAATTCAATGGCATTTCCAACCTGCTGAGTTTAAAGATTAAAAGTCAGGGCCAGCTCAGTAAATTAAAATTTTCACAATTAACATAGCAACAGTTGCTATTAAAACTAATTTGCGGAGGGAGCATGGATACTTCAATTCAATTCTGTATTCAGTTCATGATTTAGGCTTTAACAGACTAGCGGGAGGTTGCATAGACAGACTACAGACTGCTAAAAACTGCATAGAATGGAGCTGCACCCTCAGTGGAAAAGGGCTCTCTGATAACCTTTTAAGTTAACAGCTCTGTCTGAAAAGAGGACACTTTGTGTCAGTTATTATGATAAAAATAATTAAAGCTATTATCTTTAGCAAGTGCACCCATGTTTAAATAAAAGCCACAGTCTGCTGTGTCATTCCAAAGCTGTAATAGAGTGGATATTGGTCGGGAGTGGTGGTGGTTGGGGTAAGGGGTACAGTTCTTTTATACCAAATATACAGATCAGCCAAGATCTACAAAAACAACAAACAAACAAACAATTATGGTTATGCTATGTAATTCTGTCAATTGTAATGTTTTAAATTAAGGGAAATTTGTAAATAACTGAATTGTTCAAATAGAAGCATATTTAACAAGAATGTCAGTATGTCTCTTAATGAAATAGTTAAGAACACGCTGCCTGGTGCCTAGGACACTGTTTTGCAGCAGTGTCCTAGGCACCAGAGAACATTTATTTTAATCTACTGAAAAAAATTTTTTCAGGATTTACCACTCGTTTACCATAACCATCAGAAAAGGTTCACTGGTGGTTTTGCTACAAGGCTAAAGACACACACTTCAAACACCAAACATGTCTTGGCTGATGGACGACACTAAAGCTTATGAAACAAGCTTTTCTTGCTAGCATATTCCTTCATCTGCGTTGCTCTTCACTTGGTCAAACTCCTACATTTATTTCTCTATTAGTGCAAAAAAGCAGCAAACATGGCATCCAAACCACTCTCTTGGTTATACAGCTTTTTGAGCTTTGGTTTTAAAGAACCAGAAAGGGCAAATTCAGGTTCCTCCATAATGATATCTAGGTCTCCCAGGCCATCTGAAATGTGTTTGTGATGTCTAGAGAGTGCAGGGCACTGATCCGTTTTACGTGCTTTACTTATTTGATACTTTCATAGGCTTCGCTTGCAATAAGTTTTTGTGCAGGATTATTTGATCTGACATGATTTCATTTTGGTTTTATGAATGGCCTTGAGATGCCCACCAATACAATGAAACTGTTCAGTGGAGTCATTCATTAGTGGTATCTATCTGAACTAAGGCCATGTGATTTGAGTACTTGTGGTTACATATTGGTTGGATTTATGATCAGGTAGAGCACACGTTATTAAAAACACAAAACAAACACACATCTGAACAGGGACAGTGTACTGCTATAAATCTGCAAGTAGTAGTAGTAGCTAATTTAACTTTAACAGGTGGACATAGTCTTTTTTATCTTAAAATAAAATGCTTAAAGGAACACAATGGGAAAATTTCATCATCACTACATCTGTGGTAAACACACCCATGCGCCTGCCTACAGTGGTGCCAGCAGAGATTTTACTAGGCAGTTTTCTATGCAGAAAAAAGTCAGATATTTATCACTGTGGGCATGCTCAGTACTTGTATTCACACAGTGCACTGTAATGAGAGAATACTGATGAATGAACACACAAAAAATATGTAAATTCTATCAAACTAATGAGGCAGAGGGATGCAATGTTGCAATTACATTTGGTAGAACAGTATAGGGCATTTGCAGCTAGACAAAGCTTAACTAAGCAATGTTAGCAAGATACTCATATGCAACAGTTTGGGCACCCTGGTCAAATTACAGGTATGTGTAATTAAGTTCACATCCTCTACAGAGACACTCTTCTGCATATTCTAGAGCTTATCATTACATATCATTACAGTTGAAAATATTTCCAAAAAGATGTACTGTGGCATCTGCAAAAGTCTCAGCACATTAACTATGTTTTATTTTTCCAAAATTCAGTAAACACATGAGAATTGTGTCTGAATGTGCAGTAGTACATTTACAACCATTTCCTTTAGAGAATTCTTTCAATTATCTTCATTTAGAAATTCAACTAAATGTTTCATTTAATCAGGGGTGCCCAAACTTTTTCATTAGACTGTATTCCTTACATATACATCACCAAGGTAAACTTAATGTTTAAAGTGAGCAGAACAGAACACTTATTACCAAGGAAAAAAACAACCCAAAGAAAAGATATCCAATCATAAGGCTTGAGGGTTTGATTGTACTGACAGTATTAATAACTATTCAACTGGTAAGAGATCCTGCTGCTCTCACTATGTTCAGTGGATAGAGTGATAGAAGCAGGGAAAGAGAATAAAAAGCTGAACTCCATAGCCAGGCTGAAGAATTTCCCTCAGCTTAGGGCCAAAAAGCATGTTATATGTGCTCTCATAGTCTAGGTTTACGCATCTATACAATACGCATAATTCAGGAGGCATTTCGCAGGAGTTCCTGGATTCGTGGGCTTCTCGGAGTCTGGAAGGCTTTAGCCTGGCTGTGGTGTGTCTGATGACCTCTGGTTACCACATCTTGACATCCATCAGCTCCAGGTCCCCCATAATCTCCAGCTCATCCACACGCTTCAGGTCTTGCACACGATGTTTATAACTGAACTGATGGACTCCATTCACAGCCACCTTAAACTGCTGCGCCTCGCACAGGACAATCATCTGGAGCAGGGCAAGAGATTACTGGTTATATGATTAAGCTTATTCTGAGCAGTTAAAAGGATATTTGAATTCTCATTATTTAGGACACCACAACCTTTATACTTTGTTTAAATGAAAACAGTGTGGCTCAAATTCAGCAAATGTCTGCTTGTTTCCTTTTCTGCTTGAACTATTAGGCCAGTGTAGCCAGACATTCAACTAACTAGCACTGAAATTAATCAAAACATTAATCCCAAACATTCAACCAGTGTCCAGTATACTGACCAGCAGTATACTGGTGTTTGTGCCGGCAGCTATTAGATAGCTCCTCATACCTCAAAGTATTCCCCTGGTGTGAAGGGAAAACTTGCAAGATTGTGTTCCTCTGGACCCCAGCACTCGGAGAGGTACGAGTTCCGAACGAACAATCCCGCTTTGAGCCGAGGATTCAGGTGCAGTGCAATATCTTCAGATTTTCCCACATGCAGGTTTATACTGAAACTACACACAGCCGTGCACACAGGAAGAACAGGACAACAAGCAACCTGACTTTAATCATATCAGACAAATATGGCCACACATGGCTAATATTACTTGGTCACGTTTATGCTGCTTTTGACTACCATAAATAAGACCACAACAGTACAATATGGTTTAACACCATCATGCACTTAAATTATTTAAATTTAATATTAATATTTAAATTACTTAAAAACATGCACATAAAGTTTTATGGATTATAATCTTTATCACCAAACCTGTGGGAAAAAGCACTGATTCTGCCTTTCACTGTAATTGTGTGTCCTGGACTCAACCCCTTCAGCAGCTTTCTCCTAAAAGGAAGACTCTGAAAAGATAAAACACATATAAACAAGATACAAGACAAGCCAGATCCCATGTGCACCCTATGGCCTAATTCCATTTCATGTGTACTCATCCAGTGTCTGAACTGACAAGAATGACTCTGACAAGACATCTTTATACACAACTGTCACACTAATGTATGCAACACAGATTTCATACATACATACAAACATCCGTACAGTATGTCTGCATGCAGTAGAGAAACATGTACTCACCATATCACCAGACTCTGACAGCACAGCCTAAAGGACAGAGAGTAGAGCATGAACAGCATGTTAAAACAGGCTGTGCTCATTCCAGTGTTCAGAAGTTGTGGTCTTAGACATGTAAGATTCTATCGGCACTCAGATACTAAGGATAAAAGATTTCACTTCCAAAACAGCAAAACTCCTTGACACAAATTCTAGGATTACTGTGAATAGTCTAAGAAACAGACACAGCTCTTATGTTTAAGCTTAGTATTTTATTTCTTGCCAAGCTCATTGTTAAAGATGACAATATTATCTGTTCAGTGAACTACACTTTTATATTTTGGGCTATTTCTGTGTTTTGTATTACAGGCTACTTAGCAGTGTGAAAATGTCACAAGTGTGTGCTGCTTTTACAGTTTGATAATAATGTGATTTTAACCCTTGTCCGGTCTTAAGGGTTAAAAATTACACTCCACTTTGTTTAATAGGAAAAAATAAATTATCTTTCTCCATCTTGCAATGTCATGTTTTGCTAGAGTATCCCCAAAATGTAAAAGATTAAAGTGAGGAAAGTGAAACAGACTTCACAGTTCATACGTACGGCTGTAAACCACCAGGGTAGATAGATTGTCTTTTGACAATTAGGACAAGGGGAGCATACAGATGGTTAAGACTACACATGGGTTAATTCAGTATAACTCTGCAGTGTGTGCGGTTTTTGTACACTGTGACAGTAGTAATTGTGGTGTGACTTTATTCTATTATGTTCAGATAAGAAACAAATTCTGTAGTGATTTTAATCTGTCAGTCTATCAGTAATATTGGCGAGGTGAACAGTCTTCTGTAATTGGTTGAACTCAATCTACCTTTTGTTAATGAAATAACAAAAGCTGCTAACAGACACAACCATGCAGCAGGTTGCTCCTGTTACTGAGCATGTCATGTAGATTAACAAAGATGTAAACATGCAGGCTGTGACCATTCAGGGCTATCTGTGGGAATTTGGGGGAAATTACACAGATGCTATATCCCATTTCAATCGGCCATTCCAATCTCGAGAGGTTATATTACACATCCTCTTCTAAGAAAATCTCCAGTAGCTCTAGTAGTGCTTAAGACAATATTTGAATCATTGTTCATGACAGTGATTCTCATTCCTAATCCATGCTCTGCACTACCCTCAGCATTGCTGAAATGAAATGTTTCAAAAGTGTCTTAATGTGCACTGTAGGTCAGAATTTACATACTTTTCCAAATCAACCTGAAATAAAAATAGAGCACATTTTTACTCACCTTATACAGCTTACCCAAATTGCAAAGTCTTTGGTAATTAGTAGGTTAAAATCATACACACATACACATGCACTAATAACAAAACCAATTCCACTCACATTGGCCTGTGTGCTTAACCCCATCACAGCAGCTGGAGAAACATCTGAGCTCTGAAAACAAAAAACAAAACGTTCCCATTTACTCATGTCCTATTCACGCTTCCAATTTATTTCCCAACACATCTATAACATCTACCTTTGACCTTAACATAGCCTTTTTCCCCAGTCCATTTGCTATGTAAATAACCTCTGTTTTGATTGGCTGAGTCCTAGGCAAGTGGGATGATTCTAAACGTAGGCTGAATGGGTGGTCCTATGTAATCATGTCGGCTGTTTCATTCAAACTCAAAACAGGCTACATAAGGTTCCATTAGCACTCACTGTTTATGGACTTCATTGACTGAAAAGTGTGTCCTGAAACCATGTTTACATGGGAGGTCAAGCTTTAATTTTAAAAACACTAGGGAAATTCACTTTTCCAAGATAAAGGTTCCTTAAAGATATACATTTTTGCTGTTATAAACTGTAATGAACAGCAGAACATAGTAGAGCATTTTTTTTTTACTGTATTTAAGTTTTCTGTGTTTAAGATTATTAAGATCATGATTAGGTCTGGTACTCACTGTACTTGGAATGAATCCAACAGCCTGGATGTGAACCTTGCCTGATATTGCCAATGTGTCCACTTTACCCAGATCTATTCTGTGCTTGTACTCCAGGACATGTGCACCATTTACTGCCACCTGCAGGTAAAGAAAAAAAGAGCACACTTACAAGCTCACTTTCTGAAGCTCAGATTCTGGAAGCCATTAGATACAAATCTGGGTACTGAGGACAAACTATGGAAAGTATTGGGGAAAGAATATGATGATGATGATAATAATAATAATAATAATAATAATAATAATTTATTCATAGACCAACTTTCATATTAGTATTGGAATAAGACTAATAGTATTAGCTCAAAGTATACTAATGTGAAAATTGTATCAGTACATTCAATTGCATTACTTTTCTGACGGGTCATATTGTATTTAATTTAACAGCAGTGATGAGCATCCTTACCTTATATACATCTTTCTCTACCAGAACAATGATCTCAAACCCTGATCCTTTCCCAAAAGGCATCAGATAGTGGATCTCCTCTTTGCCCCACTGCTCTTGCTGCATTGTGTTACAGACAATGTGGGACTTCTTAAAGCGAGGGTTAAAGTGGAAAGCCACGTCTGCTCTTGGCTTAATACTGCTGCCACATGTGAAGTCAACCTGAAACCTGCAATAAATGTTCATGTTTAAGACAATGTTATATCATTCTTGTCATGAGAAGTCATTGTATTTGTAAACAGTAACTGTATAGGGAGAGGGCTTTTTGTGTTTAATTTTAAAACCTGTTAACAGAGCAGGATTTTGAACCAGATAATTTCTATTGACCCATTCATCATCGAATGTCCACACAACATATAGAAAATCTGCTATTTTCATATGATGTACAAATGAATGAATTGATAAATAACAGATTTTACTAAAATACCTACTGGTTACAGTTTCAACTGTACATGTATACAAACAGTGGAACTCACCTGTCTACATCACTGGGAACAGAACCCTGTATTAGAACCATTTCACCTGGATGAAGACCCCCCAGGATGGTTACAGCAAAGGGGATTGTCTGAAAAATCAGAAACATCACATTGATTTTGTTTTATTTACATTTAACTTCATTAGATTTTTACATAAAAGCTTAGTATTTGGTGTAAATATATCAATCATTACACATGTTGTTAATGGTCCAAGCATAAGTACGTGAATGAATCCTCTTCAGGAAAAAACAACTTCAATATGGCTACTTTACTTTTGCAAACACTATTTGTTTTTGCATTGTGTTAAACTGAACTTATTTACACTTATAAATGACAAAAAAATGAAACTATATATTATTTTAATAAATTATTGTGTAAATTTGAACAGTTATTTAATACAAATATCCATAATTAACAAATAATATAATTTTAAGAGAGTCCACCCCGACTCTCGAATAATTAGCGGCCTCTGGCGGTTGGAAGCTGAACTGTAGGATAAACACATCTCAATAAGTACTTTGAGAACAGGTCTGGTTAGTCGTTCATTCACGAAGACGTTCACGTAGTATTTTACTCGTTAATTAGCTAATAAACCTTCTCATGAACTAGTTAACAGTTATTCACTGGAAAACACCGAACTAGCAACAAGACTGCATACAAGAGCGTCTTGCTCGTTAGACAGATAGCTAGTGCTAACTCCCATCAACGGCCGACGGTCATTAATTGCTGAGTAAGAAATCCTGGGTCGAAATGGCCGACTGAAAACACACACACCCACACACACTCACACACACTCCAATATAACTGGCTAGCTATATTTTCCGAAAGCCCAGTTCCTCCTTAAACGGTGCAGCAGTTACACCCCGTCACCCCACAGCCAGCCCAATCTAACTGCAGTCTCGTTTAAGCTGGAACAGTATTAGGACTATCCGCAGGTCACAAAAAACGAGCTGTCACAAACCAGCGGTCTATTCACGAAATAAAATAACAACTATGAGACAAAACGAAGTCTCATAAATGCATTAATCGACAAGAAGCACCAGCCTAAGCAGTGAAGCATCGGTGAATCTTCTGACGTTAGCTAGCATAGCTACCACCGAGTAAACAGAGTAGCTAGCTAGGTTAGCTAGCTAGTGCTAGCTATCAAGCTCACCGGGCTCAGCACAGTTTGCTTCGGTTTCTTCACCGACATGTCGGCAACCAAACAGCTCCCACGCTGTGTCCGTGTATCCAGTATAAAATAATATTTTATAAGGTTAATATTTACTCCCCGACAAACTTCAGAAGCACTCCGCTCCACTTTCACATTCGTTGTTGATGAACGCCCCGCTGGGAGAAGCGACCAATCGCAGCAAAGCCTCCCCGTGACGTCACCAGGCTACCTTCAAGACCGTGGCGTGTTTGTGTGGTTGTTCGTTCAATGCTGATTTAAGGAGGGTTTACTTCGCCAAGATCACACGAAATCGAGAAACCAAGATCAACAATTAGAACATAATGTACTTTTTGTGACCTTATTATTGTTGAAGACGTTGTTAGGATTTAAGATAGCGTTACGTTTGAAGAGTCAAGGTGATGCCCTACCACACCATGTTTACAACGGCATAGCATGTTGGATTGAGAAGCGTAGCGAAGGCTTTTCATTTTAGACTTATTTGTGCTATTAACATTTATACTTTAACACCCTAAATAATAAAATCAGTGTTAAAAAAAAATAACTGTAATAATAAAAATGTGAGTGGCTGGCTGAAGTGGCTCTTGAACAGAGCCCATCGAGGACGTCCAGCGAGTCACGTTGTTAAACAAGGAAGCATCAGCAGCAAAGTGGAGATCAGGGTCATGGTCTCATTAGTTTCTCTCATTTACCGCCCATCATTATACAGACGAAGCTGCTATGATTTCTGGCCGTTTTCCGCTGCTGGTGCCATGTTTCTGCGTATGTTTGGCTGACTTTTACATTCTGGACGACCGGATCGGGCTGGGGAGACGGTTTGATGGCATAGGAGGCTTAAGCGGAGGAGGGGTATGTCATGTGCGCTGTTGTTCAGCTTGATTTCTGAAGCCCCACTGACAGCTGAGGTGTGTGTTTGCCCCCCCAGGCCACTTCGCGACTTCTGGTCAACTATGAAGAGCCTTACAGGAGTCAAATACTGGATTACCTTTTCAAGGTAGCTGCACAGAATTCTTACACTCTCAAAAATAAAGCTCTGTAATTAGGTCTTTGGCAGAAATAACTATTTTTGGGTTATTATTATTGAGAGTTGACAAGTATTTGTTCCCCTTGTTGTTTAATGTTTGGACAACGTTGATCTTCGCAGCCCAGCTTTGGAGCTTCACTACACATTCTTAAAGTGGAAATAGGTGGTGATTCCCAAACCACAGGTATGACAACTGTTAGTCTGTTGGTCTTCTCAACAAATGGTACTAAAGTCATTTTCTACTCAATGCATGAATTCTTTTCAGAATTTGCCAAATGTCCTTAGTAAGGTGGATTTGAAAGTCCCTTGTCAGGTGATCAGCCATTCCAGAAGTCACATGAATGTCAGGTTGTCATTGTCTTGACTGACTGTGAAGACTGTGTGAAGACAATAAGATCCTTATAAACCAAAACAATTGTGTGCTATTCTTCAACACATAGTCAAATCAAATTAATTCAAAGAACATTTATTTTCCATTAATTGCCATGCATTTGTAATTCCTGAACAGATTATTATATAATAGTAAACAGAGATATGTGACAGCCTTTTTAGACAGCCTAAATTAATCAATAAACTCATGTAAGTACTGTTACAAACAACATGAAATCAAAATGCACCTTTTTACCCTCGTTATGACTGTCTTCATGCTCCCGATCATGCACGATTTATCTTATCCAATCGTTAGAAACACATAAGTCTTTCTTTTCCGGTAATCATCCTTTAACCTCTTGAGACCCTGCGTCCTCATTAGGGGCCATAACATGATACTTCATTTTTAAAAACTTTGACCCTTTGGTCTCATATGAGGACATTGTTTTTTGCAAAAACAACTTTGTCTACAAAGTTTAGTTTTTATCCTACTAATCCCAAATACGCGAAATAAAAAATGCACACCAAGCAAAAGTTGGGGGCGCAGAAATTTAAAATGTAATGCTATTTGCAGACTCTGCAGATTTTCGAATGATGTCATACTGCGCCAGTTGACAGGGCAAATAATGTTAGAACCACTATTATTACCTCCACTCCCACCACCTTTAACGCTCTTGAAGACAGAAGTGCTTAGCTAGCTCAGAGACCTGTTGTTCAGTCAGAAAAATGTCCCTGTGCTGAAGGAAAATGATATGAGTTCCCTCCAGAACTGCAGTGGAGCCTCTTGGTATATGCAGCATCTCTCAGCACAGGAACTGAAGTGTGTTAGACTCTGTTTTCTCTTGTCAGTGCACTTTTGGTAGATTTCTTTCATTACAGTAAAATGATTATTATCATTTGAAAAGAAATAGTACAAACTTATCAAAGCTTTGCTGTTGAACTAAACATTTCCAGTATATCTGTCAAAACGCTCATCTGTCCACCCATGTGAATTTATTGTCTGTTACAGATGGCACAGAACCATCACACATGCACAATGAGAAAGATGAGAATTTTTTCCGTGGTTATGAGTGGTGGCTCATGAAGGAAGCCAAGAAGAGGAACCCAAACATTACTCTTATTGGTAGGATTTCCTTTTTTTTATTAATACTACAGCAAAAAAAAGTACAGCACCCCATGATGGGTTATCTGACATTAGATCTCTTGATTTTATTGAAGGCCTTCCCTGGGCGTTCCCTGGATGGATTGGTAATGGTACTAACTGGCCGTACACCTTTCCAAACATCACCGCTAACTATGTTGTGTCTTGGGTCATTGGTGCAAAACAATATCATAACCTTGATATTGAGTACATAGGGGTATGCATTTTCTCTTCCATTATGAGGTTTCGTCACAGTTTCCTTACAAGTGACATATATTCATATATAATATTATATATGTTTTTAATTATATACTTTATTTTTAGATATGGAATGAAAGGGACTTTAATGCAAAATACATCAGGGTAAGACAGAAAAAAAGGCCTAAATATATAATTTGGTATTTTGATTAATTGTTTAAAAAGAAATCTAAAATTAGATTTTTTACTGTTGTCTTTTATGCTTTGTGTTTTCTCCAGGTGCTTCGAGACACATTAGACAGAGCAGGTTTAGTAGATGTTGGCATTATAGCAGCAGATGGGAACTGGGATATTTCAAATGCTTTGCTGGTTGATCCATACCTCAATGATGCTGTTGATGTGATTGGGTAAGACATAAAAGATCATGATTAAATGTATTAATTATAGTTGAAGACAATGAAAGAAAATATAATAAAAAAAAAAATGATATTCAGTTTTTCTGAGTTCATGTCGGAGCAGAAGCAAATAGCAGAGCCACATAAAAACCAATAAATGAATGAAAGAATAGATATGAATAAAACAATTTCAGTCATAATAACATTAACATTAATATTGCCCTCTGCTAGCCTTATTACCACTGTTTGCTTCTGCATAGCTTCACAGTGGCATTTTAAGTTCTGCAGTGCTCTTTTGCCAGAGTTCACTACCCAGGCACCACTACAGTGAAGGAGGCCCTGCTTACAGAGAAACGGCTTTGGTCCTCTGAGGATTACAGCACATTCAACAATGACATTGGTGCGGGGTGCTGGGCTCGTATTCTGAACCAGAACTACGTCAATGGCAGGATGACCTCGTGAGTTAAACGCTCTCAGAATGCTCCTGACATCTCAGTGATGAAGGGTCTATGAATGAATTTGTTTGTAGTTTGATGTTAGTGATAGTCTTGTCTTGTAGGACTATTTCCTGGAATCTGATAGCAAGTTACTATGAAGATCTCTCTTTTGGCGGAGATGGTTTGATGACCGCAGAAGAGCCATGGAGTGGGAATTATGTGGTGGAATCCCCGATATGGATAACTGGTAATCGGCATACACATCAGTGATCCATATATAAGAGTGAAAATTAAAATGCAAAGTAGAGGTGTCTGTTTGTTATCATTATTGTAATAATTTATCATAATGCCAAGGTAATGAAATACTGGCCTTTCTCAGTGAGTATTTATTGTAATGTTAGAGTTTGTTTTTTTTATACAAATAAATGCTTAGCACTCAGATGAATAGCTAGACATGTACGTTCATATAGTTGTTCATGTATTTACCTATCATTTTCTCAGATACCTTTTGCTGGTATTGTACACTGCAAGGAAAATAAAGGGGTAATCCCTTTCTGCAAAAGTTATATTTTATAGTTATATTTTTATAGTTATATTTTAGATATTTATCATTTTTGTTGTTTTTCTTTTTAAACAGCTCACCAAAATATTAAAACATTAAACCGCACTTCAAACAGTGTGTTAGATGTTTTCAGGTATTTAGGAACAACATGAACAATATATGATAATTATCTTAGAATTTTCTGTTAAATTAATTTAATTTCAAATGTAACTAGAGAGTTCATCATGTTTTAAACACTAAGCTTTCTGGATATTTTATTCTGAGGGAATTCCTTTCTTTTTTTTTTTAGATTCTTAGTTCCCTACTAATTATTATACATAATTTTATAAATATCAATTATTTCTCATGTGATGAAAAATGTTTTAAAATAAAGGCATCTCTGTGGTTTAGCTCACACTACCCAGTTTGCACAACCTGGCTGGAGCTATCTGAATACTGTGGGCCACCTTGCTCGGGGTGGAAGTTATGTAGCATTAACAGATGGCAAAGGGAACCTCACGGTTGTGATAGAGACCATGGTGGGTGTTCTTCTTGTTGTCTTTTCTCTTAGTCCTGAAGGAAGTCACCAGTTAGTTCACTTTTTACTTAAGCTGGGGCTTTCCATTCCTCTTTCTGCAGAGTCACAATCACTCTCAGTGCATACGACCTCCACTCCCACCTTACAGCGTCTCCCCTCAGACGGCGACATTTCAGCTCAAAGGTTCCTTTGTGAGTCTCTCTGTCTCTGTTTAATATGACCAGACAGCTGTTTGTTAACTAGAAGGTTTAATTAGATGTTGCATGCTTTCTTTATTTAGGCAGCACTCACTGAGCTCCAGCAGTGGTACACAAAATTTGATTTTGAGACCAAAAAAGATGTACTTTTCAAGAAGACTGATCCCATAAAGGTGAAAATGATTAGTATTATAAATTGCTAAAAATAGCAAAATATATATTATAAAAATATTATAAAACAATACAAATGAATGTGCATTGTTTATACCACATTGTAAAGCTTTGTAACATTTATATCAATATCAATGTCAACAGATTCAAAATGGATATTTTTCCCTGACATTGGATGTTGATGAAGTTTATACAGTTACAACCATTGCCAGTGGCCAAAAAGGCCTCTACCCTGATCCCCCCAAGTCTGCACCTTTCCCCAAGAAATATTTTGATGACTTTGATGCCCGTAGGTTTCTTTGCAGTTTCTTTGCTCTTTTATTGTAGGTGCTTTGCTCTCTATATACTCCACACTGACATGTAGTCAATCAAACAAAACATGATTGTTGTTTTGTTAGTTTTGCACTGGAGCTATGAGGCTAATGTAGCACACAACCTTTTCGGTCAAACTGCATCCACGTCGCCATTAATGTTGCACAGACAAGTCAGAGTGCCTTGCTGTATGAAAAATGAACTAAGACCTCACAGTTTAGCTCACAGTTGAACTCTTGGGGCAGCTGTGTGAGCTGAGCTGTGTGCTGAATTCTTACTCCCCTGCAGGATCTCAGTCCACTTTCTACAGTTTACGTTCATGATTTATGTCGTATTGGAGCCATTTCTGCATTTCGGCAACATTTTCGGCACATTTTAGTGTTTCAGTGTTCCCAGCTCAAACGCACCTGACCCAGCACAGGAGGAGCTTGTTAATTAATGAGGGAGTTCAATCAAGTGTGTAAGTTCAGTAACAGCACCAAAATTTGCATAGTGCATGGTGTCCCATTCTAAAATGGGGAGGGGGGGGGGCAATATGACGCTATTCTATCGTATCGTGATAAATTTTATCTTGATCATAATATGCTTTTCTAGGCATCTAAGAATCTGTTGTTACTAATGTTTTTAGTCTGTGATTACATGTATCGTGATAAATATTGTGTATAGTGAATAAAACTTTATTCTCTTATCTTTAAATATAGTGATATAGTATTTTTACCATATTGCCCTGCCCCAGTTCAGGTACACTATAGCTGGGCAGTATGGTGAAAATGTTATATCATGATATACAAAGACATTTTTCACAATATACAATATTTATTGCAATATTTTGACATGCAGACAAAATGCAACAACAGTGTAAAAATGGTAAAAACTGCTATCTAAGACTCAACCACACTGAGTACCATATTTTTTACTCAAAATATGCTGCACCCCATTTAATCAAATTGGACTACCTACACAATATCCACAGTATACTCATAAAAGCATATTGTGTACCACGATAACTTCATACCACCAAACGTCATATGATAAAACGTCATATTGCCCACCCCTAACGTACACACAGAAATTTTGTTCATTTTAAAAGTTTGCCACTACATGCCAGTCACTAAATCGCATCGACACAAGTCACAAGAGATGTAAATACATATTTAAGCATGTATTTACAGAAAAGATTTGTGTGACTATTGACTGGTGTTTGTTAGCAATATTCGCTCTAGCAATGTTAGTTCCAGTGCAAACCCAACAAAAGCAAAGTTTGGACACCAAAGATGTCTTCTCAGATTGACGACATCTGTAGTAAGCAGAAAAGTTTGCATATTTTACTCAAGAGGTGATAAAATACAGGAGCTTGATAGAGTACATTTCTGAAAGCGTGTACTCTTCTTCATCCCTCTTATGTTTAGGTAACCCTCCCTTCTCAGAGGCTCCATATTTTGCTGATCAAACCGGAGTGTTTGAATATTTCAGAAACCTCACAGATCCAGGGCCGCACATCTTCACCTTACGTCAGGCTGTCAGCCAGCGACCAGTTTCATGGTCTTATGATGCTGACCAGACCATCAGTGTTGTAGGAGACCACAGCTGGTGGGTTCCTCAGAGCTTCTACAGAGCATTTCCTCATATGCCATTATATTTAATAATTGAGCACGTTATGCTTTGACCCTTGTAGGTAGTGTTCTTGTAAAATTGTGGTTATTGCCTAGCCAGTGCCGTCTCATTCTGTTGGCAGTGCTTTTCCATCAAGATTATGCAAGTGGTGTGTGTGCAGGTGAATGTCCGTGTTAGCGATGGGTGCACAATAGGGTAGCTGAATTAAGAAATTAGAAGTGTCTCTAGATACTTTTGGACGCCTATAGATCATTCAGAGTCAATGTTTGCTCTCGCATGCAGGCTTTGGTGGGGCTGATTCAGTGCTTACTGTTTCTACAGGCAAGATCTGACTCTGTCCTGTGACATCTACATTGAAGCTGCGAATGGAGGTGTTTTTGTTGCAGCGAGGGTGAATCAAGCAGGAGAATCAGTAAGGAATGCCATGGGTGTCTTTTATTGGGTATTTGGAAACGGCACATACAAAGTGACCAATGATATAGGTGAGTAGCCCTTTCTTTCTTTCTTATTGATCTCCATAGCTTTTCACTAAGCATTGTACCTACAAACTCTGCTGACCATGGCCTCTTCTTATCTAAGGTGGACAAAAAGTTCTTGCTGAAGGATTATCAGGGACCAGACCAGGCGTATGGCATACATTAACTCTCACTGTAAAGGTAAGTGTTTATTCTTAGTAGGACTACAACTGTACATTCATTTATTAGATTTCTCTTGCACTGGGTACTTGGGTTTGCAAGTTTTATGCAATATCTTGGCATGTTCCCAAAGGTTCAATTTGATTAAATATTATTTAAAAAATGTATAAAACATTTTCACTGCTCACTGTTGCTTCCTGTTTGCACAACAAAAAACAAAATATAAAAAAATAAACTGCACAACAAACTTTTAAACATTTTTAAAGGAAATTTAATGTTAGAAATATGTTAAAGATAAACATTTGTTACTACAAAAGAAATTGACATAAGTATATATTTAGATGTATTGTATTTTTGTCATAATTCCTTATTAACTTGATAAATGCATTTATATATTCTATATATTTCCTATGACTTGATGATGATGTTGTTTTTTATTTTTCTTTGATGTGTCTTTTGTATGGGTTTATCTGTTTCCCTTTGTATCTTTGTATTGTTACTTTGTTAAAAGCACCTTTGAATGACTAAGGACTTATGTGTTCTATCAGGGTGATTTTGCATTTGGGATGCTGAATGGTTATCCTTTATGGAAGAATGCTGTGGTACTTCAACCAAAGAATGGCTGGGCTGCAATAGGGACGCATTCTTTTGAATTTGCACAGTTTGATAACTTCCTGGTGGATGCAGACTGATCTCCAACTACTTTTAAAGACACTCAGAATGTGCCTATATGTACTTCATGTAAATTTGAGAGTAGATGCCAAATCAATGTTTTCAGAGTTTTGAACAAATTAATAATTTGTGTTAATTGATGAGTAAATCGATTTACTGATTAATAAATAAATTGATGAGAGAGAGAGAGATCTTTAATATCACTGTGAAAATGTATTTTCTTTTTTGTATTTTGTGTTTTGTAAAGAGATTCCTCATAATAAAGATTTTACAACTCAAAAACATTGTAACTAATTCAGACTATTATTTATTTGATCTATTTTAATTAATTAATTTATTTATTTATTTTACATTTTTTACATTTTACTACACATTTTGCCATTTGTTGCTAGTTTGTCACGCTTGTCGCAACATTACAGTTCTGTCCCTCGATGTAAGTTAATTCTACTAGATGACAGATGATTAAGGACACAGGGAAACCAACGCAAGTGTCAAAACTGGGCCTTTTCCCCCGTTATGTTCATTTTAGCACTAGAAACCATTCACTAAAATAAACAGAAATGAAATTTAGTTAATAATTTAATAAATTAAATTAATGATCTGCTGATTTTTTTTTCTTAATCCGTCTTTATTATCTGGCTAAATGTATTTCTAAAAAAAACATGAATTTAAAACTTAAAAGTCGTAGCTATGCAATATCTTGCCACATTCCCCAATGCTCAATTTTAGTACCCTTACTATTAAAAATGTTACAGCAGCTAGAATAATTTAATAAATATATCATTAACAATCATCCTTGTGCCAACAGTGCCCCGTTCAAGCATGTTTTCACTAAAAAAAGACAAAAATCAGCTCGTTTTGGTCTTCATTATCTCGCTTAGTGTATTTCCATTAAAATCACCGTCGGTTTTATGAATTAATGAACTTTGTTTTGTTGGTTTTGCTTAGCAACCGACTGGACCAGACCACTTCACATAGCAACGGAGGGGGGGAGAAGCATGGCGAAGCGGTTTCAGCTCTCTAAACGGATTTTCATCAACAACATAGATTCATATTCATCCAAATACATCGCTAAGGTAAGCCTGCGCACAGCTCGGCCATTAAGCCCACCTTGCCTGCAGCTGTAGAGCCCTTTCTCTGCTGTGTTTGGTAGCACCTCTCCACCTGTGTTGACGGTGAGTCTCTGGAGGAGGATGAAGGAGCGGAAGAGGAGAATGAAGTTTCCAGAAAGGACAAAGATGGACACGACGAGCGCCTCCAGGTCGTTGGAACTGTTAGAAATAAGGATAAGGAGGTGAAAGGTTTTGCGCTGGAGGAATACTCGGTGAGTCTGTTTACACCTGTTCCGATACAATTGGTGACTGCTGGACTCTGAGTGCGACCGTAGAGGGCGCTGTTCCGCCGCTCCGCAACGGACTCCCTTTAGATTCCCGCTGTGCTCCCTTCAGCAAGCAAGATGGGCTAGAAGCCCAACATCTTATATACATGATTCATCATATATCATATTTCTTGTGTATTGGTCGTGTCCAAAATGTGTTATTAAGCCTGGTGACCAATGGACAGTGTTATTTCTGTGGTGTGGATTATGTCTAAGTTTCCTGATGTTGTAAACTGGGAATAAAGCCCTCGTTTGCAGAAATTTGTGGAATTAAAAGACAGAACATGTAATTGATTCTCGTCGTCGTTAGATTTTCTTAAAGGTACCACAGCTAAAAGCTACCGAAAGTACAAGTGAGTCGCGTTGTCTGCGGGAGGCTGTCGTGCATGTGAACAGATATGGCGAAACAGCGCCCTCTATGGTCACAGGTTTCGGATCACAAAAAGGCCTCTTCAGCATTGGGCTGTCCAGCATGAAGGCTACTCCTTTTCATACAGCTGCAGGATTTGAACTTTCCGCAGTATTTTATGTCTACTTATCAAATGTTCGTGAGGAAACTAATCTACTTTTTCATTTTACGTATTAAAATAAACACTATATGTACAAAAGTTTGTGGACACCCTTTGTAAAGAATGCAGTCAGCTACTTTAGGTTGCACCTATTATAGACACAGATGTGCCAATCCACACACACACACACACACACACACACACAACTTGTCTAGTCCCTGAGGAAAACATTGCCAAAAATAGGACTCTCTGGAGCAGATAAACACCAAACCTTTGGCACCATGCCTAATGCCAGACAGAGGGGTATAAAGTCCCCCAGCATTGAGCTGTGGAGCAGTGGAAGTGTGGTGTCCCAATACTTTTGTCCATATAATGTAGTTCCTAACTCTTTTGTTCTCTGTTGTTGGTTGAGCATCTGTTCTGCTTTGTGATTGGTCATACCTCTGACTTTGATGTGTTTCACTTTTTATGCTGATTTTTGCTGATTGGAGACTTGAAGGGCCTATATCTTATGTTTGTGGGTTTTTTGAGGTCAACGTTTGTATACCTCCTTTTAAAATGACTATTTTCCTGTGTCCCCGTTTGGGGAGGGTGTCATCAACAGTCTTTATAGCCACAGTCCTGGTTAAGAGTCTGAATGGCTTATGCAAATAAACTCCTTCTTATACTCTAAATACTCTATACTAAGCGCTTCATTGACTACAACAGAGAGTACAGTCTGTTGCTTGGATGGCTGAAGTCCTTTACGATCTTGCTGGCCTTGGTCCAGCACTGCTTGCTGTAGATGGTCTGCAGGTCACAGAGCTCGGTCCGAATGATGCGCTCAGCTGAACACACCACCCTCTGGAGAGCCCATCTGTCCTGATTGGTGCTGTTCCCAAACCAGGCTGTGATGTTCCCTGTCAGGACAATCTATTTTATGATAAACAGAAATAATAATAAGGTCATGCCAATATGGTGGTCCATTATGTAAGGTACAGTTAAGTGACCCACTTTACCTGATGTCTTGCTCACTTGTACTTATCCTGTCATTTTTCGAACCTCACTGTTTCAGGCATTAAGCAGAGATGAGCTCCTGCAGTGCCTGATGAAGTGTGATGTTATTGTGTATAACATCTCGGAGGATACAGAAGTAATTGATGAAGCGACATGGGCAATCTCAGGTGACCACTGTGTGTCCTGTTAAAATGAATGTGGCCATGTATGGGTGTGTCTTACTTCATGGTGGTCTGAATGTTTGATTCTCTCATTGCAGCTCTCCACAGTGAAATCGACCACTTCAGATTCCCCAAAATCTTTATTTTGGTATCAACATTGATGACGTGGGCGATGACTAGACCAGCTGATCCTGTGAGTGTTGCACCAAATAATTTGTTACACATTTAACAATGGAACAGACACCGCTCAAACTCAGTCTTGCTTTCTTTCCTAGGATGATCCTGAGGTTCCTCTGTTAGAAGACGACTACAGACGAAAAAGATCGCATCCCAATTTTAAAGAGCAGGCCAGCGTAGAGAAGCTTGTCTTGAAGTTGGGGAAAACGGTTCGAATATATAACCAGTTTTTGTTCCTCTCATATTTATTCAGTCAGTTGTTTGACCTAACCTAAATAATATTTTCTTTCAGAAAAAGTCCAAGCTCACCACCTATGTTGTGGCTGCAGGGCTGCAGTATGGGATGGGTGAGGGTATTTTCCACTTTTTCTTCAAGGTACTGTAACATTTGTAAGCTACCTTTTGAGTGTGTTAACCAGCACTGTTTTGGGTTTAACGTCTCCATCTAATTCCACTCATAGAGATGTAGAAGATTCAAATGATATATTAAAGCAGAAAATATTTAAACTATCAGGGTGTTCTGTGTTCGTTTTGCCATTTTCTTGGTCGTACCCCTGCATATCTTTCCAGTTGCATGTGCTCTTTTTTGTTATGGTAGTGAGCACTGATTTCTTCTCCAGGTGTTTCCAGTCCTGTCCTGGTATAAGTAGCTCTGATAAGGTGGGGTTAGTTAGTTAGTTTTTAGAGATTGGCATATCACCCTCAAATCCTTGTCAAGCCCTGTCAATACCAGTACTGGTACTGAAACATCGAAAATATCGTCCAGTACTGCTACTTCTCCTTTGTTTTCTCTAAAAGCTACTAAACGTGAGCCACTTTCAAGTGAATCACATTAGTTGACCATCTAAAAGTGCCATGCTCAAACAGCTAACACAAAATCTACATGACCAGCATTTGTTTTTAGATGCCTCAGTACCTCATGAACCTGGCTCGTAACTCACTTACTTGCTCTCTCAGGTTTACCATGGGCTGACCAAAGTTAGGTCATTGTACAATAATCTATTTTAAACTCTGTAAAGTTCGACTTAACTGCAGTTGTGATGTGTTTATCTTGCTCAGTCCAAACAAATCAAAGTGAGCCCTTACAATTATAAAAGTTAATCAGCTGAGTGTGTTTGAAAGCGTTAAGGCTGACCTGTGAGATTAAACATGTTTCTAAACTAGAAAAGACAATATAATCCCCCTTGGCTTCTTACTAGGAAATTTACTATTAGGTTCATTCACAAGGTATTTTTTTTATTTGCACAATGTTGTGTTTTTTGAAGCGCTAACTGTGCATGCAAATAACAGAAAAGAGTGGTAGTGCCAGATTTAACAGAAACTCATATTATTACTCATATTATTATCATCTCTTATTTAAAACCACATATCTTTATTTTGCTCCATTTTATCCATTTGCTCTTAACATCATGGTAAATCTGATATTTTTTCAGATTTTTCAGGACTTTTTACTTATACAAAAACTGCAGATGGGATTATGCCATCTGTGTAATACCAGTTTGTGCTGGCATTGTCTTGACTGTAGTGATGTTATTGAAATGTAATATTTATCCCTTTCATTGTTTTTGTCTCAGGCTTCTTGGCTTGGAGAGTTGAGCAGCATCCCTGTTTTCGGGTCAGGCACTAATATCGTTCCTACCATCCATGTCTACGATCTGGCTGGGTTTGTGAAACTGATATTTAACTTGTAGATGTTGTCACACTTTATTTTATGCATACATACATATTTTATCTACTGTAAATGGACTGCACAATCTGCCTCTCCAGGATAGTACAAAATATCATTGATCACAAACCCAAAGCACACTACTTTGTTGCTGTGGATAACTCCAAGAATACGCTTCAAGACATTGTGAAGGTAACATCTCTTTACCCCCTTCATATCATGGAGTAAAAAAAGGCTTTAACCAAAAAAAAGTTAAAATCAAATGGCTCATATGGCTGTGAATCATGTCAAAACAAATTACAGCTGTTTGGCACCAAAAGTAGGCCTGTGTGATGATGACAAAATACAAGAGAAATTGAGTATTTTGCTCATTTAAAGTGATAGCTAAAGTTATTTAGACAGCATATTAATTCATCTTTTAGGCTATTGCATATGAGCTGAGTCCTGAGGAAGTCAAGAAAGAGGATGTGAACATCACGCAGGAAATTGCGGTATGGCTACTTTGACCTGGGAACACTTTATTCAAGTTCAGATAGTTTTGTTGTCCTTCCTCAATGTAACAGGAATACACTGGAAGAAGATGTTGTTTTTTCAGGCTCATGGTGCAACAGAAGCACATTACACAGAACTACGTACACACCAATAAACACACATATACACAACATTAATAAGCAGCACAACCATACACAGATGTGTCTAGGATATGAATTGGTATCAAAGCAGCATATGAATGGACAGAGTTTAGTGTAGTGCAAAATGTGTCATGCATGTGAACATGGATTTGTGAAAATGACATTTTTATTTGAATATTAAATCTTCTCAAGCAAACTGATCTAGATCACCTAAGCCTGAACCTCCGGATTGAGCAAGTTTTGCTGAGGGACACTTTCAATCTGCACTGGGTGTGTGAATCTGGAATAATAGACAACATCAGCCGTGTTGTGGAGGAGTACAGACAAACCAGGTGTCTTCTAGTGAGTAACAGTAACTTACAGTAACAGTTGTTCAGTTAAAGTGTATACAAATGCACAGATGCCTTGTGATTGTGATTTGAAGGTGAAGTTATTCAATAATGTTTAATAATTCAGTTATACTCATTCAAAGGAAAGCCCAAAGTAATCTTCAGTAACCTTTTAGCCAAAATGAAATTCAGACTATTTTTGAAAGTAAAATAGTTCAAAGAATTATTTATTGTTTATAAATTGTCTACATTGTAAACATATCCACCTGTAATGTATGTATTCAGTGTATTTTTAAAAATGTATTCTGAATTGTATTACAGTCATTATTGTATTGTAAGTTGTTTTGCAATATTAATAAGATTAATTGACTTTTCTCCAGCCAATCAAGATTTGTCTTCTTGGCCCTCCTGCTGTTGGGAAGACTTCAGTGGCAGCCCAACTATGTAACCATTATAAACTCCATCATATCAGAGTCAAGGATGCCATTGAAGAAAAAATGAAACATCTGGTCAGTGTGATCCAGTGTCTTGGATGTAACATTTTAGTTTGTCCCAAGCTTTTTACCCTCACCACTGTGTTCTGTTTTAGGTACCGATGTACACTGTATGTCCAAATGTTTGTGGACACCCCTTTTAATGAATGTATTCGGCTACATTAAGTTGCACCTGTTTGCTGAATGCAATCCAATTCTCACTGCAATGCTCCAAAATCTTGATTTCAGAAGAAATCCCAATACTTTTGTCCATATCATGTATGTTTTGAAGTAGTAAGTTAAACATGAGGATATTTTTGTAATAGGAAGAAATGCTTCAGTGCAGTGATGGAGACTCTAAGAATGATGACGTGTTACAGGGAGCTCAGGAGCTGCTGGACTCTCTCAAGGACTGTCTGTCTCAGAATACTGGTGCAGTTTCCTCTTTCTATAAACTGATTAACAACATAAACAGTTGGGTCATGAATTGTGGGAAGATAATCCGGTATTTCAGAGTATGAAGTAAAATGATGTTTGTTTGTATAGAACAACTGGACAACCAAAATGTGTTGCGCATCATCAGAGAGAAGCTCAGCTCAAAGCCTTGTAGAAACCAAGGGTTCGTATTGGATGGCTATCCCACTACATATGAGCAAGCTAAAGAACTCTTCTATGGTGAGGCACTTCTAACATTGTGATAAGTTGGTATGAAGAAGCAGGAACAGGTTTTTCTAATGTAGTTACTGACTTTTTATTTTTAAAATGTCAAATGCGTCTCAGATGAGGACATGGAACAGAGGGACTCCAGATCCAAACTGCCAACATATAACACAAAGATAATACCAGGTAATGTCAGATAATGGTGATGCTGAAATAAAGTTGAATGTAACATAAGATAAGATAAGATATTAACAGAATCATTTACAGTAGTTACTCACTATCTGCAATGGTAGGCCCCGAACCCACTACGAAGACAAGTGGATATGATGGCTGGATGGATAGATACTTACAGAATATTTCATAGTAGTTACTAACCAATTCATAGTAATTATTGAATAATTAATGTTATTTACTCCATACTTCAATGTAGTTACTAAATCATTTATAGTAGTTAATAAAACGCATGACAGTAATAAAAAAGATTCATACATGAGATACT
Organism: Salminus brasiliensis; assembly: GCF_030463535.1. Classification (NCBI taxonomy): domain Eukaryota; kingdom Metazoa; phylum Chordata; class Actinopteri; order Characiformes; family Bryconidae; genus Salminus; species Salminus brasiliensis. Next base: position 65,603,748 of record NC_132878.1, on the reverse strand, counting down.
GAATAATTTACAGCAGCTTTTTAATTTTATATTTATATAGTAGTTACCGAATAATCCATATTTGTTATTGAACAATTTATATTAGTTAATAATAACTCATAGTTACTGAATAATTTGTAGTAGTTGATGAATATATTTTATGGTAGATGCAGAATAAGTCACAGAATAATTCATGGTGATTACTAATAATCCCTATTAGATGCTGTATATCTCATCATTCATTAATAAATGTTGAATAATTCACTGTACTTACTTAATCACAAATTAAGCCTGCATTCTCAAAGGGCTAAATCTGCCCAAGTATTTGTTTGGATGGTTTTAATTCTAGGCTCTAGACCAGTGTAAAAATTTGGCTCTGTGTGCTGTATTGCTCTCACCATATGGGGTTTTTGGGGCCTCTTTTTCTATAGAGTACATCTTCTCACTGGACGCCACTAATGAATTTCTAAAAGAGCGGGTTCTGCAACTACCACAGAACATAGCAGAAGAGATGCACTACACTCAGGATGAATTTCTGCAGCGCCTTTCTACATTCAGGGCAGAAAACACAGAGGATAAAACAGTGCTTAACTATTTTGATGAACTAGAGATACACCCAGAACACATAGGTGAGTGTCAGTGTCTCTACATGTTAGCTGCAATTCCTAATGCTCTTTAAAGCTTTTATGATTTGAATAAAAAAAATATGAGGCTAGGTTTCTTAATTCAGTTATTTAGTGTAAAATAAACATATTCAATTCTCCCTTTTCCAGAGAAGTATTGCCAAACAAACAGGACTCTCTGGAGCAGATAAACATGAACCTATGAGCACCATGCTTAATGATAGGCAGAGGCTAGGGGGGTATAGCCCCACAGAATTGAGCTGTGGATCAGTGGTGCTTCATCCAATACTTTTGGGATAAATTTGAGAGTTGGAGATGCTTTTGTTGCTGTATGCAAGCCAATTTTCACAGCAGTGCTCCAAAATCTAGTAGAAATTGTCCCTGGACAGTTCATCTAAGACATGTTTGGTGTCTAAAGTTAGCAAACTTTGGTTTCAATTTGGTTCAAAAACTGCAAACCTATCACATTATTATTATTATAATTATTTTTATTATTACAATGAAAGAAAACCTTTACGTTACCAATTGTACTTCACTTGCTTAAAGGGTTCTTTAGTAAAGACAATCCGTCCATGTCAAACAGTGGCAAATCAAAGTACCATTTGGATGCTTAAATGATTTGTTGCCTGGTTTTAAGATACTTTTTTTTTTTAAACGGTTAAATGTAGCACCAAAAAACATTCCACTATTGATAAGTTGAATTATTTTGGCACTATACTATATTTAGGTACTATATTTTTGCTTCGTGAAACCTTTTTTAAGCATGCCATTTTCGTTAGAAGCAGCCATCATGAATCCTGAAACCTTTTATTGAGTGGAATTCTAATGCAGACAGGGCTTGGTGTTATTTTCCAGAGGTCAGCAGCACTGATGATTCTGAGAATAAGGCTGTGATAAAGAAGATAATCCAGGTAGTAGGAGGTGCAAAGAACTATGGCCCCACCCCTGAAGAACAGGCTGAAGAAAGGAAAAAGAAAGCTGTGGAGAAAGACCAGCAGCTTATACGGGAGGCAGCAGAGAGGGAGCTGAGAGAGGCTGAGGAGAAGGCTAGAATGAGTGCCCAATTGGAAGAATGGGTAAATCAGAGACTAGTATTACCAAAAATGCTTCTCTTATCCTAAACCTGATTTTAGCTAGTATTGCGTATCTTAAATTCACAGCAGTTGAATGGATCTGGTTGGTTGTCCAAATGTACATTGTTTTATTTGAGTATAAGCCAGGGCTGGACTGGGCACTAACTTCAGCCCTGGATGTTTATCTAGACTGGAAGAAGCTGTCCAAAAAAAAAGGAAAAATTACATTACAGTTACACAGTTTTTCTTCTGAAAAATGTAGTCGATCAGCCAAACTTTGAGCTGGAGCTATAAGAGAAACGTAGCTTGTGTACTTTAGCTAGCATCACAAGTGTGATGATTTTGGCATGTAGCTAACTGTTGGGGTATGAGCTTCTTTTATTGTTTTAGTTGCATTAAGCTCATAATTAGTTTTAAATACATTTATTTACAGGACTGTAACAATACAGTGTACAAACCTCTCAATTAATTATTCATTGATAAGTACATTTAACAGAGTGGGGCAAATAACAAACTCAGCTTAATATTGAATGCACTGCAAGTATTAAAAAAAAACAAAAGCACAAGGGCAGACAAATCCTGTGGATATCTAAAAATAATCTGCTTTATATTTTCTAGTTAAAAGATTAGGATTATCAATGGATTATCAATGATTGCCCTATTGCCAGGCCTAGGGCATTCCGCCATGCTTTTCTGACCATAGCTCATAATAGATATTGAGAACAAGGAGAAAAAACTTGTTCCTTAAGGCTAACATGTTTTAATACAGAGCACATTCATAAAAAATATCATACTTACATAGTGTTGAATACTGCTGTATCAAAATGTGGATCTATATCATGTGTCTACATATGAGACACCACCAAATTTTTCAAGAATCATATCTTATATGCTGCACTGGGACTGGTCAATGTTGTGTCTGAAGCTGTTGTGTCCCTCTAGAACCAGAATATGAAGGAGGTGAAGAAGCAGGAGAGTGAGCTGCTGGAGGCTCGCTCCCTTCCCTTGAGACAGTACCTGATGAAGTACATTATACCAACAGTCACTGAGGGCCTGGTGGAGTGCTGCAAGGCTAAACCTGACGATCCTGTTGACTTTTTGGTAATACCTTTATTTTTTATCTCTTTTCTGCTTTTTGTCCATTTCACTGTTTAATATATATATATACATCTGAGATTCTATATTTTTTACCTGTCTTATAGGCCGAATACCTTCTCAGGAACACCTTGGAAGACTAGTCTTCTGGTCTTGACCTGACCCAAATGGAAGAATGAAGAATATTACCTGATTACCTGATTTCCTGATTAAAGTGTTATTTCTCATGAGGCGGTTAACCATTTTACAACAATTCACCTTGTGATCATATGATAATGATCAGTTCTAATAACTCAAGCAGCTGTTACAACCAAACTGATCAAAAGGAATAGTGTAAATCTGAGAGCAGATTATTAAATTAAACTTTGAACATCATAACAAAACAACAAGGCAATGGTAGAACAATAAAGTTTACTTATTTAAAGATTACTTATTTGTTTTTCATTCCAGTGTAACCAGTATGTAAACTTTACAACAGTTGGTGTGTTTGATGACTAATCACCAATATAAGTAATAAACTCCACAATTAATTTCCCAGTAAAACTAATTATTAATAAAATTGTTTTTTAAACAAAGGCAAAGGAAACATACCTTTTCTACCACACATCAAACATGGCATGTAATAATGTACATATTGTGTTCATTTATCGTAGAGCACATCAGATGTTGAAAAAACATATTAAAATATTTAATATTTAAAATATTTAATATATAACTCATTTAGAATTTGATGGCAGCAATGTATCTTAGGACAGTTGGGACAAGCAACAAAGGCGGAAAAAGTAAGTAAAAGTAAAAAACAGATGGGGGAGCAATTTGCAACTTAACTCACATGACTGGGTGTATAAGTATTTCAGAGAGGCAGGGCTTTTCAGAAAGCAAAGATGGGCAGAGGATGAACAATCTGTAAAAACCTGTTCTTTAATGTAAAATTCCTTGGAAGATATCCCACCATCTACATTATATAATAAAATCAAAGAGAATCTGGAGAAATCTCTGCACAAGGGACAAGGCCGACGGTCAGTATTAGATGCTTGTGACCTTTGAGCCCTCAGGCAGCACTGCATTAAAAAAACAGGCATGATTCTGGGCTGGAAATGAATGCATGGTCTTATGAACACTTCCAGAAATCACTGTGAACACAAATGCAAGTTAAAGCTGTATCATGCAAAGAAGAAGCCATATGTCAACACGTTTTTAGAAACGCAGCCGTCTTCTCTGGGCCTAAATCTCATTTAAAATGGAAAATTGTTCTGTGATCAGATGGAATTTAAAATGTTGTGGACAGTCTAGCTTGTTATCAGCACAGTTCAAAAGCCTGCATCTCTGATGGAATGGGGTTGCATTAGTGCCTATGATGTGGGCAGCCAACACATCTGCAAAGGCACTATCAATGTTGAACAACATATGCTCCCATCCAGACAACATCTCTCACAGAGAAAATCTTGCATATTTCAGCAAGACAATGCTAAACCACATACTGCATCCATCACAACAGCATGGCTTTGCAGAAGAAGAGTCCGGGTGCTGAACTGACCTGTCTGCAGTCCAAAAAAATCCCCAATAAAAAACATTTGGCGCATCATGAAATAAAAAATCAGACAAAGGACACTCAGGACTGTTGAGCAGCTAGAATCCTACATCAGACAAGAATGGGACAACAGTCCCAAAACTCCAGCAATTGTACGAGACGAGGGCATGCTACACAATGGTAGACAAGGCTGAGACAATTTCAGGTAGTACATGAAAGGTGGGATTTACTAGCCTGTCATTTCACTACTGGAATTCTTCATTGTATTAAATAGCACAATATACAAAAACCTACATGTATTATACATGCCACAGTCACGATTCTTCCTCCTAATCTTTAGAAACAGTTTTCTCTTCTCAGTCTGTTTAAAATGGGTGGTTTTTGGCTTTGCTGTCATAGCCCTTTATTACTGGTCAATTTTTGATACAGGACTGCTGTCTTGATACTGTTTTTGCCTAAACTATTCAGAAGATTTAATATACAATTATTTTAACCCAGCCTTTAGGCATCATTATTACCTTGACAAGTAAAAATCTAATTTGCCTCTTCTAGACTGGAGATTAACTCAACTAAAGAGGCAGAAAGATCAGATACTGTACTATAGTGAAAGTATGGATACTGTATCACAATCTAACTCAATTAAAAGAGCAGAAACTGTCCTATAGTGAAAGTATGGGTACTGTATCACAATCTAACTCAATTAAAAGAGCAGAAACTGTGCTATAGTAAAAGTATGGGTACTGTATCACAATCTAACTCAATTAAAAGAGCAGAAACTGTACTATAGTGAAAGTATGGGTACTGTATCACAATCTAACTCAATTAAAAGAGTAGAAACTGAACTATAGTGAAAGTATGAGTACTGTATCACAATCTAACTCAATTAAAAGATCAGAAACTGTACTATAGTGAAAGTATGAGTACTGTATCACAATCTAACTCAATTAAAAGAGCAGAAACTGTACTATAGTGAAAGTATGAGTACTGTATCACAATCTAACTCAAGAGAGCAGAAACTGTACTATAGTGAAAGTATGAGTACTGTATCACAATCTAACTCAAGAAAGCAGAAACTGTACTATAGTGAAAGTATGAGTACTGTATCACAATCTAACTCAATTAAAAGAGCAGAAACTGTACTATAGTGAAAGTATGGGTACTGTATCACAATCTAACTCAATTAAAAGAGCAGAAACTGTACTATAGTGAAAGTATGGGTACTGTATCACAATCTAACTCAATTAAAAGAGTAGAAACTGAACTATAGTGAAAGTATGAGTACTGTATCACAATCTAACTCAATTAAAAGATCAGAAACTGTACTATAGTGAAAGTATGAGTACTGTATCACAATCTAACTCCATTAAAAGAGCTGAAACTGTACTATAGTGAAAGTATGAGTACTGTATCACAATCTAACTCAATTAAAAGATCAGAAACTGTACTATAGTGAAAGTATGAGTACTGTATCACAATCTAACTCCATTAAAAGAGCAGAAACTGTACTATAGTGAAAGTATGAGTACTGTATCACAATCTAACTCCATTAAAAGAGCTGAAACTGTACTATAGTGAAAGTATGAGTACTGTATCACAATCTAACTCAATTAAAAGAGCAGAAACTGTACTATAGTGAAAGTATGAGTACTGTATCACAATCTAACTCAATTAAAGAGCAGAAACTGTACTATAGTTAAAGTATGAGTACTGTATCACAATCTAACTCAATTAAAAGAGCAGAAACTGTACTATAGTGAAAGTATGGATACTGTATCACAATCTAACTCAATTAAAAGAGCAGAAACTGTACTATAGTGAAAGTATGAGTACTGTATCACAATCTAACTCAATTAAAGAGCAGAAACTGTACTATAGTTAAAGTATGAGTACTGTATCACAATCTAACTCAATTAAAGGAGCAGAAACTGTACTATAGTGAAAGTATGAGTACTGTATCACAATCTAACTCAATTAAAAGAGCAGAAACTGTACTATAGTGAAAGTATGGGTACTGTATCACAATCTAACTCAATTAAAGGAGCAGAAACTGTACTATAGTGACAGTATGGGTACTGTATCACAATTTAACTCAATTAAAAGATCAGAAACTGTACTATAGTGACAGTATGGGTACTGTATCACAATCTAACTCAATTAAAAGATCAGAAACTGTACTATAGTAAAGTATGGATACTGTATCACAATCTAACTCAATTAAAAGAGCAGAAACTGTACTATAGTGAAAGTATGGATACTGTATCACAATCTAACTCAATTAAAAGAGCAGAAACTGTACTATAGTGAAAGTATGAGTACTGTATCACAATCTGACTCAATTAAAGGAGCAGAAACTGTACTATAGTGAAAGTATGGATACTGTATCACAATCTAACTCAATTAAAAGAGCAGAAACTGTACTATAGTGAAAGTATGGATACTGTATCACAATCTAACTCAATTAAAAGAGCAGAAACTATACTATAGTGAAAGTATGGATACTGTATCACAATCTAACTCAATTAAAAGAGCAGAAACTGTACTATAGTGAAAGTATGAGTACTGTATCACAATCTGATTCAATTAAAAGAGCTTATAGTGACAGTATCGGTATGCATGAATGGGTGTGTTACCCTGCGATGCACTGACGCCCTGTCTAGGGGGTACCTATCCATCATTTTCTGCTACAGCCAATGGTCTCAACAGTTAACAGTGAAGATTTTCCATTATTCAAGAAAATTACTTACGTATGTTGAATAAAATTAATTAATAAAATAATAACGTTTCACTTAACTAAGAGAGGTTCTTTTTTCTTTTTCTTATCCTGTCATTACTGCTATTATTATAGTTATTAGATGTTTATATTTTTGTTGCTATTATTATTATTATTATTATTATTATTACTACTACTACTACCCTGAGTCTAGTATTGCTATTATTATTATTATTATTATTATTATTACTACTATCCTGAGTCTAGTATTGCTATTATTATTATTATTATTATTATTATTATTATTACTACTACCCTGAGTCTAGTATTGCTATTATTATTATTATTATTATTATTATTATTATTATTATTACTACTACCCTGAGTCTAGTATTGCTATTATTATTATTATTATTATTATTACTACTACCCTGAGTCTAGTATTGCTATTATTATTATTATTATTATTATTACTACTACCCTGAGTCTAGTATTGCTATTATTATTATTATTATTATTATTATTATTATTATTATTATTACCACTACCCTGAGTCTAGTATTATTATTATTATTATTATTATTATTATTATTACTACTACCCTGAGTCTAGTATTGCTATTATTATTATTATTATTATTATTACTACTACCCTGAGTCTAGTATTGCTATTATTATTATTATTATTATTACTACTACCCTGAGTCTAGTATTGCTATTATTGTAATTGCTCTGACACCAGTACAGTTGCTCAGCAGTTGTAATCATGAGGATGGCGGTGAAGCTCCGCGCCCTCTCTCCTGCAGTTCACACACTCTTTCCTCGTTTCCTCCGCTGGGTGGAGGTGTGTTTCCCCCTGTTTGTCTCGCTGCTGTGTGAACAGAAGAAGCCCTGGTGCTGTCTGTTTTGCGGAGCGCCATGTTTGCACGAACAAAAGCGCCAAACCCGCGCAGTAAACCGCCGCTAAGCTGCGGCAGAATGTGACAGACTTCAGCGAGCTTTAACTGAAGAGAGAGGGAGAGCGAGAGAGACACACAGCTAGATAGGGAGAGGGAGAGAGGGGGCAGAGCCGCCATGCCGTTGTGAGTATTAATGACGGATTTCCAACACGGACCTATTCGACCATTTAGAGGCCTATGGGGGGCAAGCGAATAACAGAAACCCTGCAGCAAACATCAACATTAGATTTCTCTTCTGACCAGGAGTGACCTGTTTTAATACTGTGAACGTAATGGCGTTAAAACAGCAGGTCAGATACGGGTTTAGCTTGCAACGTTATTTTACCTGACCTGGCGGGGCTAGCCTAGTAACCAAGGCAGCTAACGGCTATATCAGCTCTACGGCCAACAAAAACACTCATAAGTTTAAAGACTTAGAGTTTTATTAATGGAGCAGTTTATATTCTCTATGTCAGGTTTCTAAAAGCCCACACCTAAAACTGACAATCTTCTAATTATTGGTGACAGAGAAATAAAACACGTTTATAAACACTGAGAAGTGACGTTAACGACAGCTAGCACTAGCTAGCTCGGTAGGCTAGCTAGCTAGCTACGTGAAACGGCGATAAAAGGGGACACATTATAGCCCTAATTTATCACCAAACCAGAGACGTTGCTGGGTTTAAAATATTTAACTAATTATTTAAAGACAATTATCGTAATTTTTCAGTAGCTGTAATATTATTTTGTGAAGTTTCCGATCCACTTTAAATGTAGCATAGCTAGGTATGTTAGTGGTGGCAGTTAGCTAGCTAGCTAGTTTAACTGAAATACTAGTAAAAGGCCAAAATCAGCTTCTTAGGTTTGACAGTTCCTTTTCTAAATGTGATGTTTGTCTTGATAACGTTTCATAAACCCGTCTTTCACATGTAGTAGCTACATGTCAGACTGAACGTATCGTGTAAGCCCTCGCGTCTGTGTCCTCGTTCATGTGTGTGTAGATAACGGAGTGAATGAGGAGTGTTTATTTCTGTCCTCTGTCTGATTGAACACTTTGTTCTTTCCATGCAGTTCAGACATTTCCCGCTGGGTGTCGCAGTTTCTTGTGGCGAATTACAGCATCACTCAGTCGACTCGTATATATTTTTCTGACAACATGAACATTTCTATATTTTATATCATTCTGATCTGTTGCTTAATATTCAATAAAGTAATCAAGATATTCAGTTCTTCAGTTACTGTTGTCTAAAAGTGGCCTCCAAATCTAAATGTGTGTTGTAAATTGTAGGATGGCGTTATCCTGACATTTATCATCTGGTATATCACCCATACCAGACCATATCATGGTCTTAGTTTGTCAGTGTCTCAATTTGCATAAAAAAAATCGAGTAGTTTTTTTTTTTTCTCTCTCAAAATGTTAAAATGTCGTACCTAACTGACCTGACAACTTTGTTGTTCCTCAGTCCGATCACAAATCAAGTTCAGACGGCCCAGCAGACCCCAAAGCACTATGGGATCACGTCTCCCATCAGTCTGGTCCTGCCAAAGGATTCAGACCTGGCGCTGACTCAGAAACTGACAGATGCGTTGAAGCCGTTTGGCGTGTTTGAGGAGGAGCTGGAGCTGCAGCGAAGGTGAACACTGGTTTTAGTCTTGAATCGCAAAGAAGCAGTTGTGTCAAGCTGGTTTCGGTATTGGGAAGTCGAGTGTTGTTGGCAGATTGAAGAGTTTGTGAGTTTGAATGACTGTTTTTGTGTTTGCAGAATCCTGGTTCTGGGCAAATTAAATACACTGGTTAAGGAGTGGATCCGTGAGATCAGTGAATCCAAGGTAAGAAGACACATTTTCTAATGTAGAAAAGGAAAACCCAATGTATTATAGTATTGTGTACTGCTTACACAAGGCTTACTGCCTTTTAGCTCTTCTTTGAATGTTTTTTTGCACTTTTTTGTGCACTGGTTTTGGGGCATCCTGTTTGTCCCTTTTTTTTTATTATGGTTGCATTGTCTTCAAATAATGATCTACAATTCAGGGAGTGGAGCAGTGTTCAATTACATTTCTTTGATTTGTTGAATTGCTTTCTTTACAATCGTCTAATATGAGATTTTGTTCTCTGCAGAATATTCCAGCATCACTGATAGATAATGTTGGAGGAAAAATATTTACGTTTGGCTCCTACAGGTTAGGAGTCCACACTAAAGGTAAATAAATGATTCAGCTTTCCACATAACTTATAACTTAAAAATAGATGTAGTTATTATTTGTTTAAACTTCCTGAGTATCTAAGGGAGACTTATTTTGTCTAAATTCCAGGTGCTGATATAGATGCTCTTTGTGTTGCTCCTCGCCATGTGGAGAGGTCAGACTTCTTCACCTCTTTTTATGATAAATTAAAAGAGCAAGAGGAGGTCAAAGACTTGAGGGTAGGATATTTATGAAAAGAGTATGTAGCAGTAATCTTTTTGTAGATAAGTAAGTGATACTACTTTATTATTATTTGTTCTAGGCTGTGGAAGAAGCATTTGTACCTGTGATAAAACTGTCATTTGATGGCATTGAGGTATTTTACTTGATATGCTTAAATTCTGTTTGAATGGAACATGGACATTTTTATTAGTTATTTTTATAGAGTTATTTATTTGTTTATTTATTTTTTGTTTGTGTCAGATTGACATACTGTTTGCTCGGCTAGCGCTGCAGACCATTCCAGAAAATTTAGACCTGAGAGATGACAGTCTACTGAAGAACCTAGACATCCGCTGTATAAGAAGCCTGAATGGTAATTTTTTTTTTCTATACACTGGTTGTGCGGCCAAATAAAATTTATTGTCGTTTTCGTGCAAAAACCTTGCATCTCCAAAGTGTCAACTGTACAGGAGAATGAAAAAAAAATTCTTTACTATTTGGTATCATTGTTAGATTTGATCAGTTCATACAACATCAAATCTAGACACAATGTAAAGAAAAATGCCAGATTTACATTATTTCAAAGAGTAAAAAACAGCAAAAAAAACATTTTTTTTTTGTGACCGTGAAGATCTTTTCTAGTCCATAGTAGACATGATATGGACAGAACACAAAATGTATCAATATTGCTCCAATTTGACAAGCTGTTTGCCTTGTATTGTTATTACGCATTGGTTGTTGCATTCATGTCATTTAGATTTGTTGGTTTACATGCATTAGACATTCGAAAGACCCGGATTGGTCAGCATACTTGCAAGAAACAACAAATAGAATAATAAAAAGTTGGTCCGTACACACTAAAGCCTTTAGTGCTGGGTAGAGGCATAATAGAATGCTTCACTCAAATTATTATTTATTATATTACTTATGTAGCCAAATTTGAAATATAGTAGTGGAAGTATAGTATATTGTGAGATGTATTGCTGATGTGACTTTTCATGCTCAGGTTGCAGGGTCACAGATGAGATTCTTCACTTGGTGCCCAACATTGAAAATTTCAGGCTTACCCTCAGAGCCATCAAACTGTGGGCCAAACGTGAGTCAGTGAGCATCCCTCTTTGTGATGCTCTTTTTAATGAAGTAGTTGTATGTGGCATTTGTGGAATACAAACAAAAGAACTGCTGTGTTTAGAAAGGATTAGTGCTGTCAAAGGACCTCTACACTGCAGCATTTTGAATGACTTTTGTCTTCTGTTGGAGCACAATAGTTTGGCTTGGATGTGATGCATCACTGCTAAGGCTTCCAGTTTTAATGAATAGGTAAATTGCTGGCATCTGTATGGAAGCTTAGAAGTGCACACCTTTAAAGCCCCAATAAAAAATTGCTAAACACATTTATGAATAAATCAGATTTTTTTCACTTTTTCTGTGCTGAACGCTGTCTCAGTGAACCATTTTTTTTATCCAGATGTCTCTTGTACAGACTGTTTAAAAAGGCTGCAGTGTTTTGAGTCTAATAAATGGATTTTTATTTTTTATTTATCCTGCATTTGAGTTAAAAGGCACTGAAGGGGTTTTAAGTTAATGGGCAAACTTTTTCAGGTCATAACATCTATTCAAATATCCTGGGTTTCCTGGGTGGTGTTTCGTGGGCCATGCTGGTGGCTCGTACCTGTCAGCTTTACCCCAACGCTGTGGCCTCAACCCTTGTTCATAAATTCTTCCTGGTTTTCTCCAAGTGGTGAGTTCTTCCTAACTTAAACATTATATCACATCACCAAAAGATCCTCTAAAATATATCCCTAATAGGGATGATTCTTACAAGGACTTAACCTAACATCTTAAAAAAATTAATAAATTGTATAGTTTGTCCACATGGTGGCGTTACATAGTTTTGAACGTTTCATTTAATAAAGGTCTCTTACTCTTGCAGTTGTACTTAATGTTTCATAAACTATCTTATAATGGTAGATAATATCATCGGGATTATAATAGGCCTGTAAGCAGAAATTCCTTTTTAAAACCCCCGTAAGCAGTTTTCACAAATACACATACATTTGGTATTTGTTCAGTTTACGAGGACAATGGGATCATTGGATCCATCATTGTAAGAGCACAGCTGTGATTCTAATAGATCTTTTGTTTGGACTTTTCTCAAGAAGAGTTTAAGAAAATAAGGAAGATATTGGTAATTAAGGGCCGTTGTTAAATCAATGAACCTTACTAATGTGGTGTTATGAAATGGACACTTCAGTAAGTCACTGTTTTGTTCTCTTTGTTTCTTTAATGCTTTGTTAGGGAGTGGCCGAATCCAGTTCTTTTGAAGCAGCCAGAAGACTGCAACCTCAACCTGCCTGTCTGGGACCCAAGAGTATGGCTTTATCTTAAGTCCATCTCTGGGGCACTGTTATTGAACTTACCTTAATTTAGTGAAAGTGTTAATTGTTCTCCATGTTCAGTTTCTTGTTTTTTAACCTGAAAGTTGTAAAGCATGTGTAGTTTTTACATATTTTTTTATTTGTTCATTCACTTATTTTTGCTGAACTGTCATTTTAAATGACTTGGATTGTTGCAGGTGACCCCTAGTGACCGATACCACCTCATGCCTATCATTACTCCGGCCTATCCCCAGCAGAACTCCACGTACAATGTGTCTGTGTCCACCCGGAACATCATGGTTGAGGAGTTCAAACAGGGTCAGTCTTTTTTACACGCCGTACACTGGATCCTTCTTGTTGATTACTACAGTTAAAAATAGTATGAGAATGTATGTATCAGGTGTCCTGAAATGCTTCTTAGCGTTTTGCTGTTTTTTTTCCAGGTCTAGCCATCACAGATGAAATATTGCTGAACAAAGCAGATTGGTCCAAACTATTTGAAGCTCCAAACTTCTTTCAAAAATACAAGTATGTATTGAGCTGCTTATCCTGTTGGACACACATGGTGAGATTCAACTATTTCAATAAAGATTTCAAAATTGCACAAACACAAACAAGCTGTCCTACATCATATGTTGCATATTGCTACAGTTTGAAAAAGAAGAAATAAAGCCTAATTAAAGAGCTAATGCTAACATTTTGAATTACTCCGAGCACAAGGCAGTGGGCTTCAGGCACAGTCGTACTCATGAATCCAATTGTCATAATCCTGCTTGACGATTAATAATTGTAGACCATGCCCACAATGTACCAGACTCCTATTTGAAATGATTGTTTGTCTTTCCTAAGGTAGGTATATGGAAATCAAAAAAATATCTGATTTTTTTTACTGCTTTTCTTGTGCCTTATTGTATGCAATTCAAAAATAAAATGCTTTAGTTCACAATTTGTACAACGTATTTCTTGTTAGTCTGTGTTTTTGTAGTGTTTTTTGTTTTCTTTTTTTTTTATAAGTCCATAAACATTTAGTGTGCATGTTCTCATCTCATGACTGAAGTTATCCCTTTTTACCAAAAAATGAAATACATGGATCTTGTTTTTTTAATATATAAATATATAAGCACTTCAAATTTAATGAACCATAAATATCTGAGCACCTATTTGTTTGATCAGAACAACTTTTCTTGTTCAAGAAGGAAAGGTAATGTTTAATCCATTAGTTTAACTACTTTCCAGATCATTAGGTTCTCTTTGTGCATCATGTTTGTCCCCTTTTTTTGTATCTGACATCGTGTGAACTGAAGAAACAGCACGTAGTAGGATCAGAGATGGTAGGAGTAGGACATTTTCTTGTGTTTACAAATGAAAGTGAGCTGTTAAACATGCTTGTCCTTTTCTATAGACCATCTAGTAGCCTTAGAGTGTAATAGGAGTTTGAGGTAAACTTTCATTTTTGTCTTCAGAGGAAGTAATCATTTTGGGAAATTCATTAATTGGTTTTGTCTAAATAAATCCTTAATTCTTAAGCCTTTAAATCATTCTTTCATGGATTTAGACTGTAGAGGAGCGTATACCTTACTCTTAATAAAAATATGTATATAGAAACAGCACTATTAAGACTATCTACTTCTCTAATTTAGACAAAATCAATTAATATTATGGTTTGCCTTTACTTGCATAAAATATGCTTAAGAAAGAGATTCTTCGTCTGGTGGTCCAAATGGATTTGCTGTTCTTGTTCTCATTTACAAAAATGATGCAGCTTAACTGCATTAATTAGTGTGAGTCGCTGTTTTTGTAAGACCTTGTTCATAGTAACCACTACTTTTATCTTTTTTTTCCCCCTCTAACTGTTAAAATAAATTCTTATGTGAAATTGTCTACTGTTTTATTTTTTTCCCCCCCAAATACATGGATGATCATAACTGGACTCTGGATGATTTAAGTTGATTAGGGAGGATCTTAAATTGCAAAGCAATGCCCTTGACGTTCAGTGGTTCATTTGTATATGTACGTTAAATTTTAGGGTGTATCTGACTCCAGGAATAATGACCAGAAGTAAAATTAACATAATCATAAGTATTTTAGTTTGGAGTATAACTTCAATAATTACATTGGTTTGTATAAGCATTTAAATATGTAAGTGTAGACTAAGATAGACACAATCTTGGTTTTCTAGTATGGACTAGTAATGCTGCATCAGTGGTTGATTTGAGTTTAGAGTAATCCCAGTGTACAATTATGTTTAGGTCTGGGTGGCCCTGGGGCCCATAGCCCTCCCGGAGTTTAGGTGAACGGCTTCTGTTTAAAGGATGTAATGGCATTGTTCTGTCTTTTATGTTCCAAGGCATTATATTGTGTTGCTAGCAAGTGCGCCCACTGAGAAGCAGCACCTCGAGTGGTGAGTACTGCAGACACATGATTGGTCTGATGAGCTGTTTTATTGTTTTGCCAAAGAACGTTTGCTGAGTCTGTACAGCGCCTTGTTGGTTGCTTTATTAAAGATACAGTACTTGGTGGCTGTTGTGGAAGCTTATGAGTAAGCCTCCACCTGATACTGTATGTTTTCAACAGGGTTGGCCTTGTGGAGTCCAAGATCAGGATCCTGGTGGGGAACTTGGAGAAGAATGAATTTATTACCCTTGCCCATGTCAATCCACAGTCATTCCCTGGACCCAAGGAAGGCAGTGACAAGTGAGTGATTACGTACAAGTTCTTTTTGCATTGACATATTTGTACTGCTGTATGCAAATGTTTAAGCACCTTCACAGAGGTCATGTTTTATTATTCAAATGCTTTTTTATGTGCTTTACAATTTGTAGAAAAATGTTTCTTGTATAGGCTTTGTTTATTTCGTCACCTGGAAAATTATCAAATGTCCCTGTTTCCTTCTTTCTGTTCTCATCTAAACATGTTGTTACATGTTCAATGCTTGTGAACAGGGAGGAATTCAGCACCATGTGGGTCATTGGCATTGATTTCAAGAAAATGGAAGGGTCCGAACATCTCAATGTGGACCTGACCTTTGATATCCAGTCCTTCACTGACACGGGTAGGATGCTCTTTTTCTGAAAAAAAGATTGTTAGTATGTTGTTTATTGAGAAGTTTTTTTGTGTAAATGTGTGTGTTTATGCATATCACTGCGGGAGGGCCACAATCCCTGAACAGTTTAGTGTTTTGGTTTTTGCTCCAGCAACTCCTCAGTTAATTGACACCAAGCAGTTTGTGAGTTGAGTATGGCTCAACACTAAGCTCATTGGGGTTATGGCTATGTAGTACATCCATGTAGCCCATATATTTGTATGCTAAATGAGCCATGTATATTTTTTTAGATGCATCACTGGAGTTAGATTGGGTTAATGTGAATAATAAAGTCTAATAGGTTCAATTAAAGCTTCTACAAGCCTATTACTGCACATTATTTAATGGTTTAAAACGAAGTTAATGTTTTAGTTTAATCCAATCATGAGATAAAATGTTACAGTTGTTTGCAAAAGTAGTACTTTTGGCTTCCAATCACTCAACAGAAGGGTGATTGGTCCTAATAGCATCTTGGTGTAAGGGTTAAGGGTTTGTGCTTCATTTCCAGGTTTAGAGCAGCTCGGTTGAGTTGTTGATTATCACTAATTGCAACTTATATCTTCTGAATGAACACAGTGTACCGCCAGGCCATCACCAGTAAGATGTTTGAGCCTGACATGAAAATAACAGTGATGCATGTGAAGCGGAAGCAGCTTCACCAACTGCTGCCAGACCTGGTCATTCTGAAGAGGAGAAAGGCATGTGAACATTTTCCTGGATTCTGTCTGGAATGGGCCTGTCACGACAATTATGTTATCGACTTATTGTTCTAAAAATGGACAGGGCCTTTATCATTTTAAGTGCCCTTGATATTATCGCATTTTGTTTACTTGTATGTATTTTTAACAATGGTTTTATTTTATTTATGTAGGATATTTAAACATTTTTATTCCAATTTTAATATATGAATATTCCTACTCTTTAAAATGGTATACTTGCTTTTTCTATTATATCAGTGGTATAAATCTTTCTTAAAATGGTTTTGATTGTGGCAGGCCTAGTCTAGACACGCAGTTTCTTGGTAGATCTGGTTTTGGTCAGTTGTATTTCAGTCACATTCCTTTTGCTGTCCCTAACTATTGATCTTTTCCTGCCTTACAGCATTCCACTGAGGGCCTGCGTGGTATGAATGACAGCAGTGTGGATCTGTCACTGGACAGTGACAACAGCATGTCCATGCCCTCCCCTACCGGCACCTCCTCTTCTACTGTTGCCAAGAGTGGTCATTCTACCAGTCCTCATGGGTAATTATTATTCGCTAATAGCTCATGTCGTATCACAATACTTTAGACATCCAAGCGTAAGGTTGTATTAATCTTTGGCGTGAACTGCCATATTTGATGTTTTTGATTTTTCTATTCTTAAGATGTCTACAGTGGCAGGCACAACATTTTAATGGTCTATGCTAGATGTTTTGTAAATGCTTAACCTAATATTTTAAAGTTGAATTATTATATACTTCCTAATTATTAAGTTGCTATTATTCCGAACATCAAGCAAAAAACGCAAAACTCAGACCCTAACATTGACCTACATCCTAATCTCAACCCTCGTCCTAATCTTATCTGTATTCGTTAAGTTTCACTGTCGTTTTTAACAACTTTGTTTTGTACAGTTTCGGTAGATAGGTTGTAGGGTAGCATCTGTATTAAGTGTAACCATATTTTTATTTATTTCATTTTCTTGAAATATCTACAAAATATGATGTCCCCATCTACAATGTGTCCAGCTGCACAGCAACCTCCGCCAGTACAGAATCTCAAGGTAAAACAGACTCTTCAGGAGGCACAGCTCCTGTTGGAGGTATGTCTGTCTTTTTTGTGTATAAGTTTATCAGCTGTAATTTCGTAAGCTTTCTTGCACCATAAAGATTCTCTATAATATTACATTTCCTATTACAGCCCAGGGGACCACATCGAACAGTACCAGCAGCCCTCCTCTCCTGGGTCCCCCTGCTGGGAAGAGACCAGGCTCATCCCTCCAAGCTGAGAAGGACAAGAAGCTCAAAGTAGAAGAGGTAATAGTGCTTGTGCTCATTAGAACTTATACTTTGCTACCTGATCTTCTTTGAATTATTTAACATCAGAGGAAATCTGTTAATGTGATAATTTTCTATGTGCAGTACAATGGCTGATCTGGAAGGTTTGGCATGTTGAACAAAACACAATGCATTTTTTTTCCTTTAGGAGTCTACCTCAGAAGTGAAGGCCACAGTGCAAAAAGAGGAACAAGCTCCAGTAGAGTCTGAGGTGCAGTTTTCTGTTCTTCACTTACCAGAATAATCTGCTATTGAAGGCAGCTGCTGACAAATGCTGATGATGACAAATCAATGTTTTAATAGTGCTGTTTATTTGAAGCAGGCCCCTGTGGAAGGAGAGGTGAAGATGGAGACTGAAATGACAGTAAGTGTTAAAAGTGTTTCTTTTGGTGATTTCACTTTTAGGTTTGAAATTTCTGGTTTGCATGTATGAAATGATAGTGCTGATGTATTTCCGTCTGTTTACTTTTTTCCTCGTGTAGGAGCTGGGTGCAGAGGAGAAGCCTCAAGCTCAGGTCAGTATGAATCGTCACCCATGCCGGACAATTTAGACAACTGATATCTGATAATTTCATTTAATATAGGGAAAATTTTTCTTGCTTTAAGAAGTCTGTTCATAAAAATGTACTGTTCATTTCATAGTCCAAAAAAGTCCATGTAGTGCAAAATCAGCTTACCTTGCTTCTTCAATAAGGCACAATTCAGGAAAAGCGCTCTTTTACATTATTAGTCACAATACGAACATCATTACAAATATATTGAGATTGGAAAATGGTTTAGTAAAAAAAAAAAAAAAAAAAAAAAAAAAAAACTGACCATATTGGGAACATGAAGCTGCACAAAGGTTGTAAGTGGACCCCAAGGAAAAAACATAAAATAAAACTGTAGGACATGGGCCGTTTTAAAGTCATCAGTCAGAATTCATATTGTAGTGTATATGAACATTAGTTATTAGTGGTTTTGTTAGTTTTTGTCACTTTTCAGATTTTTCAATACTTCATTTGTTATAATTAGGGTTATTTGATGATTCCAAATATTATGCATCACTGTCTAAACACAAAACTTTGTTATCCACATATTTTTTTAAGCACCTTTGCATTTTTACAAAACTCATGGTTTATAAGTATCAGATAAATCCATGTCAACTCTCAGCTGATGGTATGGCCAACTGATACATCGTTCAGATCCTAATAACTACTGCAAATATTGTAGTTATGAGAGTGAGAAATTAAGTGTGGTCCCCAGGCCTTGAAAATTGATGAGTTAAGTTATATGTGCCATGTAACTGAATGTTTTACATTTTATTTTTTTCAGAAAATTGCCAGTGCGGATCTCTCCGATGTACCTCTTCTGCCGGCTAACCCCATCCCAGTGCTGAAAAACTCCATAAAGCTGAGACTCAGCAGGTAGATTTGCTCAGGTTGTCTGCCTCTCTCCCAGTGGCCAGATGAAAAAACCCACGATGGCGCAGTGTCCTGTGCGAAGTCGCCAACTGCCTCAGGTGCAGCCTGAACTCAAGAGGTGCAGTGCCCGGCTCTGTCCACGAGAGGGCAGCGCTGCTCTTCCGTAAAATAAACAAACACAAACTCTCCGATGGTTGTAATTTACTGTCCTTGCCCTCCATGGAGAAAACAATGATGCATAAATATGATGTCATGCCCTCACAACCTCATTGTACCGACTAAACATGTGTTTGTGTGAGCACGTGCACAAAAAGCTTGTATATTCCCATAGTCGCATCTTAATATTTGTCCTCAGAGACAGAGAACATCTCCTTTAAATGAGTGTGGGGTGTTTTTTTTTTTTGTTTTTTTTTTTTGCTTTTTTGTGTTTTTTTTTTTTTTTTTTTTGTGAATCTGTAATGTGGCATCTTTTTTCTTTAGGCTGCAGTGAGTTGACTGGACATCAATCCACTGTTAGCATTTTTTTTTTCTCGGACATCAGGATCAAAAAGGTGCTCAGATGGCCAAGTTGCATCAGGTTAGTCAGGACTAATGAAAATGGTAGTGCTTTACGTACAACTAGAGTTCATGTGACTGTCGCTCAGTGATGAACTTCATTTGACCAAATTAATCTCCGAACCGAGATTATGCTAGTCTAAACATCTGCTTTGCTGTGTTGCTTTGAAAGCGTCAACTAGTGGTTTCTGTAACATGGGATGGAACAGGTATTGTTTTCCTGTTTGCTCTTTAGTTCTTTTGATCTCTGCTGGCATTGTCTTGTTAATCCATTACAATGAAACAAGCAAAAATTCATTTATTTGCTTTGAACCTTCTCTCTCTTTTATTTTTTTTTTATTGTTAAACTAACATGGAATCAGTGATGCATATTTAAGTACATTTGGATCTAGCATTATTAGGACATAAGCCCAAACATGCTGTCATAAGCTTTAGGATATGAGGAGACACGAATCGAAGCAGTAGTGTGTGCTAGTTTTTGAGGCAGGGGGACAGATTTGGTTGATTCTTGAAATGTGTTCTGGCTTTTCCTATTCAATATTTTGCTGATATGTCAAGAGATTTGTTTGTCTTAATTATATGTGTAAATCATGTGGAGATGCGTAACAGTACCGCTGCTCCAAGAGTACTGTTAATGCACTTCTCCTCTGCAGTGACAACTGTCTTTGGTTTCCGTATTCAGTTCTCAACTTTACATAGGCTTATTTGTAAGGACGAGCTGTTGTACTTTTTTCACAAATAAAGGTCTACAAAGTTGCAAAGAAGCACTGTGGTCTGGTTGCAGAGAACTTGGAGTGTCCCGGTATGATAAGCTCTACGCTCACGGCGTAGGCGGCAAGATGGCAGATGTGTGTTATTTTGAATCTCTATCCAGCTGTTTTGTTAACACGGCCATTTATTCGACCAAATCCCTCGGCTCCTCGCTGCCTTTGTGCCGTAGCTCACAGTTCACAGTGTTGTGCACAATATTATATTCACAACAAATCACTGTTAACATCAGATGCAGGTAGTCTAACTGTTAGATGTTCTGTGGGTGCTGTGCTGCACAAGTGACAACCCACTAATTCTTTGTCCTTTTGTACTTTTTCTTTACTTCCTTTCTTTTGTATCTTCGTCTTCATCATCTTCCTGATTTCTCTCTGCTCACTTTTTTTTCCCCCTTTTGTTAAATTTACCTCAGTTATCTTCTCTTGATTTCTGTTCTCCTGCTTTCTCCCTTTTCTTTTTTTTTTCTTTTTCTTTTTTGTTCTCCTTTCTCCTTGACAGCTTGAAGACGACTGTGAATTTGAGTCCACACCTTCAACCATCATATTTTACGCAAGTGGTCTTATCAGTTGAGGGTATAACCAAGCACGTCAGTGACAGTAAAGACCATGGATCTCCAACAATGTATTTATTTAGAATCAGTGCAGATACTAAAGACACAAAAAACTTCTCCCTTGTCAAATGCGGTTTTCCTAACGCTCCTACTCTGATCTGATTCATATCAATTCACATACAACTGGTGCTGCCACAGTGTTATAATCAGACCTTCTAACCTTACAATTCATGGTCTCTCTTGCTGCTGAAAATGAAATCTAGCTCTATTTATACTGCACCTCGGAGTGTGAAAATTTGTGCATAAAGCAACATAATCTAATTGGACAAGGAAGCTGTGGTTGTTAATCTGAAATGGCATGATGATTTCCCATCTGCAGCCTTCGTGCGAGATTTCTTTCTGAGTGCCTCTTATAAGAAATTGTATTTTGTTGCTAAGTAACGCCTTTTGTTGTATCCTACTCTACTCTGTCGTCTTATTAAAATGTTAGTGATTCGGCAGTGTTTCACTTGCACCCGTATGGGTTGGTAGTTGTGTGGTAGTGAAGATGCTTTTCAGTTCTGCAGTTTATTGTGGTATGGTTTAATGTATTGACAGGTTGCTAAACACAAATATAAATAACACTGCAACATTCTCCTTTTATTTACAGAGTTGCTCATTTATCTGGTTTAGGGAAAAAAACAGAAAGCATTTCATTAAAATTACCCAGAAATCAAACAACCAGTTACAATATCACTGTATTTAGTGTGCTCACTCTTTACCTTAATTGCAGCTCCCATTCTTTTTAGGAGACTCACTTTCAGAAAGCTGTAGGAGCACTTTCTAAACCTCCAAAGTTCAGTTTTGGATGTTCTCACCCTCCAAGTCCTCCCAAACACATTCAGGGATGCTGAGGTCAGGAGTGGCCAGTTCATTATTTATTTATTTTTCTCAGTTATAACTTCACATCTCCACATCCTTTCAGAGTCATCTTCTGACAGGAAAGATGGACACAATTGCGAATTTTAAGTGTACTATTACGGAATATAAAAATATAGTACACAAAATAAAGTGTGTTCATATATATATATATATATCTCATGTAAAATTGATGGTCTTTTGTCCCTTCAACCTAAAACGATGTACTTCATGAGTAAAAAGCATAGTTAAATCATTTTCTAAGACTCAAACCCTGTTCTTCAGTGTGATATGATTGCTGTATCCTTTGCTAAGAGGGCAATGTCCCCTCAGCTCCACAGTTTAGCAGGCCAACCTTATCCTAGAGCGCTGCCAAGGAGAGGCCATGCCCGGGTGGCACGCAAACTAGCCAATTCACCCACTGAGCACCCATCTGTGGGGCTGTTAACAACAAGACAGATAGCACATCCTCAGGACAAGTTAGGCATCCACTTGAGGGACGGCTCTTCTCAGCTGCCTTGGTGGAGGGCCAAGATTGCTGTATGTCCGTCTTTTCATAGTGTATATTTATAGGTATAGTAGGTAATATGTTCTGAGAGGCTAAAAGTACTGTCTCAGAAAATGTTCTAGCAGGTAGGTACTTGAGAGCCTAAATGACATTTATAAAGCATTAAAACTGCAAGTACTGTATCTGGATAGCCTAAATCGCTCATCAGAAGATGCTCCCTGTATGAAAAGTAACATTTTGGTAGCCTAAATCAGCATATTGGAGGATAAAGATGAGGTACAGGAGGTGATGATTATGTTTTTGACTATTATTATTCAATTATTGAACACTCAAGCAAATACTAATAAAAATAATTTGAGTATCATGCTTAAAAAAAAAAGGTTTATAAAAACGTCAGTAGGACGGCTCGATAGGGCAGTACAAATTGTTAGAACACCTGTTTTCTTCAGCATCACATCTAGGCTCAAGAAAAGCCTTTTCATCTGAAGGTGATGTCACTGAAATTCAAAGAAACTTTCTTTTCTATCAAGGGAACGGTTTCTCAGGGTTTGTAATAAGCTCATGGTTAGACGCTGAAGCTATTGTATAAAGCTGATTGCTGGCCTCATCTACTGCCTTCTTCTGAGGAGCTGCTGTGAGATCTGTCTGAGACTCAGCTCTCGACTTGACTTCTTCCCTTTTATACCTGTTTTTGTTCACCATGCCTGTCTACCAGGTTACTGTTTTCTCTCTCCACTGACAGCTCCAAAACAGGTGATAAAAGAGTAACCTTCACGTTAACGAAGCGCTTGACGCTAAACCATTGGTGTGTTCAAAGAGAAATGCCATGTTCCTGAAATGAAAGGGCTGTCTCTTTCCTCATCCGGATCAAAAGCCCAGCGCGTTAGAAAACACACTGAGTGATCGACTAAAGCTGCTAATGAGAGCCGAGCATCATGGGTAGAAGAAGGCGTTCTTGTGTCATGGTGTTACTGAGACCAAGGTGAAGATCCCTTTTTTCCCCAGATTTGTTTGTTAGCACTGAATATTTGTCCCATACGTGCCCTGTTCCCTTTAACTGCACATTGTGCTAATGCATGCAGAAGGGGGCCAAAATAAAGGAAAGCATGAAAAAAAAGAGTGGAGAAGCATAACAATAGTTCCACCATGATCTATGGTAGGTTGACCTTGACCTTGAACATTTGGGATCAAGTTGCCCAGATGAGAAGATCCAGCTTTCATTTTTGGGGCAAATAGGGCTGGAGCTTAATTGACCAACACTGCTGATCTGGGGAAGTATAATCAGGCACCCGTCCTGAGGTGAACAGCTACATTCCACATGAAAGGGGGCCAATATATCCCAAAGAGCAAAATGTAGAAGTACAACTAAAGCAATCCAGCCAGCCTAGAAGCTGACCACTGAATTGAATTGCATTAAAATAATAAGGGAGTTATTGATACTAAAAATGTAGAAACCGGTAGATGCCTCTCAGAAAGGTTGCTTGGTGTCCAGTGCAAAGTGCAAATTTTTTGCGATTAATTGTCAGTGTGTTTGCAGGGGGGCCATATGGCAGGGGGAGCATGGGTGATTCTTAGGGTCTAATAGGTGTCTTAGTTAAAACTTGCTTATTAGAATTGGAGCCCAGTGTATATCATTTCATGGGTCCCAAAATCCCTGGTAGTGGCCCTGGGTATAGCCTGTTTAGTTAAAACAGTGATTAAAGTGACCTTAGTGCATGTAATATATTATTGTAGTTTATTAAAATGTATTAATTGAGTATTTGTTGAGAACTCTATTTATTTATGTATTTAATTGAGAACTGTTATGGTGGCCAAAATCCCTGCCAGCACCCCTGGAAAACACATCAGCAAACAGGGCTGGAAATCATGCATTCAGTGAGCGTGATGCTCATGCATTATGCGATATGTTGGAGCAGCAATGTCAATGCAGGACATGATCAGACTTTGTGTCTGTAAGAACAGTCTGTCCACAACTGTGTAGAGGAGGTATGCTGTTGAAAGCAAGTGATCTGGTCAGGTGAGTCTTCCTTCATCATATAAGTGGGTGAGTGCTTGTGGGGTGTAAACCAAAGCTGGCTCTCAAACTAAAGGTAATTGCTTAAATACCTCACAGCCCATGCTGTCTCGTGAGTATCAAGAAGGCAGTGTGTGTGTATGTATGTATCTATAACGGAAGTATGTTTGAGATAGCATTTAGCTGTGTAACTATTAGCCATTCACAATGTCCACTCAGATCAATGTATTGTAAGGCTGGAACACTGGTCAACTTACAGAAAGAAAACAGAAAGAGGCTGTAATATGGTGAGAACAAAGTTTTTGGTGGTGGCTTAATTGCTGGAGTGCTGGGTTTTTAAAAACAACACCCACACCCACTAGGCTGCCACTGTTGAGCCCTTGAGAAAGGCACTTAACCCCCTCTGCTCCAGGGGTGCTGAAGCAGCATAGCATTGCTGACCCTGTGCTCTGACCCTAGCTTTCTAAAGGTGGGATATGCAAAGCAAGGTACTTAACCTGGATAATTAACTTGGACAACAAAGGTACTTAGCAACAGTGCCTCTTCTACCTGGGAGGTTTGGTTTGAATCCTCACATCCCTCAGGACATTCTACACCTGCACTGTGGAGAGCCTTCTGATGGGCTGTATCACCACCTGGTACAGGAACTGCACCACTCTCGAGCGGAAGGTTCTACAGAGGGTGGTGTGCACAGCCCAGCACATCTCTGTAGTTCAGCTTCCAGGAGGATTATAAACCCACCCACCCAAACCATTGCCTGTTCTCATAGCTGCAGAGTGGCAGGAGGTACAGAAGCATGAAGAGTAGAACCAGGCGGTTCCGAGACAGCTTATTCCCACAGGCCATCAGGCTACTCAACAGTCAGCAGCAGTATATTATTACATTGTCCCACACTCACAACTCACCTTAATCAGTGCTACTATGGAACTCACTCTGGAATTCTGCACTTTACCACCGGGAACTGTACTACAGTCCAGTCACTCTGCACACCTCTGAGACTCTTTCACCCCTCACTGTAAGTGCATATATGTAAATAGCAATCTGTATAGTCATAACTAATACTAACTTGTATATTTGAACAGTGTAATAGTATGTATGGTGTATGTTAATGTGTGTATATTCTGTATTCCCCCAAATCTGTGTGAACTGTCAAAGTCAAGCCTTCATTTACATTTACACCTGTGATTATGACATGACAATGAACCTGATTTAATATGAATTGATTTGGAATGGGATATTTAGTTTTGTCTAAACCATCACAAATAGCTTTATTCACTTTGTTCACAAACCAGCAGGGGAGTTTTATGAACAGGGGGCTAAGCCTTTGTTTAGTGAATCCGGGGCAGGCTTCAGGATAATTAAAAAGCATTCAAAAATGCTCGTTTGTGAAGATTGTTGGAAGCAGCAATAGATGTAAAAGAAATCAGAAATGAGCTACTTTGTGAAGTTGTTCACAGTTAATTACTACAGTTATTGCTGCATACTTTCACATGCTTTCTATCAACTTCCAACAGACACAGATCAACCAAAGGCACTGAAGTCAAGCAAAGCTCCCTCAGTCTTTTCTAGATACATACTATAGACTGGTACCTGATAACACCTGCTCATTCAGTTGTGTCAGTCTCCTTAATTTTTTTTAAGAGGGATGTTTTGGCCTCCAGTCCACATGAAAGCTCAGTTTTTGGTCACTGAAAATGGAGCTTTTCAAAAGATGGTGCCTGTGAGCCAGTTAAGAGAACTGTGGCAGCATTTAAGGTGGAATGAGGAGCTAAAACAAGCTGATGAAAACTTCTTGTTACGTTAACACTTTATTAAGACACATAATGTTGGTTTTTACCTTTAACTTGTTACTCGCCTCTATATGTGTCCGTCTCCGTCAGGGTCAAATAGTTAAAGGTTAGTCCACTTGGTGGATAGAGAAAGCAGTAAGCTGAAGCCTTGAGTGATGAAGTGCTTAGCCTTCACAAGCTGAGGAGCTGAAAAGCTTTTAAACAAGAGGTTAAATGGTGGCAGTCCTCTAAAGTTGTTAAACCCTGATGAGTCAAAGGCCTGCTTGATTAGCTTGATTGATGGATTAATGAAAAAAGTAATTAACTGTGGTTCTATACATTTATATTAAACTAATAAGATGTAGATGTTATTTTCATGGACATCTGCTCAGCAAGTGTTTCTTTTCATATTTAGGGAGCCTGAATACATACAGCCTCTCCCGGTAAGACTTTACAGTAGATGTTGGAACATTGCTCTGTGAATTCGATTGTATTCAGCTACTGGAGCACAATGTTGGATGATACGTTTTGGCCCTCCATCTAATCAAGGCATTGGATGTAGCTCCATAACTCCAGAGAGGAGTTTTATACCCCTCTGTCCCACACTTGCCACTGGGCATGGTGACCTAAGGGCTTGTGTGTGGCGTGTTGCACTCCAAGGACATCTGATGCATTTTGTCCTAAACATGTCCTATGGATGGATGACATTAAAATAGTACTTTTTGGCTGCAATAACCAAAAAAAAAGGGAGCAGAATTTCATGAAAATAACACATCCCCAGCTCTAGCAAGCAGGGGGTAGATTGATCATGCTTGTGTTGCAGCCAGTGGCACACGGAATATGATAGGGAAGCACCAGCAAAAAAATAAAAGTTCATTAAAAGTCAAAAGTATGAATATGAACAGTGTTTCGGCCTACTGAATAAGGCCAGGTAACTACAAACTTTGTTTTAGTCAAAGTCAATTGAATGTGGTTTATATTCTGTGGCAATGCCGTGTAAAATGTCCTTTTCAACCCCCAGTTGGGAAAACATTTAGATGCTTATATTGCCAGTCCTTGGAACTCTATATTTACGCTACGCTATACCTGCTCTTCAATTAGCTTTTTTTAGGACAACACAGATTCATGACTTTGTAGATAGTGCAGTTTGTAGATCAGATAGTGCAGTTAGGACAGAGGTAGGACAAAAAAACAAAAAACAAAAACAGAGGTCTAGTTTTGAGTTTACCATTATGTATTTCATATGATTTACTATAGCTCCAACGTTAACAGCATAAATACTGTCTACATTCGGTAACATTTAGCCAAAATTATTTGGACAGTGACCTCAACTCAATTAGCACCCTGAAGCACTAAAGACCAAACAGAAAATCAGAAAGAAACAGAAACGCTTCAAAGAACTAAACAACCTCCACATGCAATGTGGAGTTTCTAGTCTATTAGTTCTTGTATGTAAAAGTGACAGCTGGGAATTTTTGATTGGGATGGAGATTATCAATTCTCTCTTCCTTTCATTGAGTGGAAGGAGATCAGGTAGAAGATGACTGGGCTGATGCATGCCTTTTATCATTTTTTACTGTGGCATGCTCCCACCTTTTCTGCAAATCTGGAAGCAGAATTTTGTAAAATCTTGTCTTAATTCTGATTGCTGTAAAACCTGCTTGACTGTAGTCAGTGATACTAGTGTTCTAGCAGCTTGGTGGTCTTGGTGGTTATTTGGTTGTTCCTGACTATGCAAACCAATTTTCTTTCAGTTGAGAGTGACAGTTTGGGTCTTCTTCTAGAACTTGGTTATACCTCCCACTAGCTTATACTTAAACACTTATTTGAACGGATGATCTTGGAACCATCCACTTGTTCAGAAATGGCTCCAAGAGGCTTGTGTAAATCTACAAGTCATCCTTCTCAGATTTGCACTCAGTTTCTTGGACTGTGTTTCAGTGTGCTGTCAAACAAACCCTTCTTATGTGGACACAAGGAAGCTACTAGCTGTAGTCAATCATGATCACTAACAGGAAGTTAGTGGCCTTGGTGGGTTAAAAGACAATTTGTCATAGCTTTGGAACCATTGAACTAATAATATACATAGGTGTAGTAAATTTGACTGTATGCTGATTCCAGAAACCTTAAAAACATTCAAATGTAACATTCAACTCTAGCTGTTCATGCTGTATGCTAGTCTCAGTGCAAGAGACAATTTGATCTGTTCTACTGAGGCAGTCCTTAAGAATGTGTTAGCTGTGGAAAGTCATATTGCAGTGATGATAAAAATATAATTAATTAACTTTAATGGAGAACCAAATGAGCTTTTTTGCTATCTGCTGAACTCGTCAGCCTACTAGCCAATCTACCTGTTAAGGAAATCAGTAGACAGCCTCTTGGTTTAAACCATGATTGTTTTATACAGAAGGTTTAGCGTGATTTTTTAAATTAGTTTGTCTCTGGAAAAACTAAAATAACATAAATTTGAAACAATGTTCAGAGCTTCGTTGTTTGTCCTTTTTTCCCTTTTCAAAACTGTTGCATTAAAGCAATAGGAAACAACAGCCAGTATGTGTTATCACCATAGTGCCATGTGCACACACTTCCCTGCACCCACACCTACACCCATATACTGCCCAACAGACCAGTGACAGTGGAGCAACTCCCATTCAGTGCCCTGCTGATCCCCTCCACGCTCCAAGCCCCATGGTCACACTCTCCCCACCACTCACGCACACTAATTAATGCCTCAATATGCAAATGAGCACAGCTGCCAAACTGCTGTGCATGTTTTTTTTTTTTTCAGGGCATTTGTCAGGAGTGCAATGAGGCTTTGAGCTGGATGATGAAATGGACTGAAGCATCACTCTTAGTCTCAGGAAGCGAAACGAGATGAGCATTATTGGAGTCCGCTGGATGGGGACGCTCTTAGGATCTGTGTCCTGACAAACCTGTACATCCCACCATGTGCATGTCATGGTTTATATGACTATACACAAGTACACACAATTTTATAGTTTCAGTTGTGCTCTGTTAAGACAACAGAAGCCTGATTTTGCATACTAACATATTTATGTCCTTTAATAATGTGATTTTCCAGTGCTGTGGTCACATTTATTTATTTGAATGTGTTAAGAACATCATCTAATGTAGTTAAAATGTTCAATAAAACATTTCAGTCTTTATAGTTTCTAATACTACAGAATAAAATACAAAATACAGTGAAACAGTAGCATTAGCTATTCAGACTGGGGCTTTTTTTGCCCAATTTTGACCCTAATTGTAGTCATTTCCAATTCCTACTCAGTAGCTATGGCTTCCCTTTCACACAATGCTACCAGTGTTGGGAGGGTGCAATAGTATGCGCTTTGTCCAAGTCACACCAAGCGGCAAACTGCTGCAAATGCAATGTTATTGGACAGCTAAACACGCTTGGAGGAGAGTGCTGACAATGCTGTTACAACAACTATCAGACTGGCTAGCATTGCATTCAGTGATAAAGAAGAGGATGGGCCATCTTACTCACCCAGGTCGAGTGAGGCCGCTGTCTGGGACTCCTAGCCATGGATAGCTGTGGCATCCACAAAGATCACTGGTGATAAACCCAACATTTAGATGGCCTCATCACAACACAACACTATTCCTCTTCAACATTATACAAAAGGTTTTAGCAGATTGGATACTGCTGAGCCAATGTCTTGGTTAATTAGTTAACAGATAACAGTTATTGGTGTAGGAGAGATTGAACAGGTTGAACAGAAAACACATGCAGCATTATATTTTTGTATGTTGCATTTCCAGTTATACGCATGTTCAAATGAATTGATTTATGTGAATAAAACACATCAAAAAGCTTACTTATTACTAGCTTACTTGATTGTGACTATAATCAATAGTTACAGCTCTGGTCTGCAGCCCAAAGGCAGTCCAAATAGATGATTTCAGTCGAGCTCTGATAAAAAGTGGAGGAGGCTGGTGATCCAAGCTGTGGACACCTCAGTGGTTCTGAATGCACAGTCAATTAACCAGCCTGTCCGCATCAAAACAGAGGAGGTGATCTCCCATCAGTCCAGCCATGCATTTAGCTCTGAACGCTGAGGTGGGTCACGCTGAGGCGGAAGACAGAAGTGTCTCGCTATTTCAAATTTCTCTTTGCTAGATAATAATGGTTAATAACAGTCCTTTCAGTGTCATATTTGACATGACCAGTCATTGCAGTAATTACAATCATTACAGTCCAAAGGATGTCAAGTTATCCCTCTTAAACATAGACTGCTGGAGAAAATCAATTATTCAATCAAGAGGGCCCCCTCCCTTCGCCGTATTCACTGGGGTGAATGAAGTTGGTTCACTTAATTTTAGGGGCCAGGGTGAATCTGCCGCCGCTCCGTCCGTTAATTTCACAGCCATCAAGCGCTCCGCTTCTGTTCACTGGAATGTTGAGTTAATTGTGTCCATCAAATGAGCAAGGCAGAGTAGATCGGAGCAGTCTTTTTACGAGTTAGCTTATGAGGACGAGGTCAGACACGTCACACTTTCATACATAGGCCTCTCTTCGTCTCTGTGTCTCTCCCTCTCTCCCCCTCTGACTCTCCTTCTCTCTCTCTCTCTGTCTCTTTCTGTTCCTCATGACCGTTGCGATTGTCAGGATGTAATTTAAGTGCATGGGCACAAAGACCAAATGCCAAGCAGACAATGAGGACGAGCGATGTGTTCAGATTTAAATGTACCAGCTTTTGCTCCATTCGGGGTGTGTAATTAGGATCACTGGTACAAAGAAGAGAGTCAAAAAAAATCACATTGTATTCCTGATGCAGGAAATAGAAGACAGGCCATCAAGCTCATTTAAAGAAAAATGAAGGGAAATCAGCAATGGAGATTTCATCTGGATCTGGAGGTGGTTCAAGAAATATCTGTGCTTTACTGTCCTGAATCACTTGGAAATGAGGGTAAAATGAGCAGGACTGAAAGTACTACATGTGATTACTGAAAACCAGCTTTAATGGTGTCTAATGCTGCAGGATATGGACAACAGTATCATATTTGAATTAGGTATACTGTGTGCAAAACCCCAGTGGATGATTTAGAAGAGTGTGAAGAACCTTTTTAATGTTCTCTGAAGCCTTTCTGTGCTGTTTTGAACAAAAAAGGTTCAAATGAGTTGCTATGTTTCTATATAGAAACGTTTCTGGTTCTAAAAAAAAGCCTCCAAGAACCATGTTTGAATGTATAAGGTTGGTACCTTCAAATTATTATGTAGTTCTGGTCTAGATTTTGTTAAACAAAATGTTTCACATTTGCTGGATCATGCGAACACCTCTATTCACTCGAAAACAAGAGCTGTTCTGGAGACAGGAGTGTTTCTAGACTATTTTTTGTACTGGAGCACACACAGAATATAGAGGGGCACCGCAGTAGCCCTCTACCTGCCTTAATATATTGTTAGTTAATATTATTAATATTGCAATAATATAACAAATTATTATTACATGAGTAATTTTACTGTCACACATGCATAAAATATGTCCTTTGCAGTATAAAACTACATTAGAAATTATGTAGTCTTTGCATCATCTGTTCATGTTAGCTACACTGTTAAAAGTATAAGATGCTTGAGGAACCTGGAGTGAAAGGGTTTTTTTGACAAAGGTTCCTTGATGGTTCCTAATAGCACCTTAAGAAGTTTCTCCACAGTTTCAAACTGAAGAACCTCCAAAGGTGCTTCAAGGATCTTATACTTTTAAGAGTGTAGATAACAGGCTTGTAAGATGAGTAGTTTGCTGTTATTTAGGTGGTTATTGTGATGCTAATTTTTCAAGCTTGTCTTATCAATGCCCCTTTCACCAGCTAGTGCAAATAAAGCCTATACAAACATAAGTGATGCCTTTGCTGATTTGATTAATGCCTTAGCTTTAGTGGTCTAATGTGTATTTCTGGTAGTTTATACAGTTAAAAGCTATAAGCTTTCACTCCCTTGTCTGCTGCATGGCTTTTAAATATGCATTACTCTGTGTTACAAAAACACTAAATAAACCGCCTCTTACTGAAAGTGTCATCTACTCACTTTTGGTAAAACGCTGGGGCATTGTGGGAAATGTAGTGCCTGTAGTGAATTTGTGTGGCATGTTCTGTAGTTATGCTCAGCAATCCAGTTGACAATAAAATAGACTTTTTAACCACTGTGATTTTAGTGGGGCACAGCAATATTTTACTGTAGGTTTACAGTAAATTGGGTCTAATGACACCCATGTCTGAAGAGTTCACTAAACTGGATGTTGAGATTGTTGGAAGCATGAACACTGAAAGAAAACACAGCGTTAGGAATACTGAGGAACATCAGTGTGTTTATAAGACAAGAAGGCATACACAGCTGACAACACTCCCTGTCATCCCACAGGAGTGCTAAAGGTGTCACCATGGCACTGTCGGTTCCTTGGCTGATAACAAACTGTTCTCACGGTTGTAAGCAGTTAAACTGGTGGTTTTCAGCTGAAAGATCTACTTTTTGTATTATTTGAGGTCAGTAAATCAGATTAGATATACGAAGTATATATGAAGTCCTTTTTTCAACACTGTCATGTAAACACATGTTTTATTGAGTGTCTGTACTTGGATTAATGTCTAATACATTTTTGCATTTGTTGAATGACTAATACTGCATTACCCATATGGCACATGACCGCTATAGGAGGCCCTCTGCAGTGCATGCAGGTTTCACAAATGTACCATCATGATCTCTGTATGTTCAAGGAATATAAATGAAAGGCTGTCATGGCAACTGGTTTTCATATGAATTCAGTACAACTACAATTTCCAACCTGCATTTTCAACAGTAATCAAGTCGTTCTACATGTGGACTTTAAATGGCCTTGGACTATGACTCCCCGGAAGTCTCCAGGAAATGCGGCGATTAAGGCATCCGTGATCACCTTACAGAGTCGTGACCACACCTGCAAGAGTGAACCGTCACAAAGGAGAGAGAGAACGCAGATCATGGAATTTCATACACATCTTCTTTACGGTGAATCTCCAGCACAGTGCCTTTGCTCCCGCTACGCAGGGTGGCTCTCTGCTCCAGCCTGCTCCGAGCCCTTTTCCGTTTAATTAGATTTGTAAAAACAATTTTTTGGAGCGCTTCATTCTGTAAAAGCTCTCAGGGGTTAAAATCAGCTGAGCACTTCTTTTCAGCTTCTTTTCAGCAATGGAGCATAAATTATTTAAAATTGTGCGACCTTTTATCTCACCCCCTTTGAAGGCAGCAAATTAAAAATGTAAATGGGCTCCCTAATTAATATGCAAATGCATTCATTCCCAGTTAACAATTAGCAATTAAACCTGCACTGTCTAGAAAGAGCACCAGACGAAATTAGCAACTTATTTTTTATTTATTTATTTATTTTCTGTGTTTGAAAAAAATAGATATATATTAAAAAAAAACACAGAACATTTCTGACACAGAAATGTTTTTGAACAAAAGCGGGCCTGGCGAAATCTTGGTGGCCATGAACCGCCCGAAAGGTCAGGGCCTGTTCACGGCCCAGGGCAGCTGCAAGGGGTTTCTCTTCCTTTAGAAGTGGTTGAAAGAAATGCATGTGTGTATGTGAATGGCCACTAATTAGGATTACATAAATGGCATGATGCTAAATGGTCGCTTCTACCTTCCATTCATTCTAATCTGTGCTCAAGCTATTCGTTAAAACAGGACGCTTCATTTCTGCAGTATTTATTGTGATGTGCAGTGGGCATAAGGGAGGCTATATGTTTATGAGGAAGACATAATAATGTCAGGATGTAGAGCAGCCAAGGTTAGGCGCTAAGACCCGCAGCCCTCGCTCTCTAGAGGGCCACTTGCTTGGTGATGGGTGGGATTTAAAACAGGCGAGCAAGCGCAGAAACGTTAAGTGCTTGGCCCCATAACTAAAAATAATGCTAGAAGAAGAATTAACACGGGGGTGGAGCGTTTCATTAATTTGCAGATTAATGATGCACACTCGCAGAAGCTTGTTATTAAAGTGCTATTTCTGAATTACAACTCTGAGAGCAGCCCCTTGGGACGAGCATGTTTAGTCACCGTTCTCGGCTTAAGCTGCTGAAGCTTTGCCATCTCTTTCACGGGGAGGTGTGTGTATGACACCGGCATTTCCTCTAGTGGATACATGATGTATACACTCGTTCTACATATCTGTCATCGCTTTACAGAACTGGAACACATACGTTATAGTAAAAATGCTTTCAGTGTAGCATTGTTTCAAAGTTTAGTTTCGACGTACTGATCTCGTGTCCTGCGACACCTTTTTCTCTTAATATAGTTGACAGATGGTGTCTGTAGAGAAATGAGCTGGAGATGTAAACGTGTCGTAAATGTGACCTTTCCGGTTAGACACTAAAGCTTCATGACTGTACATTATCATGTAGCCCAATTTTCAACCATTCGTAAACTCACTTCAGTTACCAAGCTTTTGATATTAGGCCGATATCAACCAAAACTGCGCAATATGATGTGATGTTGTTGAGCAGTTTGCTAATGTAAAAGGGGAAATATATATATTTTTAAATTTAACAGACACAGACTACTCTACTACACCAGGTTCTGAACAGTGGTGCTGATAGGAACCACAGGCCACCAATCAAATAGAGCCACTTTACACACCAGTGAACCTATACGTGTCTTCTTCCTTATACCAACCTACATGTACCTCTCCACCATGAGCAGATTTTACTAAATGTAATTCTTCAAATTCTTCTCAAACCTGTTGTAAAACAAGATCTCAGACATCAGGCAGACTATTCGTAATCCATTTGGTGTGATGGCTTTCTTTGATGTAGCTTTGAAAGCCATCAAACTCTTGAAACATCTGGTTTAATTCACCACCACTCTGTAAGTTTCTCTAGAACAGAGAATTTCAGTAACTGTGTTTTCATCTTAACCGTTTAATTATGCAGAAAGGAGCTGAAGTCCCCTTTGAGTGAAGTACTTTAATTAAAAACTGGGACGGATTACCAACCTGGCCCACTGGGCATAAACCCAGAGGCCCCAGCCACTAGTGGGCCCCCAACCAGTGTTGACTTATAATATGCTGGCCATTACATTTTTGTTAGTCACACACAACCAATACAATGTATGACGACACCAGAAAATTAATATGACTAAAAAACATAAGCCATAAAAATACACTTTGAGAATTTAAAATGGATTTATGCAAATGAGCTAATTAGGTTGTTGCCAATGTGTCGCAATAAATAAGCACTTTTTGGCAAGTGTCTCATCCACAAAGGTGAAAACTTTAGTACTTCAATGCACATTGAGGAGGAGGTACTTTTGTTGCATTTTTGATGGGGAACATACTGAACATGTCCAACACCACAAGGCAAAGTTGACCTCTTATTTCCCAGATTCTTGTTAGTATTTCCATTCCACCTTAAATGGTGAAAACACATTACATTCTGGTGCCAGTACAGATGCTTGAAGGTACCTACTGCACCAGTTATAGTGGGCCATGAAATCTTAATAAGAAGCCAATCCCATCTTCATCCCAACAACGGGGTTGGCATGGAACCTTTGTGGTGTTGAGGGGACTGAGGAAGGCTGCAGAGAAATGTGGCCAGGGCCCCAGTGTTTATTAATGTCGCTCCTGGAAAGGAAAAATTGGTGTTGTCGCATCAGAAATACTAAGCTATATGTATTGTATCCTGTATTTACAGTAAGTTTTATAGAGACACATTCTTAAAACATTTATACATTCATGGTGAACAAACAATTCTGTTGAAGAACCTGCTAGAGTTCCTGCTTCAGTCCACAGCTAGACACTGGAGTTATCAAACTAGAACTAATTCATGGCTCTCTGATCTGCTGACCTCTGCTGTTGCACTTTCAGACAGGTAACTGTATGTGTGTGTGTGTGTGTGTGCGTGGGGGAGGGGGTGTTTTTAGTTCAGAGGGAGTTTCAACACAAGCTACAGAGGAACTAAGATGTTTCTGCTCATAATTAGCACAGGCCTGTTGATCAGATAATGAGCCAGAGTTCATTAACACTGTTCTAATTGCTACCCTCTTCTTTAAAAGTTTTCACTTTGTGTTTTCTTCTTTCCCCTCTTTGGTTCTTGAAGGAAGGAGGGGGAGGTGAAAATGAACGGCTCTGTCTTTTTACAGGAAACTCTATCACGTCTCTCAGATTCCTACTGTGCCAATATGTTGACGCAATTCTACTGACACTCAAAGTAGAGGCTTTGCTGTCAGTTCCAGCGTATAACCCTCCATCAGCCTGTTCATTTGTTCATTCAGCGCATATTCAGTTCATACAGCATATATTAACTCACAGACATTCTTCTCATTAATGTTCTCTTTGACTAGGTCCACTGTAAGAGAAATCAGATGAGTGTGATTTGACACAATGCTGCCAGAAATGTAACCATTCCCTATGGATCATGGGGGTACAAGACCTGATATTCAAATATCTGCAGGTACGATGTGTTATATTTTTGTTGTGGTTAGCTTAAAGGAATGGCATTTACTGGTTAACATTTGAACCGTTTCAGACTACAGTACTAAAACATAAGCACAATGGCAGTAAGCTCGAATGTACAGCTTCATTTAAGAGTAATAATAAAATAAATGGTCACAGTTTACAAACAAAAAGAGCTCATTTAACAATTTCAGCTACATGTCTCTGTGTATAAAGACACAGAGCATCGATGAGTGGCTTTTAACTTGTTATATACAATTTACAACTGCTTTTGTTCAACTATCGGCACTGACACTTATACAGTATTTGTGTTGGATGAGTAATGGAGGCTGCCTCTTCAGAAGAGCTCATTAGCTGACAGAGTGCAGACTGCTGGTCATATTCTACACAAAATATTTTCTCCTCGGTGGACGATGTGCCAACATGATACTCTGAGGCACTGTTTCTTGGCCAAGCTAACGCCAGGTAGCGTACATAGCCTAACTTTTGACAACGCCCCACCATGTCTGACCTCTCAAGCTTGTGCTTAACCATGCGTCCCTGGCAATAAACTCACATGTTGTCATTGTGTTCCTGAGTAGAACATTTTACAGTACTGCTTTATTGAATTGTTGGTCAAGGAACAGTTCCTAAAGGCATTAATGGTATTACATAACAATAGTGGATAAAGATGTTTTAATAATCATAGAGCACTGATTTAAGTGTTATTTTAAAAAACTGGAAAACAAAAATCTGCCTGTGATGAAACTTGAATGAATAACTGAGTAGTTCAGTATTCAGTACTGATAGCCTTGAATGGTTAACTGAAGACTCCAGTACCCTACTATGAACTAACATAAGAGACTCAGTACAATACATGTGGTAAAATAATTTTAGTGTGTGCTGGTGCTTCTTCAACCTTTTTAGTGTATTTGAACAATACCACATTTATATCAAAAGCGATGTTCATTCAGTTTACTGATATCATGATGTGAACTGTTCAAATGATTTTACACCCCCCCCCCAATCTGCAACTTCAAGGCTCTGGTGGGGGAACTTTTAACAGAGCACTGCTTTAGTTGGAGTTGGGGTTTCCCACCCAACATTTTTCACTGTACCATACAGCCACACTTACACTGCTACTTAAACTGTAGCTGGCTGCACTTAAACTGTGAAGTTTATTGCAATTTAAAAGTAGACCTACCCGTTTGTTCCTAAGCTGAATATTCTCAGAAACCGTTAATGACCATTTAGGGTCAGAGCTCATCTGCGTCCCCTTTTCCACCGCATGTCTCTGTGGTCGTCATTGACGCAGGTGCAAAATTGCATCTTCGACTCATTCCCCCTGCTCACATCAGCGGGCGAGCCTGTCACACAAAACAATGACTCAGTACATTACATAGAGACCAGTTTAGCACAGAAGTGATATAAAAATGATAATTGTGCTGTCTCTCTAAGGACTCCTGCTGAGAGTGGCTCAGTAATGATAGTCCTCCTCATGTATCTTCTGACAGGTACAGTACTGATGTACTTGCTGCCCTCAAGACTTTTAAATCTACTTGTTTTCAGGTGTAGCTCTGATCCGGGACTTCTGAATGATTTGGTCGTGGGGTGACCATTTGCTGCTTACACCTGATTGTGTAGACTATATGATACATATTTATTTTTAATTTTGTTCAGAAAAGGAATGACTTAATGCTGAAAACCAGTTCTGAACAGTAATGGGAATGTAACTCTCTCATTCCTCATTAAACTGACTGATGAATTGAAAACGAGCTAAGGGTTTTCTACCAAAGGCAATCCGCTGAGGGAGGGATATTAAAAAAGGTTTTGCTGTTGCCAGACACAAAACAGTATTGATTAAATAAATAAAATATGCCCTTTAAAGGCTGATGTCACTTAAAATGACATATTACATATAAAACATTGCATATGTAGAGCCTGATGAGGCAGTAGTTACTAATAGCAATCGTCACTAGCATTGTATATTGCAACTATATGCTACATAATGGGTAATTTAATAAAAATACAACATGAAAACATTCAAGGCAAGTGAGTTACATACATAATAAAGCATAAAGATATAAGAAACATATGAAACCACTTAAACACTAAATAAATAACATGATGTGAAAAAGAATCAGAACAAAGAGAATATAATGGTGAATATAATAGCACTAAGTTAAAGCTATGCACTGTTTCTTGCTTAGTGCTTAGGACTTTCTACTTGTGAAACACATGATGGCCTTTGTGTCTGGCTTAGAGACTGACTTTTGTGACATTGCTGGGATTTGAACACACAAAACCTAAACCAAAAAAGGTTGTGCATATGTTTTTGGTTTATTCATGATTGTTTATAGTTATGTAATTGTTAATTACATATTAATACATGCTTCCATTCAATGTATTCTGATTTCTTTAGCAACATACATACTTACTGAATCATACTAAACCAAATCCTTATTTTAAATATGCAAACTGTCATTTTGGCAAATAAATGACACAACTTGGAAGTTTTAAGTGTACATAATAACAAAATAACCACTGAGTAACTGCCTACACTGTTAAAGAACTAAACAATTCATCCTGAACTATTATTTATTATTTAATGTTAAAAAAAGACATTACAGTAATATAATTATATAACTATTGAGTCAGAGGCTGATGTTTATTGAAGCCTGTTAATATGCAGTGTTGTTGATATTAAGTAAAAATACTAAAAGTAAGCTCTGAACGGAGGGTCTGCTACAAAAGGCATTTAATGGCTACTGTGCAAAAGGGTTAAAGAAAAAAAGAGTTTTAATATGAGAATAAGAATGCTAAAAAACTAAAATTAAACTGACTAAAAAAGAATAATTGAATGAAATAAACATAAAATTCACAGATCACAGGCTAGTTCTGGCTGTTTATTTAAGTTGACTGACAGTCACATTTCAGAAAGCAACTGTTCAACTGAAACTATAAAGAGGATTCAAATGTAAAACCAGTATCTGTATTATAGTGGCATGTAGCATTTAAATTAAGTAATTTAAATTAAGACTGATATCAGTCACTGCACTTTTCTATTTGTTGGGCCCTAGGTTGAGGGCCAGATCTGCTGGTTACAAGTTAAATATACCAGAGTGGATGGCACTTGTTCAGTGGAAGCTGGGTCAGGGAGGTGGACTGTTCATGGATCAGCAGAACGGGCATAGGATTTAGTTACCATTTCCCTTTACCCAACAAAACAAAT
This sequence comes from Salminus brasiliensis, assembly GCF_030463535.1. Lineage (NCBI taxonomy): Eukaryota > Metazoa > Chordata > Actinopteri > Characiformes > Bryconidae > Salminus > Salminus brasiliensis. The sequence goes on along the minus strand of NC_132878.1, from coordinate 65,563,776 downwards.
TTTCTTGGCAACTTGTCTGTGTGGTAATGGCTGTGTCTTGCATCCCTGTCTAAAGCTATGTATTTTTTCATGCACACGATAATGATGAATTCCCAGCGGAGCCACCAACTACACGTTGGTGTACAGTGTGAACGTGCATAATACAAACGGCCTCGCCTCTCCTCAAGCCTGCGCCGGCTTTAAGGACTTCTAAGCTCTGTCAAGCAGCACATCAAACAGAGCTCTCCCGAGGGTTCCATGACACCTTCTCTTCCTCGTCCAAGGAGACGCACTTTTCCTCTCCGCTTTTAATGTTCACTCTTCCGCTCCCTCCTCAGGCATCTGCAAGCGCAAATGACGACTTTGTTAGCCATCACGCTCAATCAAAACCTGAGGCAGGGCGTCCCTCTGTTTCCTCTGCTTCCGATTAAAGAGCAGCAGTGATGAGTGCCCCCGCTGGTGCTGGGGACCAAACTGCCCGTCTTCACTGAGGTGAAGTTAAAAGTACCCACCGGTCGTCACTGGCCTAATGAAGTGATTCCTACCTCCTGTCCTGTAGTACTGTGGTCCACTTTTACTGCCTGGTTTAACCTGTTTAGCATGCTCTAACAGGCCTGATTCAGCTCCACAGGGACTTACGCATTAGTTAATGATGTGATTCAGGTGCAAGAAAACACAGTGCTGTGCAGGTGGACTGCAGGGCTAATGAATCACAGCCTAATAAATCAAAATGGTCAGTATCGGCCTCATAAGGAAGTAGGTAGAGTAGGTAGACTAAACTTGCCTAGCAAAAAAAGTGTCAGCTTTGACAACGTCTTGAGTAAAAGAGCTAAAAGGTTCTCTGATTCAGCAACAGCTACCAGTAGCACAACCCTTTTTCGTGTCATATATAAGCTTTGCAGTGTCCACAAAAGGCTTACTCAAACTCTGGGGGAAGCTGTAGAGGCAAGGACCTATCTGTGCTAGGCTAAAAGCCATCCCTTCCCGCTTGGCCAATCATCTCTTCTTTCCAGCGACAGAACAAACAGCAAATCAATCTGGACTAGAGCTAACCACGCATCAGGGAAGTGAGCTGTGCTAGGCTAAAAGCCAAGACTGTCAGAAAAGCTGCATTCGCAGCTAGCTAACCACACATCGCATTGAGAAAAAAACGTGAGGACAGTAACATTGATAAGACTCGGGAATAATGATTGATTTTGTTACAGCGCTTAAAATTATGCCATGCTATGCTGGGCTATGCTACTGTGAGCCGTTGTGGTGACGTGGTGCTTTCAAGCGCATGTCGGATGGCAATTTTCTCCATGAGATAAAACTTGTTCACCCGACGTGGTTGCGTTCATGTGGTTTGTAAGGGAAGAAACATGGAGGCTGCTGGATTTCTTTATGTTTTTTAAAAATGCAAAATAGCATGTTTTAAAAACGCTATTACTATTAGAATATTAGAATATTCTGACTTCAGAGGGTGTTCATGTGCTACCTTTTGGGTATTTAAAGTCATGTAAAACAGCATGTGGCCATTTTTCACCCCAGCCAAACTTACATACTTACTGTGTATATTTTGCATAAAATCACAGAAACCTTATTAATAAATCGAAAGGAAATAAAATTAAATAAAATATTCAAAATGTAGGATTTAAAGAATCTTCTCAAAACTAAAAGTTCTATGTAGTTTACGTAAAGGCTTCAATGTACTATGTACTCTTTCTAGGACCTTGAAAGTTACTATCTAAATCCTTGAAATCTTCTTCACAGTCACATTTCATTCACAAAAAAGGTCCTTCAAAGAACCATGCATTGACATTTTTTAAGGAAAGGAATTCTTATATGGAATAAGATAAAGAGCCCTTTTTGGCCTTTATGTGTGTATTGAATATAGATGCTGAATGCAAGTGCCACCACAGTTGCATTAAACAAATCTGACTAAGCGATATATTACTGTCCTCACATATATACATCAGTGGAAGTAAATGTTTTAGCTTTTAAAAACACTCAGAAACTCACAACCCGTTACCTTTCAGCATTTTCAGTTGGGGGTGTGTGGTTGACCAGCTGCTTTTCTCAAAGTCGTTTTCATAAGAAAAGGGAAGAAGGCATCCAATATATAAAGCCCATTACAAACTGCTCTGTATTGCTGTAAGCACCAACTGGCAGCAGCTCACCAATATTCACCCCAGAATTTCCACAATTAAGCCTTTGTTTACAGCCCAAAAAGTCATATTAGGAGCGGGAAATTTAGCGTAATTATTCATAATTCCGACGATTCGAGTGTAGCTACCTCATTTGCCTGTTTAATTCTGCCTTTTAATTCCTTGCATACATTTGCACATTAATTTTGCCCATTGTCTGCTGTGAGGGGTTGTTTATTCTAAAGAAAGATTTCCTGTGCGATGTTTTTCACAGGAGTGTGGCCCAGTCGGGTGGCGTTCCAGCTGCGAGTGGTGATGATTTGTTTTGTCCTCATTTACAACCCACCGTTTTAACACATTTACTCCCAGCTCTCATTTTTTACAAGCAGTGAGAGACATCATCCACCCGATAATAGTCAATCAGCTAGTCAGTCAGTAGGCCTGCACTGGTCTGTTTCTCTCTCTCTCTCTCCCTTTCTTTCTCTCTCTCTTTCTATCACTCTTTATAAGTCACTCATTTACACCAGATCTTACACAGTTGCTGCAGTAACAAAAGCACGGTGTGGTTCAGTATCTTACCTTTTACTTGTAGCTGACTAAAATAAGCAGAAACACTCTGTCCAAAGTATGGAATCTAAACTTTTAATCCATGCCAAGTTTGTGTTGGGCGTAGAAGATGGTTAATGCGGTGTACTTGTTTTGTCATATTTTTGCAATAATCGTCATTGTCGATACACAGTCTTAATTGAATATGAATGTCAGTTAATGGGTTACTTACTCAATAAAGACATATGTAATTATGTAATTAAATTTGAACAACATATTGAACAAAACTAAGTTATAATAAGCAATTATAACTAAGTTGTAACAATCATATTCAGGGAATTTACAGGTCATCATAAAGGCATGTTCAGTAGTCTGAACATTCTCCACAAGGGGAAGCTGTTAGCGCTTAAATTACTATTGTGTGCATGACTGAAAGAGAGGAAACCCACAGCAGCAGGATCTCACCAATGCCCATATGTTTAAAGTAACATATTTAAACATATTTTAAGTAAGATTAAACATTTGTGGTTAGAAACTGTGTGTACATTACATACAAGTATAATATGAAACACAAAAACTGCACATTTTAATTAGGTTGTGTTTATTTATGCCTGGGCTGAACAGCTCAGCAGCTAATAGGCTAACAGGCTTCTCCTCAGGTTATTTGGGGAGTGGTGTGTAAACTTTGCTGTGTCATGGTATATAGCTGTGGCTAAATTTGGCTAAATATGATTGGCTACATTTTGCTATTAGAAAGCTGCAGTTACACGGATAACTTCTACATGTGAACATAAGGTATTTTGAAAGATGTCCTTTTTCATTTATTTCATATTTTTGGAATCTTTAAAATACCATTGAGTATGTTGCATTTCATTTAAGCCTAATTTTATTGTTTTGCTTAAAAAAGCTGGTTACAATGACATTCTCTGAGAACTCTAGGATAAAATAATAATAATAATGAATCAAGCTGCAAACGTCCTTCTAAAGCTAAGCTAGTACAACAGAGAGAAAATTAGCAGGAAGATCATTGACTGAATGCCCCCAGAGACCCTCTCCAGTATTAATTACTTCCTGCAGCCAGTGCAGTTAAAATCTATCAGCATCAATAGACAGCAGGCTCAGAGTTTTATGTGTGTCAGATGCTGTGGGACTGACACCTGCTGGTATTGGTCCTAAAGGGTGGCTTTAAAGGGCAGCTGCAAACTACAGAACCAGTAGCATGGATTTCCTTGTCACTGTGATGCCTGCATTTACATTCAGGTTGAGAAGTATTTTGACAGTGACACAATATTTGTGATTTTGCCTCGGATCTGAAAAGAAGCAATCGAGATGTGTTTGAAGATGTGTAGACTTTCAGCTGTATTTCAAGTTTTTTTTTTTTTACATAGTTCCTAAATTTTCACAGGCTTAAAAGTATAATATTTAAAGAACTGGCTGATAAGCAGTTTTAGGCACCCTCATTATTTCATGACAAAAACATGAAAGTTCTGATGCTGATGTTGAAAGTGCTGAATTTGCATCTGGTAGCCATTTATGGGGACTGTCTGTATGTGGCCCAAAGAGGTGATGATGCAAGTGAAGGAGGGCTTCATTAGACTGACGAATAACAAACTTGAAATTAACAATATTAAAAACAAACAAGGAATGCACTGGTGAGCTCATCAACACCAAAAGGCTTGGAAGACCTTAGAACACCACTAAAGCAGATTAACAGAGAATCTTTTCTCTGATGAGGAAAAACTATGTCACAACATCAAGTCCAACACTCTCAATGCTGGTAGGCATATAATTGTCAAAATACACCTTCACTAACAGAAAGGGAGATAGAACAGCAAGGAAACATCTAAAAAAAAAATCCTGCCTAGTTCTGGAACAAGATTGTTTGGACAGATGAATCCAAGATCAACTATAGAGAAGGATAGGAAGGATGCCACATCATCTGTCAAACATGGCGGAGGCATTTTTAACATTACATAAAAGCTCTGTAGCAACTGTTGGTTAAGAATAGGTAGGGTTAAAATTCTGTTATACCTAATGAAAAACAGTAGCTCCATACTGTCAAAACACCCACAATTAGAGCATAGTTTAAACTGATTCAAATAATAAAAATGAAAAGCCTAACAGGACATAATCTTTCTAGGAGAAAATATTGTTATTCTGGAAAAGAAACATTCATTTAAATATTTCTTCATGTTTAATATGATTATCGTCTGTTTATTATTTGTGTTTTACCTCTGGACCCCTGACTGTTTATGGATCTATATGATGTTTTACAGGGTTTCATTCAGTGCATCATTTTACATGAGCTGTGCTGGTCAGGCTGAAGTGCTGCGCAGCTTCAGTTCATTGATGGACAATCAAGGTAAATTAACCTTACCCTAAATGTTTTCCCAACACAGAGTGTGTTAAAGTGTGTGTGTGTTAGGATTAATAGGTGTGCTAATCCTTGCTGTTGTGCTACATCCCTGACAATGAAAGAAAAATAGCTTAGCTAGCTAGCTAACCCAAGCTAGGCGATGTAGCTAGCCAACATCCTTAATAACCAGCTCATTTTTTGAGTATTAAAACAGTAAAAATGTATAAATAAACATGTGCATGCAGGCTTGTTTTGCTTTACAGCATAACAGCCGAAAGCGTTTCTTGTAAAGTATGTAGCCTGTTTATTTGTATTTATTTTTTGAGCCTTTTTTCATTTTGTTCTTAACAGCTCAACAGTTGTTGTGTTTATGTTGAAATGCAATATATTATAATTCTGCTGCTTGTCTCAGAACAAACTGGTTGGGTTTGATTTGATTTGAGTTTGGTTCTGTTTCTAAGCCCTGAATAAGAACATCATTTATTTATTTATTGCAGTCTTTATATGTGGTTGTACAGAGATTTTATAAATGAGGAGACCAACCACTGGTTAAAATATGAGTGGGAGTTCTTGTAACGCTCAACATTGCGTCTGTTTACGAATAAAGTCACACCCTTCAACAAAATGAGTCAGTCAGCTTGCTGGTTAAACTGTGAGTGAAGGAACCCCCCACCCTTGAGGTGGAGATCTGTGCAGTAGCCAGAACAAGACAAAATTTAAATGCGATTTTGTAACTGTAATTTGACCTTAATTTTCAAGTGTTTTGGTCTCTTTCCATTCACAGAGATAGAAGCCTACAAAGGTGACCACACAGTGAACAGACACCTTCCTAGTCAGGCAAGCTACAGCAATAAAAGTCCTTGGGTAAGTCTCCTAACATTACATTCATCTACCTGTGTAACATGATTCAGATATAAGTCTGCATAAGCATGTCAGACAAATGCCAAAGGTAAATATGCACACTAAAGTGTATTTATTTTTTTTAAATAAATGTTTTTTTTTTTATGAATGGGGCTTGGATGGGTCAATTTCAAGGCCATAATCCAAAATCTGTGTCCAGGTGACACCATGATCTCCCTCATATTCAAATTCATCTGGGCCTGGAAAATAATATGTCCCTGTGTGTGAGTGTGAGCAATATCATGTAAGCAGAGTTGGTGAATGTCTACCGCAGCATCTTCTCTTGTGTTTTTTCTTCTTTGTGCGTGTTTGTGTGTCCTTTTCTGATGTAACCCTCCTGGCAGAAGCTGAGCATTTTTTTGAAATCTAGCTGCTGGTGTCTCCAGCTTGCGTGCATGCAGGCGCTCTATCAGATTTGCATAAATAAGCTCCCAGCATGCCTGCACCGCTGCCCAGGTGCAAGGACATTTGCATATAGAACTGTGATAGGGCTCCCCCGAGTCCCTTTAGCGACTGCCGAGCGAATAGGGCGTCGTTGGCGGCACAAATGAATCCGGTATTAAAGTCACACACATGTGCCTTGCGTTTCACGTATGGTGGAGCTGAGGTGATGACCACTGAGGCCAAATCAAGAAGCAAGCCGCTGTACAATAAGAGCATAAATGATAAATGGTGAGATACATTTAAAATCCATTATGGCTTTGATATACAGTGAGCATTGTTAATGCTGTGCTTTCTCAGTGACCATCACTATATATTGAATCAAATGAATAATAGATACTAACTCTTTGTCAAGACTTTCATTTTTTTCAAGCCTATTCAGAAATAATTATGTAATTGCATATTTAATAGACCTCTAAAGTCATGTATCATTCCGTAGTCACTGTCATGCCCATATGCCAAAGTCTGCTTGGTTTTGTCCCTCAGACATTTCTCTCCTGAATGTCACTGAATCCTCTGCATTTGAAGATTGTTAATGAGTTGAATGTTGATCCATCCAGCTACTCAAATTGTGCTCCGCTGCTGCCAAAGTTCCAACTTCAACTTAGTTTTACCATGCCTGCTCGATTAGTTGGGGTATTTTGGTTGCCAGTGTTATGATGTCAGTTTAATGCCCAGCATTTTTGACTTGTTACTGATCTCCTAGGCTTCAGTGGCATTTGGGAGACAGATATAGGTATTGAACATTCCATTAATTTCTGTTACACAGAAATTCAACGTAGACCCAGAGTTTATAATATGGGCTACAACATTGTTTATAACATTGACTACAGAGGAAAGACATGACTACAGTGCTCTATAACATAGCAGGTAGACCCAAGGGCAGTTTTTACACTAGGCAAAATTAGGCAGCTGCCTAGGGCCCCCTTTGGCCAGTGCCAATATATACTGCATATACTGTTGTTATTTTCGCCATTCAGAAATGTCAATGCAGCCGTATCCATAATCGGCCATGCTATGTTGTTACTGACACAGTTGTGTAAATAGACTGGTAAATAGATTAGTTTTTATATTTCGTTTTTGAGACAATTAATATAACTGTAGAATGCCCTGGACACCTCACAGGGTTTATGATGGCACCACTTCCGACACGCTTGATAATGGTGAAAATGACAGAGATGACCATCAAAACACAAGTGATCTCTTTGTGACTCACTGTCAGTTCAGGCCAAAGACAGATTCCTGTCAAAAATGCCTGAAAGAAAATACCTAATAGTAGTAATTACCTGAGGTCAACCGTTTCACAGGGAGGGCTGATCCTAAAGCTGAATCTGCTCAGCACTACAGGCCAGATATTAGAGCTCATGGAGTCCAAGAGAGCATAATTGGCCTTGCTGTCTGGGTGGCCCTCTCCCTCTCCCCCGGCACTCAGCATGATACCAGCCAACACAAGTGTCTGTTAGCTGACGTAACAGAATTGGACACTTAGCGTCCTCCTGCAACGCACATTCAGCTCCAGTGGTGTTCCTTCAGCAGCAGTTTGAAAAGATGCGGTGACTTAAAGGAAGCACATGAAGGTCTATACCTTCAAAACACTGATAATGAATTGAACTTTATGAGTATATTAAATGATATGTAACTAGTGCTGTTTTTTATCCTGTTTTTCATCTTTAGACACAGACATGGATGCTTTACTTGATTCAGACAAGCAACGAAGAAAACACAGTTTAGAGTGTGTGACGAGCAACCATGACTGTGAGGTTAATCTGTGCTGCTGATGACAACAAACAGGTATTACTTTACACTGAAAAAGTTGTATTCTGGTCAGTAAATGATTAGACCGTTGTGCAAGTATGTTATTCTATTATTAATCTTAAGACTTATTTATATATTTAGTAACTATGCTTTCATATGGTGACCACTATGAAAGTATTAATATGTAAATTATGTAAATTATGCTATTGTGAGGGTTGGGAATTGTGTGTACCCATAGAAATGTTAACAGACATTGATAACAGACATTGATAACAGGTGTTAACAGACATTCAGATATCTAAAAACCATTGAACTTAACCATTGAAAGACAATGTTTTGTGTCTTGTTCTGCAGTTAATGCAACATTTATGTCAGTTATTGTCATTACAACCAACAGAAAATGCATGTCGATACAGCATGTGAATGAATTGAAAATGGTTTAAAATGGATAAGTGTCATGCTAAGTTGCTAACTTGTCCACGACCATGCATTACATTTCTGTGTGTTTATGTAGCAAAAATGGCCAAAAAATGGCCTCTGTTTAATCCTTTATCTTTTAAAGACCATGGATAGGCAGAGCTAAACTGCTGGGGACTGAATAGGTAGATATAGTATGACATCACAAAAGTAATTCATTCGCAATGGGCTGTTTTGGCACCTTAATTTCAGTGTATTAAACACCACACTTGAAAAATAACTCTTTGAACAAGCAATAGAACTTTGGTTTTTCATGAATGATCACTTTAACCCTAACACTGCTCATATTGTATAGTTTATTCCATCAAAGTAAACTATCAAAATGAAGTGATCCATTTGCATGCAGTAGAAACCCATACTATTAGGTTGACACTGAACGCCTGGCTTCTCTCCTGCTCTCTCTTTGATGGAGCCATATGCAGCCTCTCACTTAGTGTAACGCTCATTACAGATGTTAAAGGAATCGCACACTTTGTCATTTCACCATCACACGCCGAGAACATGAGATGCTGCTTTTTCCTGGCAGGCCCCGCCACGTCTCCTCCGGTCCACAGAGGATTCCCATTTAAATGTTTACCCTGATTCCCCTCTCAGGAAAATGGGGGGGAATCAGCTCATAGACGTGCTCATTAGCAGACGTATTGTGCCCAGCCGGTTTAAGCAGACCGACTATTCCCATATTGGCTTTGGGAGACGCTGAAGAGTGCAGTGTGCCAGCGGAAGCCAATAGCTCCGTGCCAGCAGGAAAACCCCATGGAGCCGCTCGCAGATAGCAGGCTGATAAGTGTCATTAAAGCGGGTCGACCCATTATAATCCCCACAACCGGCACAGAAATATTCCATAACGTAATTACATTGAGTTTATTATGGAAAACGTAACACGATTTAAGAGGTGGGGGTGTGGGGTGTGGAGAAAACTGGAGACCAGAGCAGGAGGCTGCTCGATTGCCCGAGAGTATTGAAATGCTGAGTTATAGGCTGAGACACCGAGGCATTGATATTAACGACATCAGTCTCTGAGTGCAGGGGCTCAGAGCCCGTGTTATTTGCTTAATATGTTCTGCTCGAAATCTGCATTGTCTGGGGCCATTGAAGTGCACAGAAAAGAGAGATCAATATAATAGGTTTGGCGTCAAGCCAAAACGATCCCGACAATGCGCGAGCTGGGCATTCGGAATCAGCGGCGCATATCCGTGCATTTTTTTTGGTGTGTGTGTGTGTTGGTGGTGGGTGGTAGGGGGTGTGAGTCTGTGTGTGCGCGGATGAAAATAATTTGGCGTGCAATGCCAGAATGCAGGGAGGCACAATGCCCAGGTCTGATGGGATGGGTGCCACATGGGCTGGCAAATTGGCTCGGGCGATCAGACACGGAGCTCCATTCAGGAGAGCAGATGAAAGAGAGCCAGGCGCTGTGATTTCCACCACCACCCCCCCAACCTGATGAGCTCGGTGGGGTATAAAGCACTGCAGGGCTCACCCAAATCTCGGAGGAAACTTTTTCTATAGTGCAGATGCTACTGTTTCCTCCTAAAGCACATCATGTTGTCTTTGCAGACACCTAACCTGTAACAGGCTGAGTCATTCCGTAGATTAAGATGAGAAGAAGCGCTGAGCGACAAACTTGATGTGATGATACTGGACTCTGTGACATCAAACATGATTGTCTTAACAATGGCCATGTGTATATTTAATAATGTATCATACAGTGTCAGAAATCACATATGCAAGTCTACTACAGATTACTTAACAGGGAATTCCAGCCTTAAACTGGCTTCTGTACAACAGCAATGCATCCTTTTTGTGCTTTCATCCATCAGTGTTTTCTCACTGCAGTACCATACATGCACTATGCTAATATTTCTTGGGGTCCTTCTGCAGTCCTGCTAACAGACTGCTAGGACTGTTCCAGTCTTCTGAATTTGTGTGTCATTCTGTAGTCGACATCATGTCCATATTAGGGTCGTTTTGTCCTAATGTAAATTTGTTTCCTTATTGCTACTGGATCCTCAGAATTTCAGAGGTCATTAGTAAGTCAAATTATGAATAATCCATGCTATGAAAAGGCTAAAACTTCTGTGCAATGAAATTATGCCTCATGAAGGTAAGTAGACAACTAAACTTTATCAGTATTACATAACAACACTAGCTACTCAAACTGTCCTCTGCTGTCAGAGACACTTACTAACCTAATTTCACAAAGCCTGCTCAATTGTTTGGCGTGTTTTGTTAAGGCTGCCAGTCTTATGATGTCAGCTCAGTGTGCAGCCGTGTTAGCTAGCATATAGTAACATTTTATTTCAACTTTTTAATCACTTAATTCGAAGGATCCAAATTTTCATAGAACAAAACATTGCAGGTTTGTTTACCACAGGATGAAGTTTTTTGAAAATCCTATTCATTTCTGTTATTAAGACGTGCATCTAATCACCGGAGATCCTTATATGGGCTGACTACAGAATGATGACATCACTTTAGTCATCTGTAGGCTAATAAATACCCCCAAACTAGCATTAGTATAGCTCTTACCTCGGTTATCAATACATTTTTCTTAATAAACCACAATTTAACTGAAGAATGCCTCTGAACTGAAGCATATTTAGCTTTAACATTAAAAGAATTTGCAAAGTGTAATGAGTAGAAATGCAATTTTCTTGTAAGAAAAAATGCAGATGATTAGAAGGTGGTTAGAGGAAAGTCTGTAGAATTTTAAAACCTCAGGCATGTGGTTTTCTTTGCTCTTGATTGGTAAAGTGAGTGTTATTCCCATGATGGGATTCAAACGGCTCTCTGAGGCCTTCAGAAAGAAGGTTGTATAGTTTGGCAATGGATTTTAAAATACCTCAGAACAGAAATTAGCTGTTCCACTCTCAGCTAAAACATTTTATTTCCAAGTAGACAACATTTTATACATTTTATATTGCCAACATGGCCAGGACATGTTATCATAGGACCTTCCGTTAGCTCCTGCCACAGTGAATGTCAAAGAACAGCATCTACAATCATAGAGAGACCAAAAAAATGTTTATGGGTGGTGTTCAAGGAGGAAACTCTTGCTGTCAAATTTTCACAGGTGGTCAAAACTTTTGCACAGGACTGTATTGAAATATTGTGGACAATCCTTCTAATATTGTGGACAATCCTTCTAATGAATGCATACAGCTACTTTAAGTTGCAAATGCACACACACACACACACACACACACACACACACACACACACACAGCTTGTCTACCAATACAATAGGAGACTGGAGCATATAGACATGAGCCTATTGGCACCATGCCTAATGCCATGCATGGGCTAGAGGGGTATAAAGCCCCCCAGCATTAAGCTGTGCAGCAGTGGAACTGTGTACTCTGGAATGATGGTGCTCCATCCATTACATTTGGGATGAGTTGAGGAGTTGGGGACGAGGTGAGGTGATGATCATCCAACCTCACTAACACTCTTGTCACTGAATGCATTCAAATCCTCACAGCAGTTCTCAGTTTCTAGTAGAAAACTAAAGAACTTCAGACACCAAATATGCTTTGGCTCATTGACCACACTTGGGGTAAGGGGGGTAATTGTGTTTGTTTATTTTGCTTTATAATAAGATGAAGTAGGGCTACACAACATATCGTTTCAGCATCATCATTGCAATATTGGCATGCACAGTAGTCACATCTAAGCGTCATCTAAGACAAATTCTACAACTGTTTTGCTACAAGAGGAGTCAGAAGCATATCATATCTGGCCAGGACTGTTTATTTTATTCCAGTCTTGAGTGCCTGGACATGACATGTAGGGTGCTGGACAAGTGGTGATTTCTGGTGAAAATTCCTGTATTATTTAATATCGAAAATATATAAGAAATATGTATCGAAGAGAAAAAAACTATTGCAATGTCAGTTGTTCCCAATATTCTGCAGCGCGACATCCCATATCTCAGATTTTCACTTTTTGCTTCAAGGTTTATGAAGCATTTACAGTTACTGTTACTGTGCATTTGAGACTGAGCTCTTTCTAGATTAGCTGCCCTTTTTCAATAAGCAATCCAGGCTTCAACACCCCTTATAACTTCACTGTGAATGGGCGGAGCTAAACTGCTATAGGCTGAATCGGTGCAAAATAGTTGGTTCTTTTGACATCACAAAAGTAATGAAAGCAGCTCCATGTATTTCCATGTGTGAAAATTAGATATTTCTATCATACAGGCTCTTTAATAATGATGTCGGTCATCCAAGCTCATTTCAGTCTAGAACGTGATCCTTTAGAGATCGTTTAAAGCCTGTTTGAATTAGTCAAAATTAAACATCCTTTTAAAATGACAGTTTAACCTCTGACCTCCAGAGAACCCTCCCTCTGGCCCCCCACCATCTTAAGGCGGAGATCTGGACTTTATGTGAAGACAGTGATTAATCCGATCGGCGGGGGTCCTGTCGGAGCCGGGCCGTTACGGGACGCTCGGCCAATTCTCATCGTGGCGCTCACACACCCGTCGGGCTCCCTGCGGCGCCCCGGAGAACGCTGCGGGAGGAGCAGATTAAAAATGACAATCACCGTGTGTGTCGCTCCCCACCGCAGGAAATGCAGGTGTCTTTGTTGAAATATGCTCATGCTACAAAAGGTTCTAATTATCTGCAGTTATTTTGTCAGTTTGCTGGCGCGACCGCGAGCTCCCCTGCTTAGCTCATCTTCTGCCTGCACAATTTTTACTCACTTTTTCCACACCTTTCGTTCGTAATTCTTTCACTTCTGTGGGCGAGCTGGCATTACCAAAGACAGTTCTGATGCGCTGAGCTGCTTTTGCAGAGTGTGTGCTCTCTTTTTCTTTCTGCAAACACACAACGTACACACACACACACACACACATACACACACACTTTTTCACACTTGCTGTGTCTGTGTGTTGGAGATGGGTGGCACTGTTGGTCATGCTTTTTTATATCTGCTCTCGTTCACAGACGTAAAACACACCAATACAGTATGTGTATCATCTCATACACCCCAGTAGGTGACAAGTGCTTTAACATGACTAGAAATGGGCAATCAGCTGCAGAGCTTACTTTTCTATTGTTCATGCAAATTGAACTTCATTATCATTGCTTCTCTAAAACCTGTCTCTCTCTACAATAAAGGGAAAAAATGATAATGAAGCGCTTTCCCCTTCACCCTTGCATAACTTGCACTTGCTGTACCTTTCTGTTCAGCTTTCCTTCTTAACTTACCTACAAACCTATAAACTGCAGGACCTGAATGCAGGTGACTATAACCTTTGTTTGCCATTGAATGAATCAACCATTACTCAAAACATATTCACTATTCATCAAAAACGAGCATTTCACACACCAGTGAAAAATACATTTTAGTAGCTCACTACTAGCAGTGATAGATCCCTCTTTTTGGGGGGGGGTGTCCATATGACATATTTTTTAAATTCTAATCAGACAGTAGATGTAGTTCTCCCAATAAACTGCAAGTGAAACTGTAGTCAGTTTAATCTCTTATGAAGTATTTCTAGTCTTCATGTTTAGCAGAAAAAAAAAATCATATTTCTGGATCCTACAGGCAATGAACTACTGTATGCAGAGTAGCTAATTAGCCACTAAAATTAGTCAGCATGTGCCATACATTAGTCATTAGGCAACTACTGTATATACATATATTTGTTGTCTAGTTGATGTATTAGCCAAATATAGCCTATGTATTAGCTAGCTGAATGACCTGATTAGTTAGCGTGTATAAATCTGGTATTTCCGGTATAATTATGTTTGTGCAAACTGGCTGCAGCCATACATGTGTTTCATTTGTTTTGTATCGCCGGCACATCCGTGACACTTATTCGTGTGTTAAATTCATGCGTTTTTCTTTAACGATTACTGTATGTGTTAGCTGACTGGTGAAAACATTAGTTGCTAGTGTGTATTTATTAGCTGGTGGTTGATATATTAGCCAGGTAGTGGATATGTTAGTCGACTGATGAATATATTAGTGGCTAGTGTGCATTTATTAGCTGGTTGTTGATAGATTAGCCAGCTAGTGGACATGCTAGCCGACTGGTGGATATATTAGTTGCTAGTGTTTTTTTAGCTGGTTGTTGATATATTAGTCAGCTAGTGTATATGTTAGTCGACTGATGAATACATAAGTGGCTAGTGTGCATTTATTAGCTGGTTGTTGATATATTAGTCAGCTAGTGGACATGCTAGCCGACTGGTGAATATATCAGTGGCTAGTGTGTATTTATTAGCTGGTTGTTGATATATTAGTCAGCTAGTGGACATGCTAGCCGACTGGTGAATATATCAGTGGCTAGTGTGTATTTATTAGCTGTTTTTTGATATGTTAGTCAACAAGCAGATATATTAGCCAATGTTTTAGTCAGCTAGTGGATATAAAAGCACGCTAGTATATTAGGTGTCTAGTGGGTATATTAGCACACTAGTAGATGTGTATTAGGTAACTAGTGGATCTATAGGCAGATTTCTTGTAATATTATCAGACTAGCAGATTAACATTAGACATAGAATTATTAGCCAAATAGTGGGTTTATTAGGTAACTAGTGGATACACTAGCCGACTAGTTAATCCATTACTCCTAGTCTGCATTTACCTGGTGGGCTATACTCTTTCACTGAAGGACTAAAACAACAGTGGGCGATTTTTCTGGGATTTTCTGTATTGAAGATTGAGGACATTTGCTAGCCTATGTGTAACTCATCAGACATGGCATGACTGGGCAAAGCTTTGGTCACCCTTTTTCTTAATGTGGTGAGAAGTGTATAATTAGAAAGAAGTGTCTATTGGAAATAATGACATGTGGCCCACTGGGGGCGCTGTAGTACACTTTTTAAGCTTTTCACTCACTCTTCACTTTACCGCTGCTCCACTGTGTACTGTACTGATGAATCTCATATGCATATACACTCACACACATACACACACACACACACACACACAAACACACACACACACACACACACACACAGACATGTTCACCCTTATCTACTTGCTTTTCTCATGTTCAAACAATTTTACACAGCCGTCGACCTGGTGAGCATTTACTTTCTCTGAATTTACAAAATTCATGTGAATTACATGCAGCCAGATTCTTTGAAACAGCTTTCAGAGTACTGAACACTACATATTTACAGTAAAGTTCTACATGCAGAGTAGTTATATTAGCTTGTAGGTTACTCTGTGCTTTTACACACTGTTAAGGTTGTAGAGTTCTCCCAAACCAACAATTTGAACTGAACAATGTGACCTTTCTTTGAGAATCTCTGTTTTGGTAAGCTGTTATTTGGGGCTTACCAGGTTATTTTATGTCAGTTTTAAAACTTTGATTAGAGTGCTGCTGGTCATTTGGCTTAATCCTTATTTAAAAACCCAAATTATCATTCTTATGAGTTGTTATCATGTGTTTAGGTCCATATTTCTGTCACTGTGAATGTAGCAGACAATAATACATTCCTGCAAATGAGTATAAAATATGCTTCAGGTAATAAAACTGTTTATAATACAAAATAACCTCATAAAAAAGAAGGAACAAAAAAATAAATAAAATACATTAAAAATCCTGCAGAATCTTAAACTCAGCAGATCTGAGTGCTGAACAGTAATGCAGTAGTCAGTAGACTTGGCCAAGTCCTGTTAGAAACTTGGGCCAAAAAGAGGGAATAATGGTGCGGGCGGTTACTTACCAATTATTCCTGTCTGAGCAGCTCGCCGAGCGACTGCCTTATTTAACATCAAAACGAGAATGTGATGGCTGGTGTTCACGCTGCCTCCAGCAGAGTACTCTTTCTTTCCTATCATTTGATCTCATATTGTAATCCCAGGTGTTTTGAATAATTTATGGAATATGGCGTCTCGTTAAACAGTAATTTATATGTGTCTCTGAGAATTGATTCCACGGCAACGCACATCTAAATAATGAGAAGCACTACAATGCTGGTGATGGAATTTAATAATAATAATAATAATAATAACAATAATAATAATAATAATAATAATAATAATGAGATTTATTAGTACTATTTAGGAATTGTTATTGTGATAGGACTGATATTTACAAGCAGATCTGTTCATCCTGCTACACACTACTATCGCCTATAATCCCTATTGTTTATAAAAAGAATTCATTTAAAATGCTGCACTGTTTTAACACCCATTTCACCCGTTTCATATTTTAAGAAAAAAAAAAATTATCAAATTAATTTATCATTAAATCAGCTGATGTTCATGTTTCTTACTGCTACTGTATTAGTGTATTAGTGTGTATTCTTAACTGTAGTTTCTTTGTGGCTTAACTGTATTTCTGTTAAGCTTGCGTATTATTATCATTATTAATTTTCTGGTCTTAAAATCAGGTTGTGTTATTAATAACTGCAGGTATTCAAGCGTTTAAAACATATAAACTGGTCCAGACTTGTTCTTGTTTTGTACAGATGGCTCACACACAGACTCTTCTAACTGAGTGACCTTAACACACGCGCGTGTGTATGAGAGAGCTGCAGTGTATACTGGGGAAGCCTGAAGTTTGAAACGCATCCACGTTTGCAAGCAGAATCTACGGCTCAGAACTTTGGTTTCTTGCTTGGTGGGAGCGGACGGCGTCTGGTTCTCACAGGAAGAAGGCAGGTAGCTGCGTCGCGAAACAGAGGAAATCTCCCCCTCTCAGCAGGGCTCTTGGCACATCATGAGTGCAATTTTCTCTCTCTCTCTCTCTCTCTCTCTCTTTCTCTCTCTCTGTTTCTCTCTCTCTCTCTTAAACAACAACAAAAAAAAAGCTGTTGATGACTTTTCACAGCCACCGCACAACATTTGACTCGATGGTGCCATGCACAGGATTTACACATGTGCTTTTAATTGTTTTCTAGCTGTTTGCTGTGGCAGGGCCTGTCTAATGAGCAGCAAGCTGCTTCAGCGGAGAAAACACTGTCTTGAAATGTTTTCCTGTGTGTAACTTCAGCCTGGTAGGAAAGGCCACAAGACATAGAGAAAGAGAGAGAGAGCGCTTGAGACTGAGAGAGAGAATGGCAGACAGGCCGCATGTATGTTCACATTTCACATGCGAGCAGGAAAACGCAAACACCTCCTTTCATTAAAAAGCGGCGTGCCAGTCGCCCGAAAATCAGTACGATCGAAATCATAAAACACAGATTAGCATTTTGATACTGGCTGCTCTTGCACATCATTTTGCTTCAAAGAAGGGAAAGATAAATGATGATGCCATTAAAAGTGAACTAATTAAGGAATGCTTCTTTTAAAAACTCATTAACGGCAGTCTCATTTACATAATGATGCATATTAATTAAGTTTTAATGAATCTGAGCTTCAATCAAGTCACTTTTTGGCTGTGAAACAATTTTGACGAATGAAAAAAAAAAAAAAAAAGGAAGGAAAGCCACAATGCTTTCAAATCTATTTTTTCCATATCAAATAAGAGGACCTGAACAGCAGGAAAAAAAAATCCTTTCTTAAAAAAAACGACAACAACAAAAAAACATGACATTCACGTCTTGTTTGTTGTCAGTTTGAATACATGTTAATTATTTGAGCTGAAGAAGACCCAGTGCCACGTACAGCGTGATTAGGGAACATACATACTGTACTGTGAATGCAGGTGATTTTCTATGGATGTGATAAAACGCATGGAAAGGGAAATGTGCATTGCTCTGTAATAAATACGTAACACTAATTCTGTAGGAGGTGAGAAAAACTGGTTCTGAGTGTAAACTCATTATCATGAGAGCACAGCACTGAATTGTATGGCTTTTATATTCTAGCACACCTTTCACATTGGTGACTGATTTGTGCATAGGTGGAGCCGGTGTGATCAGAAATGTTTCGAATTTCAATCACTTTTCAGGTAATGAGGGGACAGAGTAGAGTCATCCACCATACCATAAAAAATAGCAGCTGCAGTGGTCAGCAGAAAACACCAGCTATTACTCTTAGATCAGTCAGTGTTTTTCTATAACTGAATTCAAGTGTCTTATTTGAAATGTACCTTTAAGGCATCCTAATAAGACACAATTACAGATACAAGAAGGAGTCATGCTATTTATGGTTTTATTGAGTAGATACATTTTTTTGATTAGGAAACTCCACTCCAGACCAGACCGTCAGAATCAGCATAAATTGCTGAATAAGGCTGTGTGCAAATACCTTTACCTCCTGATCTGTATCCCATAGCCTCATTAAATATTCTGGCAGAGTTGACTAGCTGATGGATCCACATGGCTACCAGATCAGTCAGAGTCTAGGACCGGGCGTCTCAGTAAAGTATTCAGATGCAGCCAGTAATAGTAGTTTAGAATGTATCACAGATAATGGCCTTGTGCTACACCCCAACTCTGCATCTACATATCTATTTTTTGGAAAGCGCTTTGCTTCTGTAGCGTTTGCGCCAGTGTTTGCTTCTACAGTTGGCACACATTCTGTGTGCGGCTTTATACAGCTTTAAACACATCTGTTTAAGTCCCGCCTTCTTACCGTCACTGCTGGTCTACATGTATCTGCATCTACATCAACTATTGGTCAAACTGCTCGAGTCCCACCTTCTCACCAGCACTATTGGCCTACTTGTAGGCTACTTGCAACTATCTGTCAACCTGCTTCCCATCACAGTCAACTGACCACAGTGTACTAGCCACAACTTTCTAACCACGATGGATGCCTGTGTGTGCCTATTGTTCACTTTTTTTAAAAAACAAAATATGTCCTTGATCAGTAGACAAGTAGATGTTTGTACCCTACAATTGAGTTGAAAAAAACTTTTTTTTATTGTTAAAAACCACCCTCACCTCTGCATTTGAATGTATTTTATTGATGTTTTGGGTAAAAATCTGTTGAAGTAGAAAAGGGGACTGTTGAAATCAGTAAAAACACTCCTAAATCAAATACTCCTTCCCTTCTGGAATTTAATATTTATTTCCAAGTTCTGAAAGTACCTTTGTAAAAGTAGAAGTACAAGCAGAAGAACATCATCTGCAGAACATGCATATTCTGGTGCAGCTATGCACCATTAAAAAATGATCAGCTGTAGTTATTAGCATCAGAAAATGCACCTTTTGACCCAACCATATCTCTCTACATCTTAATATCTATTTCTAGATATTCAGGGAAGAACTTTTCACCAATAAAAATTAGCAACTGTGGTGATAAGCATGAGAGATCGCACATTGTTTAGCACAACCCTCAGATCAGCCACCCTGGCCTTCTGCATCTTAATACCTATTTTCGGAATGATCTGTGTAGAAGTTTGCAGAAATTTTGTGCCACAGATCTGGGAGTAGAAATTTGCACCAATAGAAATAAAATTAGCAACTGTGGTGATTAGCATCTGAAAACGCACATCCTTTACGCAACCTTTCCACTCTGCATTTTAATGTGTGTTTTGTGAATGTGGTGTATCTGCTGGGCTCGGGTGGTGTATCTCGTCGCCGGATTCTCCCGCAGGGAGGCTGCGGCCGCTCAGGTTTGCTCGGGTTAGAGGTCAGTGAGAAGCGTGTAAATGAAATGAGGAAGCAGATGCTTGTTAATTAGGAGAAATGTGAGTGACAAGATTTGATGAGCGCGCGTACACTCGTCCCTCGCCGCACAGCAGCTGTTGTCGCCCGCCCGCCTTGCTGCGGGCTTCCTTTCTTTCTCCCTGAATCCCTGCAGGGTCGCTGTGTGCCCTGCCCAGCCTGCATGCAAATAACAGCACACATACATACGCACACACACACACACACACCCTCCTCTCACCTTCACACCACACACACTCTGCTTCTGATGCAAGGAAGTGTCTTCCTGTCTCTGTACGTCTTTTGACACTTTGGGGTTTTTGTTAGCGTATTTTTTTTGTGTTTTTTTTCTCATGGCTTGCTTGTGTTTGTGCCAAACTGTTGGTCCCGCATTTTTGTCTCAGTGAACATACACATGCACACACACACACATTCATACACACACATAGCAATAGTCATGATGACCCGTGTCCAGTTTTAGAATGGTTACAAACAGATCTCTGCAGAAGTCTGAGCCATTGCTGAAAATGATTTGTAAAGCTGTTTATTTGTTCAACAGTGAAACACTAACATTAAAATAGATGCAAATAAATAATCCCATTTAATTATTGTCTGTGTGAGTGTTTCAGCTGAACCATTTCCAGAGCTCTCCTGGTGGAAGGCCAGTATTTCAGTTCTCATCCAACACCTAGTCTGTCTAATTGGTTCTTCATTACAGTGAATCAGGTGAGCTGCTGGTGGAAGTGACTGGAGTTCACAGAGAATCAGCAACCAAACCTTTGTTCTAACCAATAACCGTACTTGACCAGTAGACAAGTAGATGTTTGTACCCTAAAATTGAGTCGGGAAACACTTGTTGTATTGTTAAAAACCACCCTCACCTCTGCTTTTTCTTATGTTTTATTGATGTTTGAAGGTAGAAATCTTTTGACATAGAAACAGGGATGGTTAAAATGAGCAACTGTGATAATTAGAAAAAGCAGAAATCAGAAAAAAGCACATATTTTTGGTGCAACTCTTAAATCAATTACCCATTCCCTTCTGGAATTTAATATCTATTCTAATATCTAAAATAAGCCACTGGCTTCTGAAAGCCAGTATTTTAGTTCCTATCCAACACCTAGTCTGTCTAATTGGTCCTTCATTACAGTGAATCAGGTGAGCTGCTGGTGGAACTGACCAAATCCATACAGTGACTTAAGTTCACAGAGAATCAGCAACCAAACCCAGGTTCTTCTAACCAATAACTGTACTGACCTGCTGGTGACCCGAAAGCAGCCTCAAGTGTAGTTCCATTTTTCAAAACTTGATGCAGACAACGCTCTCTGTAGTATCTGTAATTTAAAATGGGAAGCTGGCCATGAAAACACTAACCTGAGCAGACACCTGGTCAAACACAAGACATATCTAAAAGCTGAAAAGAGTATCATATTTGATATCCTGAAAGCCGCATCCCCCGCAACAGCTGCCGCTAATGTAAGCAGCATTGGCCTGCAGCCAATATCGAAGCATTTGAACCATCAATTGATGACAAAAATGTAGATGAGGAATTGACAAATTCATCGTCATCCTCAGAAAGTGTCTCTCAGTAATCCTTTTTGCATAAAAATATGCGCTTCTTTAAAAGGCACTTTTTTTATTATGCTATTAAGTCTAATTTTCCTCGCTCAATACACTCAATCCTCTGTGTTAACTTTGAGCTGGGACATTGCGTTAGTGCTGACCGGTATAATGGTTCATTTGGTATACTGTTTAAAATTCGTATGGTCTAATAATGCCGTTATGCAATAGAAAATGCAGAGTGAAATTTAGTACTGTGTATTTTAGGCACATTAAAAACAGCACAAACACTCCCCTAACAACCCCAGACAGTATTTGCTTCTGCCTGATTTACCGTTCACGCTACACTAATGCTGAAAACGAAATTGCTTTCTGAGGTAAAACTGCACTGAAACTGCACAGAAACTTGCTGCTACGACTCCTTGACTTTGGGACAGATATCACATGTGCTTCCTAACACATAACAGCGCGCTCACACTGTTCCCTAGTGACAGTTCGGAGGTTGTTTTTCACAAGTGAAATTACATTTTTGGTATAACAGAGAGAGTAAAGTAGCATACAAGTGTTGGGTACCGGTATAAAATTTCATGTATTGGTACTGTTATCAGTTCAAATGTGAATGGTGCCCAACCATGCCACTTAAACGGTGCCGCTGTTCGAACAAGTTCAGGATGCTTACTTTGGGAAATTGGTCTCTGGTCTCCCTGAACTGACCAGCAAACAAGCAGATATTTCATTTGTTTAATTAAGTGCTCTTGACAGTCTTCATTTCAATTTCCGACAGTTTGTGGGTCTTCAGTTGTTGTATGAAGACAGCAAGACACTCAGAGACTCAGAAAGTTCACATTATAGTGTTTGTGTTCTTAAATTAAGACTCCAAAACTGCTCGCCGTAGCGGCCTCATTATTTTCCTCACTTTGTGGATGTCAGTAGACGTTTCCTCAGACAATGTCTATTCGTCCACTCTTGTTGCAATTATTATTTGTCAAAAATGGGCCACAGTGCCTAGGAATGCTAATGTAACTGAAAAAAAGCCCCTCGCCATTTTATAAATTCAGTTCTGCAACAATGGAAACTTTCTTAAAGGGGAAAAAATAATCAAATGGAGGAAGTAAGCATCACAGGTAGAGCCATATCTGGGGGCTCAATCGTACAGATGCTTCTCGCACGCCTCCTTTGAAGCATTTAAATAGGGCAGGCGTATTTCAGTCCTGCATCCCCCCCACACCTGGGACTTAAGGTGTTTCAACAATAGTGTTAGGCAAAAAAGAGAGAGAGAGAGAGAAAAAGAGAGGGAGGGAGGGAGACAGATAGAAAACAAGAAGCACTTTTTCCTCTTCTGCTCAAATCCCACCAGAGCACACCAAAGGTATCAAAACAAAGCAAGTGAGAGAGAAATAAACCCAAACGCTTGCCTGATGAATAATTTGAATGAAGAAATGAAGCGGTATGAAGTGCCGGAGCAAGCCACGAGGAGAAGGATAAGACTGGATACAATTAGGTCAGCATACAGAATGCAATGAGCTTATCTCCAGGCTGCATAGGCGCCCGTTCCCCACGTACACTGATATGTATGAGCCTTATTGGTGTTTAAATCTCCGATATACATTTCCTCCGGCATGCCAGGGGTCGATTGCGAATGAGTTGAATTCTGATCATTTTTTATTTTTTTTGCCTTTGAGAGATTACATTTCTAACCAGGCCACCAAATACCGTCATAATCCGGAATGAGCTTCACTTCCCGCACCATTTTTAGACCAAAGATAAACTTGAGCTGTCTGATTGCTGGCTTGTCGAAAAGTCAATGGCTGTGTACAGAGTCATTATGTTGTATCAAACATGAAGACTTTGACTGTAGAATATGTTGGAAAGCAAGGGAATTGGTAGAGATTGTCAGGCAAGTCATTAGCAGGATCAGTGTCCACAAACTGGATCATTAACTGACATTAACCTCGACCCAAAACCAAAACCTAGCCCTTACACGGGTCCATGGCCCTAAAAGCACCAGGACAAGCAGGCGTCTGCTCCACCGCTATTCATAGCACTGTCTGATTGAGTTCCGGTTGTTTATATCAAACAAGAAACTCCCCTAAACCGTCTCTACACTACACTACCTTTAAATAAATAAACAGAAAATCAGACCCAGTGGCATGACCAATCAGTATCTCCATTTCCACTGAACTGTGGGACACTGGAGTTTGTGTCCTCCAACCTCTACAACCTACATGTGTTCAGTGAGAGGGGCAATTCTTATTATTGTGATATAGGTACTAATATAAACTTCAACACTGTTATATTTAACAAATGTCTGTGTGTATAAAAGAGCATTCAGGTATTTTTATGTATTCAGTTAATTTTAAAATAATAGTTTGGGATTGTACCAAATTCATTTAATTGAAATTCAAGATTTTATCATGCATTGAACTATTTTCTAAATGTCTGTAATTCTGTAAAAAAATCATTTACTGAAGACAGTGATGTTTTGCAAAAAAATATTGTTATAAAGTTAGTGAGGTTAGTTTAACATTTTCATGTTATCAGAGCAATAGTCTCTGTGTAAATGTGTAAATTCTGAATTCTAAGGCAGCCCTAGCCCTCTTTCAGGTGAAATACAGTTGTTCTACAGTATGTTTGAATATGAATGTTCAAGTATAGCAAGTAGTATCATAGAAAAACATAAAAAGGAGACACACTTGCATCCATATAAAAAGTATTTAGGACAGTGATTAACTACAGGGCACGAAATTAGCCCCTTTTTAACACCTCAAATGGAAAGATCTATCCAGATGTCTTAGACACGCTTTTCTATCTCTGTCTTACTCAGAATTGTGGGGGGAAAAGTTACAGGAAAAAAAAAAACTTTCCCAAATTGTCAGTTCCTGACAAAAAAGAGCAAAAGCGAAAAAGTCAACAAAGAGCCTTCCTATATGAGACCCCAAAACAGGAAGTAGAGCCTCGTCTAGAGATTGCAGTGGCACATCTCCAGGTGACAAATATGTCAGCGTCTAAAACCCTGTGGCACAATTATGCCACCATGGCTCTGAGAACGAGCGATAGAGGACGGGAGAAGGGAAAGAAAGAGAGAGAGAGAGAGA
Source organism: Salminus brasiliensis (assembly GCF_030463535.1). NCBI lineage: Eukaryota > Metazoa > Chordata > Actinopteri > Characiformes > Bryconidae > Salminus > Salminus brasiliensis. The sequence continues at coordinate 65,539,043 of NC_132878.1, read as the reverse complement.
GAGAGCGAGAGAGAGAGAGAGAGAGAGGTGCTGCTTTGGTGTGAGAAAGTCATCACAGCCCATGGCTTATGCTGAGAGACAGCCCAAGGGATGCAGTTTGCTCTTATAACAAAGCGTTCCTCCATTTTGAATACGGTTGAGAACATTCCAGCTAAATCTGCTGGGTGTGCTGATCCCTTGGCGGCTGCAACTTCCTCTGGGACCTAATAAAGAGACATTCATTACTTGCAACATGAACAATGTTTGCAGATATAATGGGTTTTGTGGTTTTCTACTACACAAATTTGCACAACCAAACTCAATACATTTACCAATGAAAATTATTTACAAAAAATGATTTGCAAAAAAAAGTTGAATTGAATATTGCTGTCTGTCTGAAATCATAAGTACGTAGGACTCACTTTTACATTTATCAACTGTTTACATACCTTATAAAAACTAAAAAGGCTTTACACAATGTAAAGGGTATTGTAAAATTGACATTTCTGAAATTTTCACTTAAAATATTATCACTCAAAATATTAAGCAAGTAAGAGATGACCTGACTTCCAAAAGACGTAAAGAAAAAAACTTTAATATTTTAAGGAAGAATTAATGAAGAAACAAAAAAGAAAATGTGATTAAAAGTTTGGGCATCATGCATGGTCATTACATAGTATCAGTCACCCCCTTTGGCCAGTGTCACAGCTTGTAAGTCTTGTTTGTAGCCAGCTAATAGTCTTCCAGTCCAGGTTTGGGGGAATTGAGCTCTTTTCTTTCCTTGCACACCACTTCTAGTTCTGAGAATTTAGGGCTGTTTTGGAATTGCCTGAACATACCTGAAGTCTATTTTCACTTCATCCATGTACAGAACTTGATTCCTGCATTTTACTAGTTTAGATCTTCCTTTTTTTACATGGAATTTGGTCTTTTTTCAGATCCCTCTTCCAGTAGTGTTTTACAGTTCTTGATATACAGTAGAACAGGGCACCGCCACTCAGTCTGCTGATCTTTTTTAGTTAAACAGGGTTTCTGATTTACTTTGCAATACTACATCCAGTCCTCGCTGAAAGTTTTCTTATTCTTCCAGACCTCCACTTAACCTCCACCATTCCAAAATATAAAAACAATGTTTGAATTAGATTATGGTTACATACAGGTATATATATGCATATTTGGAAGTGATTAAACAGAATATTTGCTTTGTTCGAGTTGTTTCAGGTTTTCTGTTGTATTTCATTGTAGCTGATGTTTTCAAATGAAATACAAAAGGAAGAAAGTAATAAACTGAAAAGCCATGTTTGGTTCCCAAAAAAGTGCTAATTAGATATTTTAATGTGAAAAATATTTAAAAGTTTAAAGAACCTCCACAGAATGTAAAGGTTCTAATATAAACTCTTAAATTCGGATAGAACATTTACATTATACTCTCCGCAAAAAACGGGTTATATGACTTGTTAACAATACCCTAACTCTTTTTGGGTTTCCAACATTAAGCAGAACCATTTAACCATGTAAAGAGCTGTTTAAGTATGCTAATGATTCTCTGAGTTGTGGTCCATTGCATTTACCAAAGAATCTCAAAAGATCCAGTTATAAAAATGTATGTGAAGATTTGTTAAACCCTTAAACGATTCTTTACAATCACAGAAGTCATTTACCAACATGCATCACTCAAAGACATGCATCACCTTAATGACACATCACAGTTATGCGGACATTTAGCAAAAGGTTTTTATATACTACTAAAAAGGGTTCTTTAACATATAATAACGATAGTTGATCCCAGTTCTCTAATATAAGAATTCCTTTACTAAAGAATCACTGAAGAAGCTTTTATAAGGCCTCTAATAATGATAGATTAGTAAAATTAGGTTGTAGTTAAACTAATCACCCCCGTTGGTTGGTTTTAGTGTGGCAGTCATCTGTACTGTGATTAACGTTAAGAGTGAGCATTGGGGACTCATAGTGGTGCATGGAAGTGTGAGTTTGGTGGGGGGGAGAAAAAGAAACGGGGCTGCGTTCAGCTGCAACTAGGTCAAACTGGCAAAGGAACAAAACATAACAGACCAAGAGTTTGTAGAAATCATTACAGGAAAACAAACTTGTCACTCACTTGACACTCTGTTTTGCTTCCAAAGCAGAGAATAATAAAAAAAAAGCGAGAATCTCCATTGCAAATAAGCACCATAGTTGTGAAGTTGCCTGTTTGAAATGCACATCAAATCAGCAGAAAAAGCCACCACGTACCTTGTCAGTGACATCTGGGGACATATGAAGTAGCGAGCCTTTGTTTTCAGCTTGGCGTGGGGGGGTAGGGGGGTAGGAAAGGGAGAAATTCTGGAGACACACATTCATAAAATATACATATGACTTTTATCTTCTAAAAGATCACACATAAAATGGATGTATTGCTAGAAGGACGGGGAGAAGGTTACTTGGAAACATTTTGCAGAAGAATCTCAGCAAAAAAAATGGCCAAAAAATGTTCATAGAGGGAAAATTCACCTTTTTACCGGATCTGCAGTGTTCGCATCTGCCTATTATCAGTCTGAGGCAGCGGTACTGTGGTACTCTGTGATGTTCTCCTATCATTAGGGCATTCTGTGCATTTTGCCATCACAAATAAACTCAATTAAATTAGCAGGGCTCATGTATATCTGTTAGGGCTATATATATATATATATATATATATATATATATATATATATATATATATATATATATATATATACATATATGCCCATTACACCTGCCTAATTTTGTGTAGGTCCCCCTTGTGTTACAAGCACAGCTCTGACCCATCGAAGTAGGGCTTCCACAAGACATAACCAGCAATAACCCGTTTGTCCTTTTATGGAGCACTATTGGGTAGGTTCTAACCACTGCATACTGGAACACCAAACACGACCTGACTGTCTCAGCTTCTTATGCCTGACCATTTTTCCTGCTTCCAACACATTACCTTCAAGAACTAACTGTTAATTTGCAGCCTAATGTGTGTATCCCACCTCTTGACAGGGACCACTGGAACCTTACCTGTCAGGAGAATTCAAGGAAAATATATGATAATATTTTGGGGAATGAGTTAAGCAAGTATGTCCAGTTATATAAGACACTGTGTTTGTCTTTAAACAGGAGCAGGTTATGGTCCTAGGAGACAGCAAGGCACAAGCGCACCCCCACCCACCTTCTAAATCTATTTACAGGAAGAATTGACACAAACAGAAAAATAAACAAAATGATCCTTTTTCGGTTAATTTCCTGCAGTCAAATTTCTGCAAATATGTACATGTATGCATTAAAATGTGTGTGTGTGTGTGTGTGTGTGTGTGTGTGTGTGCTGAGGGGCTTGCTTAGGTTTACTTACTGCATTTGCAGGAGGTGGTGGGGTGGGGTGGGATGAGTAGCCTAAGGACAGATATCCTTAAATACTCTTTAAAGATTTCAACTTGCTTCTGATGAACAAGGCAGGCCTACTAGACATAATAAGAAATAATTCCTTAACATTTAAACAGTTTTCTCTGCATGCAGTAGAGTCATAATGCCAACAAGGTGTACAGTAGCAATACTGAAAACCGCCTACAGATCATTACAGTTTCAAATAAATCACTGGCTGAAGTAAAGATGTAGACCTTTGTGTAAGTTCTTTATCCTTACCCTTTAGCCATGTCTCAAAGTTAAGGCTGCAGCTGAGGTGGGAGAGACCTTGCCAATGAAGGTATGTAAAGGATAAAGAGAATACACCAGTTAAGTCCCCTAAATTCTGAGAAACGTGCTGTGTTTCTCGAACACATTTAAAAGAAATGGCCTTGAGTGACGCAATAACCAAGAAATGCTGTTACCCTGCTGTTGTGCCCTCGAGCGAGGCCCTTAAAGCTCACTCAATTTCCTTAAATAAGTAAGTAAATAAATAATCAAATAAATAAATAACAGGAATTCTAACTCTTTACATTTGTTTTAGTCTTGTATTATTGAAGCAGTTTGAACAAATGTGAACCTGGGGAACCTTATTCTGTTATTTTATTATTTTGTTATTTATTATTATTTTAAACCAGGTGCCGAATAATATATTTAGACACTTATTAAACTAAATGTGAGCTGTATGTCAACACCACTACTAAGTAACAGCATTAGTTACACTTGAAGCTTCATAATTTTTCATTGTTTTAATGCAAAACCAATTCTTCTAGTTTAAAATTGAGACACTATCACTATCCCACCTAACTGTTTTGGCTTGGTTATGTTGCCCCAGAGACAGGCAGAAGCAGGGCAGACAGCAGTTAACACATCTACCTGTTGGTAGTGATGGATCATTTCACCCGTGCTGCACTAAATATATCTCACAGTAGTAATGAATAACTCCATCCATCAGATTCTTGGTCAGAACAGAGCAGAACTTCTGAATTCATTTTGAGTGCTGTGTTACTTTAAATATAATCAAATGTAATATGTTACATATTACATATTACATGTATATTAATGTAATAATACCATAATAGAAATACCTTAAGAGTAACCTAAAGTGCTCAAACATGTCAGAAAAACAAGCGCTGCTACCCTTCCAGTAATAAGAGTTGTTACGCTTGATGTTCTTGTGTTCAATTTTGAAAGATTACGTGAGTTTGATTATGTTGACAAAAGATGTTTTTGAAATAGATTTCTCACACTTTTAAAGAAAACCCAATTAAGCCACCCAGTGTTAATCTGTTGGCGGGACGAATGGAGGATTTAACCGAAGCTGGATTTTTCAATAATCAAAAAGATTAACAGGAGCATGTTAGCAGCGACATAGCTTGCTTACATGTGTGCAACTTTTAGACAGCAGGCTTGGATTTAAATATATGGATACATTGCTCAATTGTAGAAGACAGTTGTAATCCAAATATGACTTCTTTCCCCTGTGTAAACCTGGAGCTTCCACATCAGAGGGGTCAGCATTATTCAGTTCTTGTTATAAAACACTTTCTTAAATCTTACACCTGACACAGCTCAAAATTTTATTTGTAATACAGATCAATCTGACGACTTTAAAAAAGGTTAAATAGTTCAACCCCTTGTGACTGCAGCTTCTCTAGCTTCCGTAATGTCCATTGGTCGAATGCAAGAACTGTCCAGCATAGTCTAATGAAAGCAGGTCTAGTCACTTCCAGGTCTAGCCTTACTGATATCAGTAATCAGTGCTATGTTTTGCTTATGAATTATACATCTGACCCACTCAGCTTGGAATCCTGGGACATACCAACATCATGGCAAGACTTAAGATTCATCTGGCCAAAGCACATTGTTCCTGACTTTTTCCTGGGTTTTTTTTGACAGAGAGGGTCTCCACCTTGCACACCTTCTAGGAGAATCAAACTTGTTTGGTCTCTTTCTGTTGGCAGATACAGCCGCCTGTAGGTCCTGTGATGAGATTTTAGGATTGTTGGAGACTATTTCACACATTTTGTGGTCTGTGTTTGGCTGAAATTACTAGGACAGCCTGATCTGACCATGCTGTAATGATGTAAATGATGTTGCAGACAGTGGAACGGCTGATTTCTAAGTGTTCTGTGATCTTTTTAAATCCTGTCCCAGACTCTTTTGCATTTATAACATTCTTTCTGAAGGCCTCAGAGAGCTATTTGGATCTCACCATGGTGATAACACTAACTTCAAAAATCAAGCGCAAACCACATGCAAATGTTTGAGGTTTAAATGAGACAGACTCCTCCAAAACCCTCCAAAACCATGTTCTAATCCTAAGAGATTTCAAAACACATTTATTCAGTTTTATGTGTTAAGCTATATTACCTCCACATCCCAATATGTTTTCACATGGCTGTATATAAAGAGAGCCTAATCACTGAGATAAGTGAGTAATCTGATGATGCGAAACATCAACGTGGCCAATGCCTAGTTGGCTAACATAACATGGACAGCACATAAAGTTCAACATTTACAAGCCAGCTGCAGTTATTCTTTTCACAGAAAACATTCTTATACACCAATAAGTCAAAACATTAAAATGCAGCAAAAAAATTAAATTCATAAAAATGATAAATTATCCTGTAACAGGGATGCATGCATGCCTGGTGCATATCAAGGTCTGGTATGTATGTTTGAGAGTACAAATGTGCCTACAGTGGCCACACTGGCATCTGGACTGCACCTTGGAGCAATGAAAGAAGCTGACCTGGTCTGATAAATCCTGTTTTCCTTTATAGTTGCCATTGAAATGATTCAACCCCCATTGCAAATTTGGTTTCTTAGCAAAAAAATTACAAACTTTCAGCTTTTTGCCATAAACCAATCAAACAAGACCAGTTTAAATAGCTCAACTCAACTCAAAAGACTTTTCTTTGAATTCAAGACAAAATTACACTTTTAATGGCCACTGCAGTCTTAGAATTATTCAGCCCCTTCATGACACGTGTCTTTAGTACTTAGTAGAAAACCCTTTTTTCTCTTTTGCTGTTCTGACCTGCTACAAACATTATGCAAAGCCAGACACCAGCCTCTGGCAGCATTCCTGAGGAATCTTAGCCTATTCCTCATGGGCAGTGACTTCCAGTTCACTAATATTCTTGGGTTTGCATGCTGCAACCTCCTTCTTCAAATCCCAAGATTTTCCATGGGGTTGGAAATGTCAGGCGATTGTGACGACTACTCCAGAATCTTCCAGGACCTACCAAGCCTTGGCGGACTTTAAGGTATGCTTGGGATCATTGTCCAGTTGGAAGGTCCAGTGATGCCTGAGCTTCTGCTTCGGCATGACATTTTCTCCTAATATTCCTGATACTGAATTACTGCAGTTTTTCCAGTGTCAGTGAAAGTGGCCTCAGTTATCAAGCCTATTCTATACTCTCACAGATGATATACACCATAATCTAAAAAAGAAAAAGTGGCATGCAACATTTGAAACAAAAATCTGATTAAAATGTCTGTTACCATACATGCCCATGCCATAACACTGCCCCCACCATGTTTGACAGATGATGCAATGTGCTTCAGATCACAAGCCCTTCCTTAACTTATTATATATATACATATACATACTAATACATTCTTTTGTTATCCTTCAGGAACAAGTGAATCTTTTTAGTTTTATTTGTGAAAATCTTGTTTCAGAACTGGACAGGCTTTATTTGTTTTTAGATGTTTTCTGGCAAAGTCTTATCTGGCCTTTCTGTACTTGAGTGTTATCAGTGGTTTGCATCTTGAAGTAATTCCTCTAGTTACATAGAAGGCGTGAAGGCATTTCTTCATTGTAGACTTGACAATGAAGCCAAAACTCCAGAGAGTTCTTTCTTCACCAAGGGTTTTCTCTTTACCAAGAAAGAAATTCTGAGATCATCCACTTTAGTTGTCACAGGGGGTCATCCAGGTCTATTGGTGTTACCAGTCTATTGCAGCTTACCAGTGCATTCCTTCTTTTTAAGAATGGACCAAATTGTCAATTGTTCCCACTCCTAAAGTGTCAGCTGTGTCTGCTATCCTCACATTTGCATCAACAGTTCCCATGACAGCTTTATTTGTCATGAAATGAGGAAAAAGGGAACATGTCAAATGTCCAATTATATTTATGCCGGTAAAATGAGGGGACTATGTAAAAATGGCTATGCAAAAAGGCAAAATCATAAAAATGTCACTGTCCAAAAACTTATGGACCAGGCTGTGTATTGAGCTATAAATGCATGACTTTTCTGGTTGAAAGTGATAATGGAAAGCTCTGTTAAAAATATGATATAGTTTTTTTTGTCATTGCTCTCCTCTTTTGCATCTTTAAATAAGTCGTATCCCAACTCCACAGGAGTTAAAGGTAAAACTGATTTCGGGTTATGGTTTTGAATACTAAATTGGGAATATTTGAGTCCCCAAATCCTCCTCCATCAATGCTGCTTAATGAAGTTCCTAAAGACTTGAAGAACTTCATTAAAAGCTATTTATGGAGGTAGAATCTGGAGTCACTTTTTGTATGGGTGCAGTGAACCCATGCTACATACATGAAAGCAGAAGAAGTAGAGAGACAGAGAGAGACAGAGTATAAAAAAAGTGCGTCTTGGTGTGATTGGCATGAAGGGGAAAGTGACTGAGCACCTCAACCAAGGTCACGTCCAAGGAGAGCACAGCCAATTACTATGCAGATCAGAGCAGGATGTAGTTTAGGGGGATTGCTCCGATGCAATCACATTAGCTGGCCAGAGAGGAAACGGCTGTCTGACCTCAATCACTGGAGGCTGGAGAAGGGAGAGGGGAGGGGAGGGGAGGATGGAGGAGGGCGAGGGACGTTATGTTTTTTCTCCCATGAACCACTTTTCTCTCATCTCCCTGCGCATGTGATTAACAAACCAAACAGTACACTGGGGCCTGTATGCAAAGTCACGACACCGGAGGAGCGTGTACACTGGGCTTGATTTACCCTACTGATGCGTACTGCACACTCAAAACATGTCTCACTGAGGCAAAACGAGCTGGACAATATGAAGAATGGGTCATACTCCTCCACTGAGGTACTGAAATTACATTCAGATTCATCATCTGCCAAATGCTTAGCCTAGCACCAATACAGTTTCATTCAGGGAAGGATTCATTCAGGAAGAGAAGGATTCACAGTAACTGGATACCTTCACACACCGTTTACAGACAACTGCAAAATACTAAGCTGGTCACCTTTTCCAAATGTTTTACATTGTAGTAATCACTGTTACACAGTGGAGAGAGAAGGTTCTGCTAGGCCTGGGCATATAAAAGATCAATATCAGAACCAATCAAATCATATTGTAATGAGTCAATATGAGCTATATGCAGCTCATATCCTATTCAATTTTTTTTGTTAATGTTATGCTCTACAAAAATGCTTAATTCTGTGGCCAGCAATGCAAATGCATGTTTGGTCTGTCATGCCCACTCAAAGAGAGCGAGGACCGTTTTGCTCTTATTGACCACTTTCCATGGATGGCTGTGGCATCACTGGGGACAGAATTTGTGATGATAGGGCCAACACCTGAGGCCGATTTATGCTTCAGTGCTGGGTCAACGCAGAGTCTGCAGCATAGTCTGCGCAACTGGCCTACGCCATTGTGAGCGTTAACACTTGTTTGTTGGTTTCTCTGCGCCACTCTGCAGCCATAACACTAGTCTAGCGAGAGGGGCGGTTCCTAACGCCACTGTGTTGACTCTTAATACTTGAATACTTAATACTCTTGAATACTTGATGTATTACAAACGACTGTGAGTGAAACTGAGCGGATTTGGCTGGAGGTGGAGCATAATAGCTGTTGTTTACTCTTATTTAACTTGCTGCAATAAAAGAGAGAGAAGAGCCTTTGAACCTAGGCAGAAGGAGGGTGAATTTTCTGCACTTGTCCGTCCACCAATGCAGGGAGATTACATGATTTGGTTCATCATGTGCAACCATTTATCACACATTTATCTCACATCAGTGTATGCACAATTCATGATTCATGTTCCACCAACTGAATAAAAAATTGGTGGAGAAGGTGGAAATACGATGCTACCAAATGTACCAGTCACAGTTATTGTGTTGAAGTTGCGCATCAGGCTATAGCGTTGGGTATGGCATAGGATACGCAACTATGCATAGGCTATGGCGTAGATAGACAGTTGTGCCATTCCAAAGGCCCCGAAACATATTTCTCAATAGACTCAATAAAACAGTTAAAAATGAAATCTGTTACTACTCTGTTTCTTCTTCTTCCCCATACGCACAAACCTTTTGAATCTGCATCTGCTTAAATTAATTAGGTAAGAGTAAGAAAAAAACAACACTGAATTAAACCACCCTTTTGGTATTACTGCAATTCCGTGTACTTTAACAGGCTTTTTAGACTTTGCACCATGTGTTGTCGTTGATTGGTATCATGCGCAGATTTCTCTTGACTGCTTGAAAAGCCAGGTTTAACACAACCATCATGCACTGTGATCAGATTACAATCAGATCATTCAAACCACATTTGAAGGTGGTCAGCGACAGATCTTGACCACATTCAGCACAAGTGTAAATGGAGTGTCTCTTACAGAGCTGCATGCAGTCAGTGCAGATGATTCACAGCCTGTTTTAAACAGTTTCTTCCATGTATAGACTGGTGAGGGCCATGTTTACAGTAGGCTACTGACAGTAAAATGAAATGGCGTGTGTGCTGATGGGCTTTCCACACATGAAATTTAAATTCAGATCTCATCAGCTCTTGCTGGGGATGCATACTTAATGAGAAGTATAAATGAAGAGTTTTGCTAAGAACTAGTGTGTCATTTCTTCTACATACACCCTGGATAAGGTGTTCACCAGCACATTCCTGTGATATTCTGGCTACTTTTTTTCTTTCTAATTGTACCCCATTTTCTACCCAATTTTGAAGGCCAATTACCCAATCTCTGTTCATGTGAACTCCCCCTATTACTAGCAGTGCCAACACAAGGAGGGTGAAGACTAGCACATGTCTCCTCTGACACATGTGAAGCCAGCCAAAGAGTTCCTTTAGTTATAACAGTGACAAAAAAAGCCAAGAACCGTAAGTGGTTCCGAGGAGTTTAAGAGGTTAACATACACATGTGTAATAGAACTCCGAAACATCTGTTTGCACATTTATTTTAAAGAATGTGCTAATTACACATACTCAACGCACTTTGTGCTGGAACCGACCTAAAACACTCCATCTAAGTTTGTACAACCGTAGATGGGGTTAAAAGGTGTGTAAAAAAATGTATTGTGTGTTGATCAATGCGTTGTTAAATCTATTCAAAATAGATATTGCTCTCTTTTTAGAGGGCATGAATGATAATAAACAGAATGGCAGAATGAATCATCATATAGCAGTAAAACCTCACTAGTAAAGTCAAATCCCGACATTTTTTGGAAATATTCAAAATGAGGAAAAAGACCTATAATAGCTTTTTTGCAGGTAAATCCATCAAAAGCAATCCAATCAAACTACGGTCTGGAGCTGAAATGATAGGGTTGTGAGTTTGATACCTGGTGGTTAAGCTGCTGCCACTGTTGTGGCCTTGAGTAAGGCCCCTAACTTCTCAGCTCCAAGGGCACTGCAGCATTACCGACCCTGTGCTCTGACCCTGGCTTTCTAGCTGGGATTTGCGAAGAGCTGAGTATCTCTGTACTGTACAAGTGTGAAGAATATGATGTAAACCAGCTCTGAGGTTGAACTGTGTGGCCATCAGCAATAGCATCAGGTTGCAGTCAGTGTTGTCTGATGCTCAGTATTAAAGGACTCTTGATTGGGGGGGGGGGGGGGGGGCACCATAGTTTCAGTACCTGTGATTCCTCTGGTCAGGGGGTAGTAAATATTCCCTCTTCTTCCTGCTACCCCTCCCCATCCCTATGCCTGTACGGTGCTGTGAGCTGTACAGCACGAGTGGGTTTGATCAGGGTGGCCGAAGAGGAAGATGAAAAAATCTCACTCAAGCCTGCTGTCCTGTAATGGAATCTGCATGGCGTGCATACATAAATCACAGGGCGTTTTCATATGCATAATGTCTTCTCATCCCTGTTTCTTTCCAGGAGATGAGAATCATTGAGGGGGAGGGAGAAAGGGCGAGAGAGAGAGAGAGAGACTGAGGGAGAGAGTGAGAAGGGAGGAGGAGGAGGAGGCGAGGGGTGGTGGAAAGGATTCTTCTTTCTTTTTTTCCCTTTTTACCTCCTTTTCTCTCTTGCTCTTCAAGAACAACTGTCTTTAATGCTTCTAATCTATTGTGCTGACAGCGTAGCAGTGGCGAGATGCTGCAATGGGAAATCGCGAGGTGTCTGGCAGACAGCTGCTCTTACAGAGTGTGTGTATGTGTGTGTGTGTGTGTGTGAGAGAGAGAGAGAGAGAGGGAAAGGGAGAGAGAGAAAGAGAGAATTTGAGAGCACGAAGGAGAGAGAGAGTGAGAGAGAGAGTGTGTTTCCAGCATGTCGGTGGGACTTTTGGGAGATTTGAAGAAGACAGGCCTTTCTCTTTCTCTCTCTCTCTTTCTCTCTCTCTCTCTCTCTCTCTCTCTCTCTTGCTCTCTCTCTCCTCCAGGGCTTTGTTATGTTAATGCAGCTGGATGTTGCGAATTCATAGTGATTTTTCATCTGGGCGAGTGACGGCAGATAAAAGGGAAGTGACGAGGTGTCTTGATTGTCCTCAGTGTTGGGCGCTGACTGCTAACAAGCTTCCACATTGTACAGATGCCATTTTCAACCACCCTCCATTTGCATCTCCAAGCGTGCACTTTATTCCATCCCCCCTTACCTAAAAGTTTATGCCCCCTCGTTAGACGAAGCAGCGGTATAAGATTAAAAAATGTGGAGCACTTTTATTTTCAAGAAAAGGCCCCCTCTTAACGGCAGCCGTAAAAGCACGTGTTGCCACACAGCCGATGCTAGGCTTGGCTATATTTATTTCTGATGCTCGTCGCCAGCTTCGCGCGGCAGCTCCCACTTTGAATATGAGCTGCTATATCAGCACAAGGTAACCGTTTCTTAATCACATTTGCATTTTTATTTTGAGAGATTCCTCAAACGTTTGCCTTATTGAGGATTTATGGCGACGTTCTTGGCCCGATATTCCATCAACTTCAATCATAAAGAAGCCACTCCATAACTCAGTGCAAGATGAATCTGCTGGCCCCTCTGGAATAATTAAATAGTAGATTTTTTGATGCTGAAACTCCAGATAAATCATTTTGTTTATGAGCGCCCAGGCCTTGAAGATAGCTATTGCAGGATGGAAAGCTCCTTTCTGAGCTGAGGTGAAAGCTAAGTGCAGTCCATTATCATGCAGCGATTTTAAAATGGATAAAACCAACAACATGTTGAAGGTCCGGTGTCCAGACCTTCCTCTCTATTTCACTGATATCATTCCATCATTTTTTACACATTTTTATACAGCTGATACAGTTAACCTTTAGAAAAGGGATTGGCTGATATGAAAATGATCAGACTGATCCTGATTTTAAGGGGCTAAAAAATCTGAAAACAGTTTTATTGGGTGGTGTAATTTTACATATATATTTTATAAATTTGAATTTTATAACAGCTTTACTGACTGATATGATAGTCAGTTCTCAAATGTCACACTTTTAAGCCTAAATAAATAGCAGGAAATGATCATTACTATTATTTAATTATTTTGTGGTTTGAGGTTTTGGTTCTTAGCTCTTATTTGTCATATTTTTCAGATTCTAGTTTTCAGATGTTTCAGTTTTCCATTAAAATGTGTGATAGCATGTTCTCATAATAATTGGATATATTTGGATACATGTTTTTTCATCTTCCGCCTCTTATTGTTATTACTCCACTATTAGATCAGTGCATAGCTAATCGGTTCTCAATGGTCACATTTCTTAAGGCTATTACACACTGAGCGGGGCGCAGATAAACAAGACGAAAATGCAAAATATTCACACCGGATATTTTCGTGTCAAACTATTCACACTGGACATGACATGATTTTCAGGAAATTTGCCTGAAGTTGTTCAGGCTGTGAAAAAAACACAAGCTGGCAGAATGTGTCCAGAAGGGCCTACTCAACTGTGAAACGAGGGCCACGCGAACACGGCTGAGCCCGGTTTTCGCAGCATGGTTAGCTAACCATACTTGGGGACCCTGAACCGCTTAATGGAATGGCTTAAGGATCTGCTCACCTGAAGATCTTGGGTCTTTATATTTCTAATACAGAACATGGCGGAGATCTATTAAGTTCAAGAATAGTTGCTCCAGTTTAGCTCTTTTCAAGTGCACTGATCATTACTGTGGCGGCAAATACGCTTTAGTGCACTGTAGCATAAAGTATAGTATACTTGAGTCGGCTACGAGCCTCGTCCAACATCACTACCACTGCATTAGCATAGCCTGGTTCACTTGTGAACTAGTATTACCTTCACAGAAAAAGTTGATGTGCACCAGCTGTGCTGACCTATGTTCATGATCTTGTGAGTTTAGGTGGATTGTAATCATTTGGCATACTACATCTATAAAATGACCTTCTTGGCGTGGTTTGAGACAAGTGTGATTGATGCATACAGATTACTCAATGCTAACAGATGTATTAACAGGTCTGCTTTGGCGTGGCCTAAGTAATCATTGACTCTGCAGTGGAAAAGAGGCCAAGGTTTTCATTTACATTAATGTGGATCTATTTGCAGAAGCACTCCTGAAGTTCAGCCTCCACATGGAAACACTCCGTTCACCCCTTTCACCACTAACCTGCAGTTTACTCGATCTGAGAAGAGACTACAGATTGGCACAAATCACACCATACTTCACAGTGACAGTGACAGGATGTTAAATAGAGAATTGTCGAACAGACAGACTGAATTTACACGACTTGGAACGTAAAACATGATCAGACAGATCATGTACGTTCTGGTGGAGGTGCTGCTATTTCACAACCTACAAAGTGCACTACATAGCATAGAGGGAGTGATTTAAGACAGGGCCTCACAGAGTAAGCACTGGGTGCTGCTTTTTGGAAGAGTGAACGAAAAGTTCTTGCACAGACTAGAACTTTAGGAGAGCTTCTACACACAGCTGGGATACAGGTTAACTGAGTTTAAACTGTTCTTGAACAGTTCTTGTAGCCGCAGCTCCACAAGTGAGGAGGATACACAATGAGTTCAGTTAAAAGATCTAGTTGTAAGTGCTGTTACCATACCAATGTGATTGGTGGAGAGAGCTTATGTGGCCAGCAAAAATAATTGCAAAATTAGAGTAGTGGGTTCCTGTATTTGCCTTCTGACAAATTGCATTTAGTGAGAAAGGCTTTAAATCTGTACACATGTTTTAAATATGTTACTGGCGTAAACCAGAAACTCACAGCAGTGGAGGGTGGATCTACCTACAGTTAACTGAGGTGGTATTGGTTTCTGACTATATCTTTTATTTTTTATATTTGTCATTAGTTCTCTTCAATAAATGTTTTTTTTTTGTGTTATAGCTTATTACTGTCATGCTAATGGTGAGGTTTAGATGCATTTTACATGTGTTCTAACCATTATAGTGGTTTGTGGTCAGATTCAGCAGTTCAGTCTGTATGTCTGTCCCACAGTTAAATAGGGGAGCCTCACACTGTGTTCCTCCACTGTGTTTAGCCTTGAACTCTGGGTACACTACACTTCTGTTAAAGTCGTAGCAGATTCTAAAACAACTGATAATTTCACTTTTCAAAAATGTCCATCACACACTAAACGACTAGGGATCACCCACTCACGTCTTGCTGCTGACCTAAAACACACCCCAAAACAAGCAGGCCTCGCGTTGCATAGAAGACAGATTCACACCACCATTTGTACTGAGCCAAAAGCACAGGAACTGCAGAGGGGGTTGGAGGTGAGTAACACAGCACATATTGGAGGCTACCCTAAATACGAGGCAGATGTTGGTTTCTTATACGAATTTCCAATCCACCTTAAATGGTGCTGCAGTATTGGACATGTACAGGCGCCCGAATGTAGCTGCTGCATCATTTAAGGAGGAACGTTCAGATTGAGACACTGACCAGTATTCACCTCTTGGTTATGTATCTAGATTACGGGGAAAAAAGGGGGTCTGTGCCCCTATACACTCGTCCATTGTCTATCCAACTGTCAACTTCAAGTGATGTAACAATATGCAGACTAGAGCCAACCAGCTCAGCTAGACGGACAGTCAGGCTAAGATCAGGATAAAAATGGTGTAGTGGAACCTCGGCTTTAGAGAGATAGCAAGACCAAAATGTTGTGTGTATGGTGATATTTCTACTGATACACTGCAGTACATACTACCAATATATTGGCCAACTGATTTATTGATATCTCAAACTTTCAAATCTTTTTTTGCTGTACATGCCTCCGCTTGTTTCAGTCAGGCTATGACTGAAAAAGAATTAATATGGAATCACAGCACACTGCAACATAGGGTTAATAACTGTGTAAAAATGCAGATAGAAACAGTAAATTCTGCCTACGTCTGTCTGTTGGACTCATATTAAGTGTGCCATTCATGATTGCTTCGTGCGTTGGCCAGTGTCCCCTCTTTGGACTGAATGGATGAAGTGTGTGAGTGTCTGAGTGTGTGAGTGCAGCGCACCGTGCACAAGAGCACTCATAAGCAGAATAATTGATGAAACACCCCTGCAGTATTGTTTATGGATGTATGGGAAGATAATGCACTGATTAATAATACATGTGATTTAATTTCTGCCCCCACTGAAAGGCAGACATAGCAATAGAGAAATAATTAAGAATCCATTACGGGGGAATGATACACCCTCAAGTTTGTGACCGCTGAGAACAAGCTGCGTTGCAGTGCTAGAAAATGGAGGACTCCTTCCCCTCATTCACATGTACCAAGATATTTCTGAAAGGGTACTGTGTTCCTGCACTTTCACAGAACCATGTCCACACCACTACTTGGAAATCTCAATGGTCACATGAGAATGTGAAAAAGATTTGTCCTGTATGTAGTCGATTATCTGCTGTTACTCACATTGTAAGACCTTTGTCTGTATTCTGGATTTCTTTTACTTATATTTGTATGTAGGAGTTGAAAGAGGCTGTGGAAATGCATGATACATATGTTCTAGTTAGTGAAAGCATTTACTTTATGATGCATCCATCGCTAACACATGTTCAGTTGCTCACACACAGTGTATTATGTCTATGGGCAGCATTACCTGAGTTCACCAATTTGATCAAATTTGATCAAATCCTCACAGCAGATGTTCCAACATCTAGTATAACTTTTTCCAGAAGAGTAGAGGCTGCTTCTACAGCAAAATCCCTGTTAAAACCTTTGATTTCAGATGAACCATTAAAAGATCTTGTATCTACAAACTTTTGGACACATAGTATATCAAGCCCAGTGAGTCATTCGAAGCCTGAGTGGTATTTTAGGGCTACTTGGTGATAGAAAGCACTTGGCATGGGTGAAAACAAAGCCGCAATCGGTTTCTACCTATTTGGAGGCTTATTTAACTATTAATAATTGAATTTTGTGCACTTTGGACACACAAATGAAGCGCTAAAACAGGGCTCCAATCCGCCGGGTACAAGCCAAGTGTGCGCACGGTTAGGCTAAAGCCTGGGGAGCATTTCCATCCACTCTTGTGGGCACTGATTGATTCTAATACATGTGCAGGCTCTTGTCAACAACCCTACCACTTAACGAGCCTAATTGTTTTAGCCAAGGACCATTTGTTAAGTTGCATGCCGATTTGGATGGTTGCCCCCCCCTCCCGACATCCTAAAAATCCTCCTGAATAAACCTCGCAAGGATTGAGCTGTCAGGCCGATCTATCTGGCGCCCTTCATCTCTCTTCATCTCCACTCTTTAATGAGAAAAATAATAAAACTGTCCCCCGCGTTTGAGAGGGCGCCAGATATTACGCTCAGTTTGTGCCAAGCTGCTCATCGTCGACTCTTTTGTTGCCGTGCCGAATTGTCTTCACTTGAAATGACGCAGAGTTTGTTCATGTGAGCCAATGGATCTTCAATAAAATAAGCAAACACGCAAAAGGTTGAGCGGCCGCCACCTCTGCATACCCAAAACCCTGTCTCTCAAATTCAAATGACGGTGCCCTCTAAAAAAATTTGGTTGTTTTTAACGATGACTATGGGAAAAGGATCAAGCCGGCTTTTAATAGAGGGGGGATTTGAATATTCAAATGAACATTTGACTGATCTTTTGTTTGAGCCTCTCTCCGTCACTGGTTATTAGATCAAGAGGCTGAAAACTTTCTGGTATTTTTCTTTTTTTGGAGATTTTTTTCTTTTTTTTCCACAATTGACTTTACACCACGAGGAACTTTAATCATGTTTTGTTTGCTTTGACTCATTTCCATTTTGCTCCAAGAAACTCTGAGTCGAGGTTTTGAGCAAACTTTGGGGGCCTTACAGCTCCAAAGACCTTTTTTTGCATTCGTGATTATGTTTACAGAGATATAATTGGGGCACCTCCAGCTAAATCTCAATGCTACGTTTAAACTTTTAGGTTTGAGTGTTTTGCTGGAATGGTTACTGCGTTCTCTGATGCTTTCCTTCACAAAGGCTCACTTTTTAAGAGGTGTTCCGTCATCTTTCATGGTTTATCACACATTCAGCTTAAAGTACCGTTGTGTTCAACACTAAAGTGCTGTAAGAAGGGTTGTGACTTCAATACTGAAACCAAAAGAAGATACAATTTTCTCTTGTACTGTATTGTGACTTCTTGTGTGTTCTTGTGTTTGTTTGTTGATGTTTTCTCTTCATTTTGCCGTAATGTCTGTGTAACTTATTATTGATGCTGTCATCCCTATTATACTTCATAGAAAGGTTCTTCACACCTTTTCATACATCAGAAAAGGCTAAACATAAAACATAAAAACCCAATTATCTGGACATACAGTGCTTAGCAGATTGGCACTGGTCTAGCTTGTCCTTCCAAATTAGTGTCCTGTTTATTATTATGAAACTCTACCAGTATAAAAAAAAGAAGTAGTTTAATTATAGCACCATTCAGTATGTCTAAAATTCATCTTGCATTTGAAAACAAATCATGATCATGATGTTGATGTATTTGTAAGGGCGTATGCTTTGTATGTTCACCTGTTTTAGATACGCTAATGAGAATTCACATGCATCCACAGTTTGATTCATAGAATGTGATATTAGTCATACACTCTTTTTTAAAATGAAGGGGCTCTCTTGGCTCTTGATTTTCTGCAGAGAATTTGCCATTCGATCACACAACACACCCCCTTATACACTTTATAAAATACATAATTATATATCACATATAAAATGATTATACCTATATTCAGCATTAGGGTCAATACTTTCTTCACTTGGTGAACAGTTTAATATTTGTGTTTAGGTTCTGTGTTATTTTTTAACCCCTTAACGCAGAAAGGCTTATTATACACTAAGGTGTATTACTCAGTAACTACAGAGACTTCTTTACATACCAGGTGAGGCTATTCTGTCCTTCTGTACAAACTGGTGGAGCTATTCTGTCTTTCTCTACAAACCGGTGGGGCTATTCTGTCTTTCTCTACAAACTGGTGGAGCTATTCTGTCCTACTGTACAAACTGGTGGGGCTATTCTGTCCTACTGTACAAACTGGTGGGGCTATTCTGTCCTACTGTACAAACTGGTGGGGCTAATCTGTCCTTCTGTACAAACTGGTGGGGCTGTTCTGTCCTTCTGTACAAACTGGTGGAGCTATTCTGTCCTTCTGTATAAACTGGTGGGGCTATTCTGTCCTTCTGTACAAACTGGTGGAGCTATTCTGTCCTTCTGTATAAACTGGTGGGGCTATTCTGCCCTTCTCTACAAACTGGTGGAGCTATTCTGTCCTACTGTACAAACTGGTGGGGCTATTCTGTCCTTCTGTACAAACTGGTGGGGCTGTTCTGTCCTTCTGTACAAACTGGTGGAGCTATTCTGTCCTTCTGTATAAACTGGTGGGGCTATTCTGTCCTTCTCTACAAACTGGTGGAGCTATTCTGTCCTAGTGTACAAACTGGTGGGGCTAATCTGTCCTTCTGTACAAAGTGGTGGGGCTATTCTGTCCTTCTGTACAAACTGGTGGAGCTATTCTGTCCTTCTGTACAAACCGGTGGGGCTATTCTGTCCTTCTGTACAAACTGGTGGGGCTATTCTGTCCTTCTGTACAAACTGATGGGGCTATTCTGTCCTTCTGTATAAACTGGTGGGGCTGTTCTGTCCTTCTGTACAAACCAGTGGGGCTATTCTGTCCTTCTGTACAAACTGGTGGGGCTATTCTGTCCTTCTGTACAAACTGGTGGGGCTATTCTGTCCTTCTGTATAAACTGGTGGGGCTATTCTGTCCTTCTGTACAAACTGGTGGGGCTATTCTGTCCTTCTGTATAAACTGGTGGGGCTATTCTGTCCTTCTGTACAAACTGGTGGGGCTATTCTGTCCTTCTGTACAAACTGGTGGGGCTGTTCTGTACTTCTGTACAAACTGGTGGGGCTATTCTGTCCTTCTGTACAGACTGGTGGGGCTGTTCTGTCCTTCTGTACAAACTGGTGGGGCTATTCTGTCCTTCTGTACAAGCTGGTGGGGCTGTTCTGTCCTTCTGTACAAACTGGTGGGGCTATTCTGTATTGCTGAACATTTAAAGGTTTTAGGATAAAACCTTGAACTGGTATAGAACCTTTACATTATGTGAAGGTTTTTGTAATGTTCTTTACATTGAGTGGCATAACTCAAAACACTTTATTCTCCTGAGATCTGCTTATGATGTTTTCATAGGTTTATTTACTAAAACGTTCAGTTTTTTATTATACATTTTTAGACAACCTTATTTCCAACCTCTCTTTATCCTTCAGAATTAAAAAGGGTAATTTAGTTACTGTGGCTAATCTGTTCTGACTGTAGCTCAATCTAAAAGCAGTGCAAGCTGAAACACTCCTTATGACTTCAGTGTGAACCGGTGGAAATGAACTGCTGTAAAGGAATAAATTAATGTAAATACATTTGAACCTGTTTCCATATATGGGCTGTATGGATACATTTCATTATAATAAAGAGAAACATTCAGTTTTTCCTGGATAAGAGCACTTTAAAGTATTGAATTGTTGTAGAAAAGTTGTGGCTTGTATTCTACCTTTAACAGTGATATGTTTCAGAGAGGGAAATCTCCAAAAAATCAACCAACGTGTCAGTTTGTTCATATTTCCTAGCGTCTTGCTCATGAATATGTTTATCCTCTGCTGTCTATAAAACATGATCTCGCCCTCCAACCTTCATTATTAGTAAATGCATTTGCATGGTGATATGTCCAGACAGAAATAATGACATTGTCAGCTGGCACAAGGTTGATAATAAAAAAGATGAATCCCACCCCCCCCTCTACAAACCCCCCATAACCCCCCCCTTTCCTGCACCTCCCCTCCTCTATGATGAGTCCAAGTTCAGTGATGTTGAACAAGTGAATTTTGTGCACTGATTCAAATCAGGGCATTTTTTTCCCTTCCGTTTTTGAGATGAGTTAAACAAACCAAGTAATGGAGGCAGTCTCTGTATTAATTATGCCTGAGAGCTTTGCTTTGGAGGCTTCTTTGTTGATGGGGAATTGCATACTTCACAGCCACTGCCCTTCTGATGGTAGTTTTGGGCCTAACAAATTGATTGATGGATCGTTATTTGCATGTAACTAAAAATGAGATTTCCATCTCTCACGTGGAAAAACAGTGAAAACGGAGACATGAGGGCAGTCTTATTAAACGATGTGCTTTCCTTTAAGGAAATCCTGATTCAAGTACAGGCTGACAGTGTGTGAACTGTAAGCAGCCTCAATGTTATCTCGGTTGTCATCCAGGTCCGTCTTACCCTTCGTTCGTGTGAAGAAAACGAACGTATTTGAAGGCAGACATTAATTTGCAGCTTTAGACGTGCGCTCTTGAGTTCTTGTCTTTAACTAGACCGTGTTGAGTGCTTCAGCAGAGAGACTGTAGAAACTGCACTTTTGACATCTCAAACGTGATTACAGTATAGAAACGACTGTACCTTTTATATATATATATGACGTTTTTCTTTTCTTTTCCTTTTTTTTTACTATTTGAAAATTCCAGCTAACTTTTATCTTTTTAGTGAATATTTGAAGATGAATGAACCAGAACGAATTGTCCGAAAATACCTTGTAATGTCATAAAATAGCATAATATTAAGGTACAGTACCTGTACAGTATGCATACAGTATAATCATTCGTTATGGCACTAACATATCTAAACTTCATAACTTCACGCCACTTGAAAATGGCAGTTATGTAAAAATGTCACTCCAGTCAGCACCAATGGAAGCACTCCAAAAACTCACAATACAAAAACTTTAATATTTTTTGACTTAAAAGCATAAACCCATAAACTTAGTAATATAGGTGTAACAAACCTCAACAAAGCATATTTGCTCAGTACATATTTTTATTTCATAATAAAAGACTGCATTTCCGTGTTTCAATACACCAGTGCTGTGTTTACATTGTTGGTGTTGAACCAAAAAAAGCATGTCTTATGTTTTATGTCTTATGATATGCGACTGACAGTGCAATGCGTTGCCATGGCATTACTGGAATAGCTTTAGCATGGCTGGCTGTTTGCGGAGTGAAGCTGTTTGCCATGACTTTATGCCGAATGTGTTTCAAATACACACTAACATTTTTCATTGTGAATGCTTATTTAAATGTTTCGCTCCTCTCTTTTACAAAAAAATCAACATCTGCTGTAGTCAAAATTCGGGAAACTTGAATTCTTGACGGAACGTTCCACTGACCAGCGCTGTACACTTCCATTGCTGCTGATTGCTGTTGCTACACTGTAGAATAACTTGCAATATGTAGTTTGCCATCGTCTGTCTACCATCCAATTGGAAAAACAGCACTAACAATGTTATTTTTTGCGTCCATGTTCTGATTCATCATTTCTGATTTCAAACTGTTAAACCTTCACTTCATAATAGCTGAAACAGCAGTGATATTTATGAGTTCATATGTATCATCAGAAATGACTGTTTCTGTACCCTTGACATTGAGCCTGCTTTGAATATAAACACAAATCTGCTTTTAGAAAACAGTTTACAATAAACTGGATTACGATTCAGTGGTATTATAAGACTGCACAAGCCACTTAGCGTATTTGAGAGTCTGTATGCATTGCAGGGTTGAAAGATTTAAAGGTTTCTTTTTTGCCTCTCCTTCTACACAATAAGACGCGACCTTCTCGGGTCACAAAGGTGAGAGAGAATAGAGACGGCAATGAGTTAGCAAAGGTATGCTCCATCTGTTCATTTGAATATTTATATATTGAGGCGGAGGCTTGTCCTGGGGCAATGCGATGAGGGGAATCTGCAGAAGTGCGCTGGCCAGAGAGGGTTACGCTGGCTAATGAGACCGAATGCCTTTCTCACGCAGCATCCCATGTGGGATATATGGCTTTAGAGTACAAGCAAGGGGTCCCCCCTCACCCTGTGCCCCCCACCCTTCCCACCTCAAATCCATTTGAATATGGGATGCTGATTTATGACCTTATTTGGTCTGTCTTCTGTATGCAAATCCTGAGGCCTCTTTGGGTGTATGCATAATGAGCTTCTCAGGGTCATCCCTCCGGAGTGTCACCAGCGTGGCGGAGCGGCCCCCTGGGGGAGGGGAGTGGTGGTGGAGGGGGCTGGGCCCAAGAGGATTGGTTCTGAAACGGGACGGGGGCCTCTCCGCACCTCCTCTGCACTCCTCTCCACGCTGAGCTATTAACGTCTCCCTGCTCAGAGTGCATAAGCTTTATTACAATCTCGCTAATTATGGATTTGGTCTGTGTGTGTGTTTAATAATTGCCTGCTCTCAGGGCATTCAATTGCCGACCCGTATGGTGAGCAAAATTGATTTTAAAGACATTAACTGATTGCTTTGAGTGCCCAAATCTGAATGAATTTGAATAATTGTCGTTTGTGTTATCTTTATGAGGCATTTGTAAGAGCATACAGTAGGAGGGCACTTCTTAAGGCAGGCAGGCAGGAGAAGAGGGTTAACTGCTGTTGCTTTTCTGTTTTTTTCAGGGGGAAATTACAAAGTCTTTCTTCAGTATTATGCTGTGTGTGTGTCAGAGGTGTGCACTGATCCCATACTCAGCATTGGTATGAAGCTAGCATCAACAAAGAATGAGGCTAAAAAAGAATGACTCTGGTCTGGTTCTAGCTGAAAGGTCCCCAAAACATCTAAAATAGTGACCTCCACAACTGACTAAAGCTTCCTTGAAAGATAGAACCAAACTGATTGTTTCAAATGCAAACAAATATAACCCAAGAATTAGTGTAGCTTCTGTAGTTTTGCTTGACTATGTGATCACACAACATGATAAACACCAAAACAATATTTCCAACTTTTCTGTTTGTATTCATTTCTATGAAAAAAGTACATATGATTAAATAAAAAATCTTTAATGTTGACTTGACTGAAAATATATACATGTGAAAGTTAAAGGATAAAGGATAAAGGTGCACGTATTCGTCACTGTACAGTGTGGACTGTACAGCGAAATGTGTCCTCCGCATTTAACCCATCTGGTAGTGAACACACACTCACACACACACACGTGTTAGGGGCAGTGAGTACACACACACCCAGAGCGGTGGGCAGCCAACTCCAGCGCCCGGGGAGCAGAGAGGGTAAAGGGCCTTGCTCAAGGGCCCAACAGTGGCAGCTTGCCGAGCCCGGGAATCGAACCCACAACCCTGTTATCGATATCCCGGCGCTCTAACCGCTGAGCCACCAAGTTTTTGCCAGACCAAAAGACATAGCCTAAATATTCAATTATTTATGATTAATTACACAAAATTGGGATTATTCATTATTTATTACATGAAACAATGTGATTGTGATTAACCACACAAAATAATGCAATTAATTGTACTCAATGTATATAATTGTATATATATATATATATATATATATATATATATATATATATATATATATATATATATAAACTAATTGTAATAAACTATATGAAACAATATAATTTAATATATATAATATAATTAATGTGATTTAATCACAAATAACGAAAGTGATTATTTGTGATTGTCCTCACAAAAAGAGATTAATCATGATTACAGCAATGTGATTCTGATTAATCACACAAAAATAGAGCTTAACTGTTAACTACAGAGATAAACTTAACTACATAGAACAATGTGATTAATCATAATTAATCACACAAAAGCCGTGATTAATTGTGATTAACTGCATAGAACAATATGATAAATTGTGATTAATCACACAAAAAGAGATATTTTGTGATTAACTACAGAGATCAATGTGATTTATTGTGTTTAAATAATTTGTCAGCCTTACTTTTCAATACAGACCCACAAATATGAATAAATGTAATAAAAAACACTACCTTCCCTACAATATTAGTACATCACTTTAGTTTTTTTGAGTATGTCATTTGTTCTGTTTTGTTATTGTAGCCCTTGTGTTTTCTGTGTTTTTCTGAATAAATAGGATTTGTTGTGCAGCCCTTATCCTACATTTTCTTGTTCTTGTAAATTCTTGCTTATTGCTTGTGCAGTTCAGTGGAAGGATATGGTCATCTCTAAAATCTCTACATCTGCCAAGACCTGACACATTCATGCAATATAAAACATACATGATGTCATATTACACCCAGCTGAACAGCATTGCTCTTTCAGCTGTAATGTCTGAGGTGATGAGTGCAGCTTGTGTATCCTGAATGCTGTAAGTGAAGGACGCTTGTGCTGTTCCAAAAGAACAGTGAGTGTGCTTGATGAAACTGTAATAAACCTACTTTGATACTCTTGTACAAGTTAAAATCTATTGCTTTCATTTAATTCCATATGCCTGGCAGTAATCTTTAATAATAAATCAATGGAACAGAATGCCTATTGCGAGCTGCAGTAGGGAATTAATTTTTCCGTTGCGGCGAGGAACATACGGTTTTGTTACGGATCAAAGTGTTTTTATGTGCGGGCCGTCCACTAACTGACACATTCACGGCAAACGAAATGCCGACAATTTCACCCTCCTCGATTTATCAGCCGTAGTCTGCCAGGTACTTAAAATATTAAACGTCCGAATATCCACCGCTAGGGTAATCTACCGCATCAATATTTAAGATCCTTTTATGCATGTATGCTGAATTGTCCAATTTCATTAAGGTCATTTGTCAGCCCTTAGGCTGTGGTCTCAGGATGGGCGAACTCAGGAGATTAGCAGGCCAGAGGTGTCCACTCACTCACTCAGAGTGGCCAATTTCGCACCGCCATACCAGTGCCTTTACATGGACTGGGCTATCAGTTATGACTAAGTCCATGCCTTTGATTTCATTCCAGACTAGTAATCGTTAGGATTTCCATGCAGTTAATAGTGATTAGACTAATCTAAGAGTCTTATTAAGCACCTCTGCTGCAGTATATAGGTGCTGTTTAGCATCTGCAGGATTATTCAGAATGAAAACAGACAAACAGTGCTGTGTGAACAATGTTTAAAATAACTGTCTACATGGTGCTTTTATCTGTATTTGTGGCCTGTACTGTATCTGCCTTCGAATTTGAGTCAGAAGTGGGCATGGCCTAAAGTTATGAAACCATGTGAACTCTGCTGGCACAGGGGCACATTTTCAAAAGTAAATGTTAAGCTAAAATAATTTTTAAATCAGTAAATACATTAATAAAAGTAGATTTGTGTGAATTGTTTTGTGTATTGGGCTCAACTTATGTAGAAATCTGGCTTATGTTTTAGCTGAGTGAAGCGGTGCTAAGGTCAAGCTACTAGAGTGAGCTACTGAACATCCTCATTTACTGAAAGGTCCTCTCCTAGATTCTACCTGATCTGGAAGCTATGTGGTTCCATAGGCTTGTCAGCTCTGTCAGTATATTTACTGAGACCAGGAGATACAAATCAGACAGAATCAAGGAAAGCAGACAGCAGGGAAAGATGTTTCTAGGAAGTATTTGGACGCAGCCACAACACACAGAAAGGAGTGGAGTTCACTCGTTGCATCTCAAGGCCATGTCTGCATGCAAGTTATTTGTGTAAATATGACCATAATGAATGTAACAACACAACATGCTGGACTGAAGTGCATCACTGCATATCATATTGCATTGCGGTATCATGACAAGCATTCTAGCTTCTGATGTGTGTGTTAGGGCTAACATACTTTCTCACTAGAGCGCTATAAAGACACAGGTTTTGTTTCAGGTACTGTACTTTTAGAATGTTGAATGCTCTAATACAGTGATACTTGATATGTGAGTGGGTGTGATGAGTGGGTAGTGAGAAACCACTTCTGCCACTGCTAAAATGCTCCTAAGCAGTCCGTAAGACCTTTGTGGTGGGTATATCTTTCAACAAGCACCTGAACATAATGAATTTACTAGTTAACTTGTAGTTTATCTTGTATGAACACTCTTGCGCTGAGCGCTGGCACACTGCATTGGCTCGCAAGGTCCAGAAATAAGACAAGCAAATGAAATACATTCATGTGTTCATACTATAGATAAAGGCTGAATTCAATACATCTGAATACAGAATGTGTCCTGAATTAGGGGAGCAGTGACTTAGTCGTCTAAAATCAAATTAGTTGGCAACTGATTTTATAAGTGTATTAGCTGGTGATGTCATCACATCTGTTTCTTGCGCTAACTAGGAACGGTTCAGTACGCACGTGAAGCGCCAACGTTTATCATAACAGTGTGGAATACAGTTTTACTGCCACTGTTACTTCTTACAGTACTAATATTCTAAATCTGTGCGCAGAGCTGCAGTAAAAAACATACAGACTGAGCAAATGTGTGGATAAAACTGGCATAGAGCTGAAAGGCAACCAGGCCACTGCTACTGCGACATCATTCTGGTGGGTGAGTGGAGAGCAGAGGTCTATTAGTGTGAGGAGTATGTGAGAAGGGGTCTCATATGGAAACAAGCTGAGCTTAAAAAAGGAGAAATCTGCAAATAAGTCAACATAGAGATGTTATAAATGAGGAGACCTGTCACTGGTTGAAATATGAAGTGGAGTAATGCATGTACATAAAATCCCATCCTATAACAAAAAGAGACAATCAGCTCATTCTATCAAATCGAGACACCACTGTTTTTTGTGACTTGCTACCCCCTCTAAAGAAAATGTAGGCCCAAGTGAAATATATGTTTTGTGATTACTATGAACCTCAGCAATGCAGAGAGAAAACAACTGAAAACATGGACCCACAGCAGCTGGCCATTTCAATATCCAAGCAGAAAATAAGGAACTGTCATTGGTTGATTTGTGCTGTTTTTTTTTCTTGCTCTGAAATGTAAGATAGACTATTGTGTTTATAACATTTCCTCGACAAATAGGCTATTCTGAATTGCTTAAACACAGTCCTGCAAGACAGTGCTCTCTGTTCAGGATATTTCCTCTAGAAACACACGTGTCTTTCTTCAAGCGTTTTATTTCGGGATGTCTCCGAACACCTTTGAGGCGTGACACTTTAACAGCCCTAATTCTCACCACACACATCTCCATATTCTCTTCACACCGAAGTGTCATTTTCATTTCAAACCTGATTTACCAATTTGTCTTTGTAACACATGCCATTTGCGTGAGCACCGTTTTTCTATATGCAAAACGTGGCGAGGAAAAGGCAGGGGCTATTTTCCCTGAATCTAATTTGATGCTTTTGAGTGGAAAAGGGCCTCAGAGGGACAACTGTACCCCTCGTCCTCTCTGTGCTTGCATGACGTCCCGATGACAAGTGTTTTTAATATGCATGGGGGCAATTTCGCTATTCCGTCCAGAACAGGTTTTTTTTTGCAGAATTGCCTATAGGATGTAGTGAAGGAAGTCAGTTATATTAAAACACTCGTTCTTTATGATCATTTCCCCGTGAAGCGGAATGGGAATCACATCCATAGGCTAGTGGTTTCCTCACACACTCATGTAGTTTTCCAAGTTGATTAGCATCTAACAAAGATTCCTGTGTGGGTGTCAGTGGGGTGGTCTAGTCTGAAGTGGCCTAGTGGGTATACTGTGATTAGCTGTTAGCAAGACTAGCCTTACTAGCACATAGCTCGACCAAACGGGAGTAGAATAACGTAACACAGAGCTGGAAAGCAGTTGAGTAATTGTACATAGCTAACATCTTTCGGCCTAATTTCGGAAGATTTGTAGTATCATTATTGATGGTGAACCCGCACAGTTTTCATTTTTAGGGCTTTCTGAAATCAACATAGAGTGAAAATGACGTATAAATAAAATATTCTGATAAACGTGACCAAAGTGCACCTTTGCTTTCTTATCGGATATTTTACCACTCTTCTTGGCAGAATTGCTAGTTTAATTAATTGAGTTCAATAAAATATCACAGTGCACCTATTTTTGATAGGGTTGAGGTCAGAACCTTGGGAAGGCCATTCTAAAAGCTTAATGTTAGCCTTTTAGTGTTTGAGATACTGTTAGAACTTCAGTCATTTTCAAGTTTGAACAATCTAGTTTAAACTCATTAGCTCATCCACTTTAAGCAATATGCAAGTTCTACTGGCCACAAAAACCTGCTTGACTGTAGAAAGTGACACGGAACTTCCAGTTAATAACGGGCCTGTGTCTTGCTTGTTCTTGGGTTGTTCCTGACAATCTAAACTATTTTCAGCTGAGGATGAGTGTTTGGGTCTTCTTAGAAGGAGCCTTGGTGAATTAAAAGACATTTTGGAACTTTCAGCACCACTGAATTAATAATCTAAATGGGTCAGGTCAAATATATACATGTACCGTATACATGTATATTTGACGAGTATGAATCATTGATCGTTTGATTGTATAAAATTTGATTTAAAATCATCTAATATTCGTTATTCTTTTAAAAATATATTTATTTTGTATTTATTATTATTATATTATATATGTAATATATATTATTATAATTTTTGCATAAAAACCTGGAACTGCCCTTGTGTAAAAATGTGTTACATAAATAATCCTGCCTTGCCTTGTTGTTGCAGACTTTTAAGACTTTATAACAGTTTTACAATATTGTTCCATTAAAATATATTTGATATTTTATTAATTAACAAGTTAATTAACAAGTTAAAGACATATCAGACTTAATGGTCAAAAATATGACTTTAAAATATTCAACGTTCAAAAGATCCCTGTCATTTGCAAAAAAAAAAAAAAAAAAAAAAAAAAAAGCAGTGAACACCTGGTAAGTAAGATATATAAAGGTGCCTTCAGACCTATAAAGTCTGCACATATCAGCGCCAGCTTTTCCCTGGGAGTTTGTTGACCATCATAAGATGTTATGTTCAGTTGGTCAACAGCTTAACCCCTTAACACTCCAAGGCTTATAAACTATATATATATAAAACACACCTTATATACACTAAGGTGTGTTATTCAGTAATTACAGCGACTTCTGTACAAGTGGTGGGGTTATTCTGTGGTAATAGAGGTCTGTAATAACACTTTCGGCCCATATGCAGGACCTAGGCTGTTAAAGTGGTTAAGAGAGAGTGTTATTATGCTCATTGCTCTTCAGAATCAGGTGTCAGTGATCCAGTGGTCCTGAATCCATTACTTTCCTTTTACAGTGTCAACATTTCACAAGCAGTAGTCATAACAGCCAAATACGGATCAGCTTAAAGTGAGAATACACACATCCTAGTAGTTTTCTACTGAGTGTATGGAGGGTATGTATCATGCACACTACACCGCTGCTCTGTGTGTGTGTGTGAGAGAGAGAGAAAGAGGGGAAAAGAGAGAGATCACTGTGGCAGTTGGAGCGGTGAGGCTGGGTGCAGTGAGAGTTGGCATGTGTGTGGGTTCGGTCGTGTGCGCCACATTTTTCACTCTACTGGGCCTGTCACAGCGCTGTTCACACACACTCACACACACACATACACTGCTGCTGTCAGCACAGGGGGAGATGGGCCTCCGAGAGAGAGAGAAAGAGAGAGAGAGGTTGACATCCAGGGGGGACCCCTCCTTCCCTCCCTCCTTCTTTCACTCTTTGTCTCTGATGTCTCTCGTTGTCCCTCTCTCTCCCTCTCTCTCTTTCCCCGTCATCTTACTTTTTGAGTTTCTCCATCTCTCTCGCTTTAGTGCTCTCTCCTCATCTTTCACTTTCCTCTTTTTCTTTTGCTCCAGCTCATTGTCCCTCACTTTCTCTCCAAGATTCAAGATTCCAGATTCTCTCTCTCTGTTCCTCCTCACTCATCTCTCTCTTATCTGACCCCATCTCTGTCCCTCTCTCTCCCTCACTCCGTCTCTCTCCCTCACTCCATCTCTCTCCTCTCTGACCCCATCTCTATCCCTCTCCCTCACACCTATCTCTGTCCCTCTCTCACCCTAACTCCATCTCTGTCCCTCTCTCACCCTCACTCCATCTCTCTCTTCTCTGACCCCATCTCTGTCCCTCTCTCCCTAACTCCATCTCTGTCCCTCTCTCACCCTAACTCCATCTCTGTCCCTCTCTCACCCTCACTCCATCTCTCTCTTCTCTGACCCCATATCTGTCCCTCTCTCCCTCACTCCATCTCTCTCTTCTCTGACCCCATATCTGTCCCTCTCTCCCTCACTCCATCTCTCTCTTCTCTGACCCCATCTCTGTCCCTCTCTCCCTAACTCCATCTCTGTCCCTCTCTCACCCTAACTCCATCTCTGTCCCTCTCTCACCCTCACTCCATCTCTCTCTTCTCTGACCCCATATCTGTCCCTCTCTCCCTCACTCCATCTCTCTCTTCTCTGACCCCATATCTGTCCCTCTCTCCCTCACTCCATCTCTCTCTTCTCTGACCCCATCTCTGTCCCTCTCTCCCTAACTCCATCTCTGTCCCTCTCTCACCCTAACTCCATCTCTGTCCCTCTCTCACCCTCACTCCATCTCTCTCTTCTCTGACCCCATATCTGTCCCTCTCTCCCTCACTCCATCTCTCTCTTCTCTGACCCCATCTCTGTCCCTCTCTCCCTCACTCCGTCTCTCTCCCTTACTCCATCTCTCTATTCTCTGACCCCATCTCTATCCCTCTCCCTCACTCTATCTCTGTCCCTCTCTCAACCTAACTCCATCTCTGTCCCTCTCTCTCCCTATCTCTCATGCATATTCTCTCTTTCTCTCTCTCTCTCTCTCTCTCTCTCTCTCTCTCTCTCTCTCTCTCTCTCTCTGTTCCTCACTCTATCACTCTTCTTCTCTGACCCCATATCTGTCCCTCTCTCTCCCTCACTCCATCTCTCTCCCTCTCTCTCCTGCACATTGCCCCTCTCTCTCCCTCACTCATCTATCTCCCTCTCTCTCCTGCACATTGTCCCTCTCTCTCCCTCACTCCATCTCTCTCCCTCTCTCTCCTGCACATTGTTCCTCTTTCTCCCTCACTCAGTCTCTCTCCCTTTCTGTCTTGCACATTGTCCCTCTCTCTCCCTCACTCCATCTCTCTCCCTTTCTGTCTTGCACATTGTTTCTCTCTCTCCCTCACTCAATCTCTCTCCCTTTCTCTCCTGCACATTGTATCTCTCTCTCTCACTCCATCTCTCTCCCTCTCTCTCCTGCACATTGTCCCTCTCTCTCAGTCACTCCATCTCTCTCCCTCTCTCTCCTGCACATTGTCCCTCTCTCTCCCTCACGTCCTCTCTCTCCCTCTCTCTCCTGCACATTGCCCCTCTCTCTCCCTCACTCCATCTCTCTCCCTTTCTGTCCTGCACATTGTCCCTCTCGCCCCCTCACTCCATCTCTTTTACCTCTCCAGTTTTGTCACTTGCTTCATCTTCTCTCTCTCTCTCTCATCTCATCTTTTCAACACCTATACTCCACTCTCTCTATTAGTCTCTCAATCTCTCCCTCTCTTTCCAGCTCTTTACCCTTTCATGCCATCCTTTTCCTCCTCTGTCTCCCCTTCTCTCCCTTACTCCATCTCTTCCACCTCTTTCTCTCTTAACTCAGTGCCACGCTCTTCATTCTCTCCACTCTCTCTCTCTCTCCCTCACCACACTTCTTGTTCACCCGATCTCTCTCTCTCTCTCTCTCTCTCTCTCTCTCTTTCTCTCTCTCTCTCTCTCTCTCTCCACTCTCTCTCTCTCTCATCTTAGTGTCTCTGTTCATCCCCTCCACTCCTTCCTTTCCACCCACGCGACTCCTTTCACTTTGTTTACAGCTAATCAATCTCACAACGCCTTTTAATCATCCTGCACAGCGCCGGCCGCCACCACAGCTCAGGTGAATCATCAGCTGAAAGTTTTTACTGTAAGAGAGGAAGAGTTCCTCTGCAGAGACACACGAGCTGCACTATGGTAGTGTGTATGTATGCGTGTGTGTGTGTGTGTGTGTGTATGTGTGTGATACAAGAAAGGCCAGAGGCACTCTGTACAAAGGTGATGAAATCAAATCAGGGCAGCAGCAGGAGCGATGTGTATAAAACTGTTCACAGTTCAACTGAGGGGCTCCCAAACAGTGAATGGCTAAAAACACACAGGGGCTCCAATTGATTGTTAGATTACCTGGTTTAAATGGCAGGCGTGCCACTAGCCACCCACGATTGGGAATCCCCAGCTGGCTGAATGTCCATATTGCTGCATTCTCCACTTTCTTAGGTGGTGTACTGGTCACTGTGCACACGACTGCCTAGTTTTAGAGGAATCATTTAGAGATCTTTTCCAACCTTACACACATCAAACATAGTGTGTACAGCTTTCACTCTCCCCGGGAAGCACTTTTATCAAAAGGCAGCTTTACAAAAGAATGAAAAAACCTACAAAACATTTAATGGAAGTCAATGTGAGAACATTTTATTTAAAGATTATTTTAGAGCATTTCTATTGATTTGTTTATCAATTTTGACACCGTGTGAAGAACAACTGCCAGATTCCAATTATGTCAAAAGTAAAAAATGACAGAATGGAGATACAAGACATTTGTGTGACAGTAATAGAATAAATAAATAAATAAATAAGTAAATAAAAAATCCTGGCCTTTGAAGAGTGACTTTTTGAACTAACCCAAACAATAAATATAATAAAATGAAATGAAAAAAATATATAACACCAACTATGTTAAATAGTTACATACACACCCATTACTATGAACTACTCAGATACAGATATTTTAAGAATTATGTAAAAATCTGATTATATTCAGTCATGTTTTAAACCTGTGTACATTTCATCTGAATTTAATACATAGAGACAAAAAGAAATAATTAATCAGTTCTGATACAGTGATATGAAGTTAAGCTATTGTGTGCACAGTCTCTCTCTGAGCGGACAGGCTTATCGGGATGCTGTTGAAGTCCTGGCCTGGTCAGATTAGCCTTGCCGTTCATTAGTCCTCAATATTCCCCCTCAGGCCTTCGGCTGTGATCATCACACTGCTCTTGCTTTGTTCTGAGGCCTCATCTTCAGCCAATTTACATAGCCTCAGAACAAAAGACCGAACCGGGAGAGTGAGGGACCCCTCCGGATCCCATTTAAGTGAGCTGGAAATGGGAGGGGGGGGTGATAGTGGTGGTGGGGGCACAGTCACCCAAGAGGTCTACTGGGAAGATCTTTATTCAGATTGGAGTTGGAATTGTTTATCACGGTGACAGAAGCGTGCCAGCGCTGAGATAAAGGCAACGCTCCATCACACGGCGCCTGACAGCGCGAGGACACGCGCCTGCATGGAGAGGAGCCGGGGAAATATTATTAATAGATGCTGACTTGATTTGCTACGATTGCGGCGTCTTGCTACGGCTTGATTGTGGCCTGTGAAGTTCTGTCCAAAGGGGAAGCTATTTTTCACTGGCTGGCAGAAGTCTGAAGAAGCCCCCCCACATTCCCTGTCCCAGCAGCTTTTTTCCAGTGAAGCCGCTTTATTCAAACACAGTCTATATGTGTGTGGCGAGTCATGTCAGACTTGAGAAAGCTGAAGCTGTTTTTGGACTTGGATGGTCAAGCACGAAGTCCATTGGCTTGCTGTCATATAAAAACCGAAGTGGAGCGCAAATGGTTTTGCACATTGTCGGGCTGCATTGGTTTACTCATCCACAAAAAGAAGTCATTAAAGTATTAGACAAGCTTCAAATCCAACTGAAATGGGCCCAGGCTACTATATATTATGCTTACATCAGCATACAATCTTTTTTCTTATTCTATAAAGTTACTATTTTGGCAATACATTTTTTTGACCATGATGGGTAATTTTGGCCTGCATTGTTGATCAGACATGACATGTTTGGTGTAAGCTTTTGTTGCCTATAAGCAATGAAAGCAATGAAGACACCTAAGAAATCTTTTTCTCAAATTAGCCTCATAGCTCCACGTGCCAAACTAAAGAAGCAAACCTCACACCCCAAGCATCTTGACCAATTAACTTTATTTAGGGCAAGAGGAAACCTTTGTCAATTTCATTTTTCAGTATAAAATGTGACTATTGTATTAATAACATACAGAACTTTTAAATTACTCATGTATTGGGTATTGAGCACTAATTCACTTGCAGTAAAGCATTAAGAACATCTATCTGCTACAGGGAGCAACAGCATACAGGCACCCGAGCACAGGCCTTATCAGTTACTTGATTTGTTTACTCGTCCTAATTAGCCTAGTTCAAATTATGGATCCTAATCTCCATTTTGCTGAACATTCATGTAGTTAACAGCTACCGTTACCAACATGCTTCTTAAAGATTGAATAACATGAACTACATCAAAGAAATTCAGGCGAAACAGTTTTGCATGTGTTGCATGTGTACATCAGGCCCTGACAACAAAACACACATCAAAGCAACAAGAAGCAATTAACATATTATTATATATAATAAATTACAAAATACTGCTGTCAATTTTGTCTTATTTATCTTTTTTGAAGATTATTTTTAAATTATGTGAACATTTCATGATAAATAAACGAATAGAAATACTTTACAGTTAGTGTATTGGATGTTAAGAAGCTGTTGCTTTTTCTTTTTTCTAAAACAGAAAGACAAAATTATGGCATCTCAGAACTGTTCAGTGTGCCGAGAGGTTTTCATGAGTTTATAGATGCCATTTTCAAATTATTATTATTATGTTGTTTTTCTTTCATTTAAACTGTTAGTTGCAGGGAAGGTTTTCCAAGGGAAGGTTTTCTGCAGTGGTAAAAGAATCCAAAAGAGTCCCAATGCCACCCTTAAGTAAAGATGTCATACTAGAAAATTACTTCAAGAAGGGCTTGAATGAATCTATGGTTGATATGGTTTTACTTTTAAGTTATGCAGTTGAGAGTCAGACAGTATCATATACAGTGACATCTGTGAGGGGATTGGATGTATTAGGCAGCAAGTGAACAGTCAGTTTTTAAAGGTGACAATGGTGTTAAAAACAGGACAAATGGGAAAGTATAAGAATCTGAGCCACTTTGTCAAGGACCAAATTGTAAAAGCTAGATGACTGAGTCAGAGCATCTGCAAAACATCAGGCAGGTCTTATGGTGTGTTCCCGCAGTGAAGTGGTCAGTACCTACCGAAAATGATCCAAGAAAAGACAAGCGGTGAACCGTCGCCAGGGTCATGGGCACCTAAGGCTCACTGATGGAATCCATGAAGGCATCACCTCACAACTTACAGGACTAAAAGGATCAGCTGTCCAAAACCACAGGACACCTTTGGCGGTCTTGTGGAGTTCATGCCTTGAATGGTCAGATATGCTTGGGGGGACCTACTCAATCGGTGAGCGGTGTATACTCCAGAAACACTCCAGAAAAATAAAATGTCCATGCTTTCTCTAAAAAAAGATGACTACTTCAAACTTTAACTATTTCAGCAACATATGTAACACAGGAAAACCTAAAAAAAGTAATGTGGTAACAAGCAATTGAGCTATTTAACTACAAATACTATAAAAATTAAACAGTGCTTAAATAAACATAGTTAAATTGCTTGTTACCATAAGATATATTTTTAAGTTAAAATATTTAGTGTAAGCTGATCTCACTAAAGAGTGCCTGGTAGGTTAGCTAGCTAGCTGTGTTAATGCTTAGAATTACACTAGTTAAATGCCCAATGCATCACATTTTACATACACAGCATTTCTTTATGGGTTTTTCCACTCCGGTGTTAAATATTATAGTAATAATTGGGGCTGTTACAAATACTAAATTAAAATTGAAAATGAATCTGCTTAGTTATGTAGTTAACATGTTAAATAGGGAACCTGCATGTCATTATAACTATATTTTCAACTTTTGTATAATAAAAGTTGTAATAAGAACTCATAAGTATAAATAAAAATGCACATAGAAAGAAAAGGGTTTGTTTCTCTAGATCTAGGCTGTACATCTATCTAGGCAGCTGGCAAGTTAAAGCTGTGATCACACTAAACTGAATTCTA
The DNA here is from genome assembly GCF_030463535.1 of Salminus brasiliensis. Classification (NCBI taxonomy): domain Eukaryota; kingdom Metazoa; phylum Chordata; class Actinopteri; order Characiformes; family Bryconidae; genus Salminus; species Salminus brasiliensis. Next base: position 65,502,274 of record NC_132878.1, on the reverse strand, counting down.
AGTAAAGTTAGCTTGGTGAAAGAGCCATTTCACATTAATGGGACTTGAAAATTAACTTCAAATGGGAATTCCCTTTTGGTAATTATTTGGTAACTAATCATTCTTTGTGCTGGACTCATGTAGGTGAACTGTAACCTGAAAATGCACAAGATCTTGGAAGTTTGAGCCAAGGTTGAGAACAAGTTGGTCTGACAAAAAACATAATAATAATACTAGTATTTTGCCTACAGATGCAGAAAAAGAATGATTAGTTAAGTATGTAGCGTTAGCTGTTAACCAAACTCCAAAACCATGTTAGGAAAACCCATAATGACCTGATTATTGTTCCACCCCGGTGAAACAGTGAGGCTGAAATGTGGATTTGTGTAGCATAATAATAATGTAGTTGTGACACGTTCATGAACTGACTCGGGAGTTCTTCAAATTTTAGTATTAAAGCATTACATTAAATGCATGCATGCCTGCAGACACTCTGCATAATTTACATTTCACAGCTGATCTTGCTCTCTTCCTCTTATAGTGTGAATCAGGACCTGACAGACATGTTTACATTTCTATACATTTTTGAAGCAATGTTTTAGATTTTTTTTTAAATCTTTTTTTTTGTTTCAAGGTATTACTAGTATTTTGTAGTGTTTAAACAGCTCTGAATTGTATGTTATTGTTGAGTTGTAAGCATTTTTAATGCCTTGGCCTACATTGCAAAAAGAGGGAACCATAAACATCCCTCTGTGTGATAAAAATTTTGAGTTTATTCAAATCAAATAAATGCTTTGAATTAAGTGTTTCATTTAAAGTATTTATGTGAGATAGCTTGAACTGGGTTCATGACATACAATATATTGGAAGAATGAAAGCAATAGGTGGTAACAAATCATCAATAAATGACTTAATTACTAATACATTGATATTAATAAAAGTGACAGCGCTAGTACTGAGTAATATTAGTAATAGTATTAAGTATAGTTGAGTGTGGAGTATTGATTCTCAGGCCAAACATACTACTTTTGCATGTCTAGCCTTGTCATTGACCTCACCGGCGACTGTTACTGGAGATAACCCTGAAGGGTCAAAGCCGTGCCAACAGTCAGGGAGGGGGGTCAGTTCAGGTGGTGTGAGAGGAGCAGGATAGAGCGATTTCAATCTGAAACCGCCTTTGCAACGGTAACGCCTTGTCTTCGTAATGGCGCGTAATCAGATTACGCATGAGATCCGAGCGGGGCGGAAGTTCTCAAAGTAGGTTCGCTCTGGAGGAGCACCTGGGTGTCTAACCGCACACAGACACACACATTGAGCTCTCTGAGCTGGCAGCAGGCCTATTTACCCTTTAACCATGATCTGAGATCAGCTGTGTGGTTTCCGTCACAGTGTTTGGTCGCCTGGGAGCTGGTCCTGCTTCAGCCTGAGTGTGAGTGAGTGTATGTGTGTGAGGGGAGTGTGTGTGTGTGAGTTCGGCAGCGGCTGGCTGTGGTTTTTTCGCAGAGCTGCAAGTGAGCCGAAAGACGACGCAACTTTAACCTCACACAGGAAGGGAGCGCACTTTATCTAGCCAGCCGCCTGCATTCGCAGCCGCACGGCCAGAGCGGGGGTGTGACACCTGCCTCACAAACACACACACACTGAAAGAAAACAGCTAAAGATACAAAAGAAACGAAAGGATTATATTTCCAGAAAGCGTATGAGTAGTTATGTGTAGGCTGGAAAAAAAACACAAGATGCGTAAGAATGAAAGAACCTCAACAGCAGTGAGAAACTAGGTCTGCACGATTTAAACATAAAATGTGCAGATCGATAAAGCTTTAGGATGTGGTGGTGACGGCACAATAAGTGATAAATTATGATCTAAATTTTAGGTCTTAACTGAGTGTGCAAATACAAACAATTTACCTTATCAATCCTTTAACCCGTTATGGAAAACTTATGCTCCTGTGTTCTACCACCATTATGGATATCAACAAACTTCAAATTCCACATGAAGCTTCACTAAAAATAAATAAGCATTGTATGATCTAGAGGTTAACGTAAAAATAACCTATTAACCCTTTCTTTAATGCATTTTTAAAAAGCAATAAAGGTTACTCTAGTAGTTGTTCTGTGAATGATGGAGAAAGGCCGTATGAATGGGAAGTTCCATTTCAAAACTTTCCCAGACAGCTCGCTCTACAAAACTAAAACTATGCTGTGGTTTAGGTATTACCAGAGTACATCCAGCCTGTGATATTACATGCAGGCCAAGCACACATCTAACACCAACCGTGTTAGCCACAGTAATCATACTCCACCATACTCAACAGTGTTCAGCGGAAAACAGTGGACGCATCAATCTCCAGCAAATTACCGGATAGCCAAAACATGCAGGCCAGTTTACAGTATGAAGAACATGAGTCTGCAGGACATAATTCTGATTGTGTCCAAAAGTTTAACCTTTGAGTTGCCCTTGCCCTTTGTCACCAGGACAATCAAGCTGTATAAAACAGAGCGTCTAAAATGGTCTATTTTACAACCTAGTTTTACAAGCCTGGTTTTGTGTTCTCTGTTACATATTGCACAGCCTTAATGCCTGTAATTAAAGATTTTTTTTTTTTATTAAATGAAAGTTTCCTCTTGTACCTTTGTATGAAGCATATTGTGCTCACTCTTCTAAATATGACCTCATTGCACTTAAAAATTGAATTAATCATAGTTTGTTAATCATAATTAACTACACAAAGTCATGTGATTAATTGCAATTATATTTTGAATCGCCTGGCAGCTCTGATATGAACTACATTCAATTACAGCAAACATGTCCATTCAGTCAAAAGGTCCATTCAGTCAACATAAACAGCCTTTTCTAACTGCAACATAAAATTTAATTGTTGATGGGAGAAAGGAAAAACATTTTATTTTTGATTTTTAATGTATACATATTTTTTACACAAAGGCACAGCTGTAGAAAGTGACACTGAATAACTAATAATAATAATAATAACAATAATAATAATAATAATAATAATAATAATTATTATTATTATTATTATTATTATAACTGACGCTTTCTAACGGTATGCCCTGTGTGTGCAGTACATTGTACGTTCCTGTGAAATCCCAGGACAGCTCTTTACTGTCTGCACAGTAAATGGTCCTGTCTGTCCATTAGATCAGAGCATACAGATTGGACGAAAGTTCAGGGATTCCTTTGTTGATTTCCTTGTTATGTTACCATTGGGCAGACAAAGTTTAAACAGCATCATTAGTAGTCAACAGTGGAGGCATCTACTGTAGTGATCTCAGCACTCATTCAGCTTACTCATTCAAATCACTGTGTTCTGTACATCTGTTTTTTTATTCAATAAAAAAGCATTTGCATGCTATTTTCATCTGTAACATTCAGTAACTGGTTTAACTGATAAGTGTAGAAGATAAGAGTTTGTGCTGAACCAGGGTATATAAAATATTTGTTGCGAGTGTACTGTACTACAGCTTTACAGATCAAAATATATGATAAATATATGATGAGATATGCTCAGGCCACCACATTTTGCTTAAAGTGTTAAACCTAGCCATTCACACTTGTGCTAAAAGGAGTGTTTTAGCCTTTTTGCATTAGACAAAATACAGCAGTGCAAATCAGAAAAAATGTGATCAGATAAACAGTGCCTTTCACTTTCTATACAGCCAAAAAAGATGAACATTTGATTAAATCAAACCACAGAAGCTGCTGCTGTTCTCAGAACAAAAGACTGTTCGCCCGAGAGTCCAAACCTTTATATCATTGAATGTAAATGACTTGAATGGTGAGAAGCAGAAAATGTTCCAATGTCTAAGTCTAAACTTTGGAGGGATAGAAAGATCTCCTAAGAAAGTAAGTCTCCTGAAAATATTGGAAGCTGTAATAAATGTTGGATGGATGGATGGATGCACTAAACACTGCTTTACTGCTTTACTGTGTTTTTTTACTCTGAATAACGTGTGCATAGTGACTGTTTTGACTGGAAATGAAATAAATGGAGGGCGATCTCTGACATTAGCACCATACTGAATGTAGGTATGAGAGTGGGGAAGTGAAGAGTAGGCCTGTGTACTCACAGTTTAAGGGGTTGAAGGAGTCTGATTTGTGGAGAATGCAAAAAACATCAGGGAAAATTGCAATGTATTATTTCTGAAAAGCAGAAGAAATAGAATACGAAAACAGCGACTTAGAGTTTTCAACAGTTGCGTTTTCACTTATTCTAACTGTCAAAAGTCTCCTAAAGCAGGGCCCAACGTTGTGACACTACCATTAAAATAATCTCTCTCTAATTTTCCACAGTGTTTGAACACGAGGAGCAGGAAAGTTCTGCCGCGTTTTCGCACGTTTGAGAAGCCGTTGGAGTTAGGCGCCGTTTGAGAATTTCTTTAATTTCGTCACAGCCCATCAGTCAACTCCAGATATGACTAGATCAGCAATATGACAAAAACAGAATGGCTTATGCGGCCTGTAGCGTTTGGCGGCCCTTGATGTAAGTAAACACAAAAGGCGAAGCTTTTTCCCCCGTCCCCTTTTTCTCTGGAGATATATGACTACAACGTGTGGATCTGGTTGGGTTGTGTGAACTAGGTGCCAGACCACATCTGAGAAGGCTTAGTGCAGGCAGATTGCAGATTGCATGGAGGCATCTCTCTCTCTCTCTCCTTTTCGTTCTTGCTCTCTTGCTCTTTCTCTCTCCCTCCTCTTATACCATTGATTCAGCTGTCATAATTCATACACGCCGTGATAAGTTGCGGTTTTGCGAAAGCACATGTGGAATGAGTGATGAGGATTAACATGACCACCCTTAATGAGGGGTGAGAACGATGTCGAAAATATGGGCCGAAAAAACAAACGCTCAGCCTTAGCCCTCCGCAGTAATACGTGTCAGATGTCTAGAAAAGGGTGTTGATGTGCGAAGAGCATGAGAATGAAATTGGACTTGAGTGACTCTGCAGTGAGAGTTATTTAGATGGCTTCTTGCTACTAGCAAACCTGCTTTCTTCACTTAGCAGCTGCTGGAGAGTATTCAGTCAACGTTTTAGGAAAATGTGAGATTGTTATTAATAGTACCAATACGAGCTTCTGAAAAATAATGAATACTAAGCTCTGCCCAGAACAAAGCCACCTTACATAATGATGGAGGAAACGTGTGGTGTGTCTACTTTTAAAGTGATAGTTTGGCAAAAATTACACAATTTCCATCTTACCCCAAGTTTGGTATCTGATGTTTGCTTCCTTACTTGTGCGCTGGAGCTGCAAGGCTAAGGTAAGTAAGGACATCTAAGAAGCAGCTTACATTGTGAATGTTTAAATCATCATGCTTGCCTTAACTTCAAGTTGTTCATTAATCTGTAATAGCTTTGCTTATGCAATTTCTGACATTGAATGACACACTGTTATCTGTAAACATGGATGCACATACCTATAAAATGAAGGCTTTAAAAGCTAGGAAGCTGGACACTGTTGTTCATGATTAATTATTGATAGATAGATAGATAGATAGATAGATAGATAGATAGTTAGATAGATATATATATATATAGAGAGAGAGAGAGAGAGAGAGAACCAGCAGATTTAGCCACACAGTTTGCACACAGAGTGGCCTCCATCATTTAATCACATGTTCAATGCGTATTTTCACACTTGCTATGAAAGTCCCAGTAAAAGGTTCAGCAGTAACAGGCATTAGCTCCTTCATTTCTGAATCATTTACAAAAATACACTGCCCAGCTTTTTATTCTCTCAAGACCAAAAACTCAAGTGTAAAAACAAAAGCTTTTCTGATTTGTGCTGCTTTGTCTTGAATCAGACACAAAATTAGTGCAAAATCTGTTGAACTGAAGTGTAAAAACAAAAACGTCACAGAAACGTTCCATTTTGCAAGCCGTAATCTAGATGTCTATGATACTGTGTAAAGTTGGTATGTTCTGTTCACACATATACACATAAGTAACCTTCTGGTAACTATCTAGGAACTGTACTGGATCAGTGGCTGGGTCTACTTTATTCGTATTTACATGAGTTCCCACTGAACCCCTTCCTGTTTAAATATTGGTAAATACTGGATAAAAGTGCATGTGTAAACGAGGCTTAACATGGTGCACACTGCACATACAAATCATCACATCTCAAAGGGTTACTAAGAAATCTCTAATAGAGTTGTTTCTGTAGATTCTGCCAATCTATGATGCACTGTTATCTATAAACACAGACAAAGGTATAGACAAATTGAGGCTTTAAGATGCTTACTACTTCTGTTTTTGCTATGCGATGCACTAATATCCATGTTTACAGATAATATTGTTGAAAAAAAAACATAGGCAAGTCTGTTAGAGATTACTTAACAAGTGTGTGATATTTAGGCATGCAATTTGAACTGCGAAGGCCTCAAAACTAAAGAAGCAAACCACAGACACTAAACATGTCTTGGTTGACTGCATACCCCAAACTATGACTTTAATGAAGGACTTACTGAAGCGAAAGCCCTCTAACCCGTCCCACTGACGGCTTCATGGGCAGCTGCTTACAGCTTCACATTAATGCCCACTTCAAGTGGACATATCCCATAGTGGAAAAAAAAAACTTGAAAAACCTCCCGGTTTGGTTCACTTTTAATAGCCATAGTTATAACCGAGCAAACTCGCATAAATCAAAACATGCTGAAGTAATCAGAAGTAAACTAGCGTCTGCCCACTGCAGCAATTTATCAACATCACGGCTGGGTTTCTTGAGGCCGCTGGTTGCTGTCCCTCTTTTCCTCAGCGCGAGGGGGTAGAAGGGGTCGGCCCTCAGCGGAGCTCCTTTGAAAGCTAAGCCCTCATTTGGGCAGAGTGGATTCAGATGGCTTGGCCAGGGCTCAAAGGCAGACGGCGCTCTGGGTCAGCTTTATTACTTCAATAGACTAGGCGCTGATACTCTCAAGTGTGGTGCCTTTCAATCACCCTCCAAAAAGCTCCAAAGTGCGAGGTCAAGGCTCAGGAACCAAAGGACAACGGGATGACCAATAAGTCCTGTGGGGTTTTTTGCACCAGCACCAAAGTCAGCAGCTGGATGTGAACCAATACACACTGTGAATTACTAGCATCTGTTGCATGAGGGAATCCCAACAGTTTTGACAAACCCAAAAGCTCTAAGATGCGGCTCGGTTCGCAAACAGTTCGTGTCCCGCTGAGAGCTATGTTGTTGTTTTTTTGTTGATCTACCAAATTCCCTGAAAATACATGCTCTTCTTGAAGTTTTCGTTGGACTGTAATTAACAGCTAAGGCCTCCTCAAACAGAGGAGAACGCAAACAATTAAACAACTGCAGAGATATAATAAAAGTGCTGGAAGTAATCTGTTGGTTGTTTCGTCCTTCTAATTTTTTGCCAAACCAGTTCTCTTGCCCTGTTTACTGACATAAACACATATTTGTTTACTTAGCTGATTGCCACTTTAAAACATCGGCTAGCTTTATAGAATCCTCTCTTAGAGTACATCTGAAAATAAGTTCCCAATGAAACTTTAGTGGCGGGGGAAAATAGACAGACCAATATAAGTTTAATTAAATGCAGTAAAGTTAATTTAATAGATCTGATAACGGATCTGTTTGACCTATTAAGGCAGCTTTTTTTTCTCTTTCATGCCCCTAAAGCATAACACAGCTCTTAAAAACAGAGGTGACACAAACACTTTTTTTCTCTATTGTTTCCCAATGAATAATTCTGTACAGAAACATGTTTGTAGATAAAATGTCTAACTGTCAAAAAGCATTTAAAAAATGTGTTGTTCTCTGCTGTATAATCTGTCTGTCTGTCTCAATGCTGTGGTTGCATTAATGTGATTTATAAAGAACTTGATCTAACAAAGCAAAACTATGTGTATATTATATGTGTATTGTCACTGCTCTGCAAAAAACATTTTTTTCAATCTGGCAGTTGTTCTCTACATAAAATGTCACGATGACTGGACCAATAGAAATGATCCAAAATGACCGGATCAATATTTGGAATATTTTTCTTTATATTGACTTTCATTGAGTGTCAGGTGGGTTTTCCTCCTTAAACGTGTACAAAGTGCTTCCCTAAAGGTTTTCCCCTAAAAGATGCCATCTTGGAGTAACAATGTTCTTTCATGACATCAGTGATATATAAATGTGTTGGGGTGTATGTGTGTGTGTGTTTGTGTGTGTGTGTAGCCTTTTAGAGTACAGCTAGAGTACAGTGGTACAGCTGATTCTAGTCTTGCACTGTAAAATAAATTCTTTGACACTATGTACAGTAACTTGCTGGCAGCAATTAGCTAGTAAGTTGCTGTAGTAAATAAATCACAGTACCTATAAAATACTGTCATTTTTATTACAAAATTGTATCAGTTTACTACATTGTCACAGATTGTTTACCAGCTGAAAGATACAAGCTGAAAAAGGCTTGGCTCGTCAGCAAGCTGAGGTAACAGATCACTGGCATATGTCTGTTTATCTAAAAGTGTAAGTTTGTAAGGCAGCAATTGCATTCAGGTATCTGGACAGACTACAGTATGTAACTGCTACATCATTTAAGGTGGAATTAGAAGAAAATAAGAGGGGTAGGGGGTGTAAATTGCTATTTATTGCATTACTGATGTTGCAGTTTTTATGTATGATGTATGATGAACAACACTAAGAAGTGGATGGAGTGAAATGGTCTGAAGTATCAGGCATGTCTGAGCAGGTAGGCCGTAAGAAATGCTAACGGGAAGTTTACTTAGCTAGCTAACATTAGGTTGTAGCATTAAAATATAACATTAAACACTGATACAGAAGCTTTCTCCAGATTCCATTTGATTACTAGCTTGTTATTGTGATGATCTCATTGTCCTTCTTGTTTTTTAGAAGATGACAATGTCGCGTGTGAAACTCCCAGTCTGAAAACAAGTCTGACTCTGGCTTTGCTATACGTTCAACAATAAAGAAAGCCTATGCATGTACTCTACTGTGGATGCATATGTGCCTCATCTCCCTGGGCAGCAGATTGACATGAGGTAAAGGGGTCACCACTGAAGTCTCTAAATGTGTCGGTGGCGAGACACTTGGCTCCATGAAGCTAGATTAAAGAACATCCCCGCAATGTAAAAGATATTGAAAGAACACCTAAATACGTTATTTCACATCATGTGAAGATTATTTAAAACTTTAAAAGGTTCTTTTTATGCACACTTATCTCATTTTTAAACAAAGTTATTTAGGGAACCAAAAGTGGTTCTCTTTATGGCAGTGGTGTCTCCCCTTCACCACCTGGATCAGGTGAGAAGGATTAGAGGTGAAGATCAACTTTGCTCGGTGGTAGATCTCCAAGAGTAAGATTGGGCAGCTCTGCTTTAGGGCATCATCCAAAGAACCCTTTGTTGCACCTTTTTTTAAAGAGTGTGGCTACAATAATATTCTCCATAGCCCAACAGTTGTACAATACAAACAGAGCAAAGCAGGTTTTTCACCCTCACGGTCTGGTGCCCCCTCATACCTTCCACTCGAAAGCTAATTCAGGGTTTAATAATGACCAATTAGACCGGATCAGTGAGCAGGACAAGCAAACAGTAACATTTCTAACTCAGCTCGCACCTCCTCTGGACTTCACACTGGACTGTGAGAGACCTGAAGCTCCAGCCTAAGATTCTAGGACCACACAGTCGAGCTCTCTCTCTCTCTCTCTCTCTCTCTCTCTCACACACACACACACACACACACACACAAACACACAACAGATTGTGAATACAGGCCTCTGTCTCTTATCCACTGGGGGATCTGTCCTCAGATGCATATCTGTGATTTTACAGGCTAATCCAATTTTGTATACGCTCGTCTCTGGTCTGGTTAGCACATGTGCCGGGCCGTCAGAGTGTATTTTGATAAGAATAACCTCAAGCACATCAGCTTGATTGTGAAGTCTGATGGCCAGTGGCTGAACCAAAATACACATAGAAAAATAAATAATCAGTGGGCAGGCTGCTTTCACTGGTAATCCCAAAGGGTCAGTTATACTAAGATGGGGCAGTGGTGGTACTCAGCAGTTAGAGCACCAAGCTATTGATGGCAGGGTTGTGGGTACCCAGGCCCAGCAAGCTGCCACTGTTGGGCCCTTAACCAGGGCCTTTCACAATCTCTGCTCCCTGGACACCACAGCAATGGCTGCCCCAACCACTCTGGGCATGTGTGCTTACTGTTGCTGTGTGTGTTTGAGCCCTAATGTGTATGTGTGTGTTCACTGCACGGTTAGAAGCAAGAAAAGAAAGAAAGAAAAAGCTGGAATAATAATAATAATATGTAATTAAGAAATGTCTTTAGTTAGTAAGCTCAACACAAATAAGCCATCAAGTCTTTACTGGTAGTCTACTATGTGTATACAGTATGTGTGTGTGTGTGTTTACACACTGTACAGTCTTATGCTAATGTTTGTTGAAGTGTAAATAAGTAAGCCAATGGTCTACAGAAAACAAAATATAGCATTTTCCTTCATATTTTAAAGCACAATTTGGTGAACTGTGCATATTAATTGTACATGAATACAGGAATGTTAAAATGTAACCTAGTCCTTTCCATATTTTACATTTTACAATTTACAATGTTTAATTGTATTACATGACATACACATTAAAAGTGCATTAAAATAGGCAAAAGTGTCTAGAGGATCAACAAAATGTAATCTGACTGAGAGTGACCAAACATTTGCAGATGGCTATAGACTACGCTAATATGCTTTTAGAGTTCAGGTCTCCTTTTCAGTAGTATATGTGTTGTCTTGCCTGCAAAAAGCTCTATAACATTACAAAGCATATAAATAAACATAAATACTGTATGCTAATGGATAGTGATATTTAGAGAGAAATACAGTGGTCAGAATGTGAAGTTAGTCAGCACATTACAGCTTAGCTGTTAGCTGTTACAGCTATTGATATGTATTGTTAGTAGAGAAGTTAGAAGAACAGAGAAAAACAGAGATTTGATTGCTAACTTCTCTGTGAACTCCAGACACCATATGGATTTGTTCATTTATTTATGTTTCAACAAATCATATCATATCATATCATATCATATCATATATTTAGTTTTATTTTAAGTCATTTAGGTCATTTCTATTGGTCCATTCAAATGCTGAAATGTGCACACAGTGTAAAGGGCAGCTGGCATAAACTTCAGATTATAAATTATGCTCATCTGTTTTTTGTAACCGACTGGACTCCTCTCTTTCACAAGCCCTGATTGCTGCTCCTGTGGCCAGTGGGAACTTTTAGAAATGTCTGTGGTTCAGTGCTTAAGAGAGTAGGGGGAACAACTTTTAATAAACAAACTAATGGGTCCCATACGCTATCTCTCACGTCACTGTTTTATTGGCGCTATCCAGTAGAGGCAGCAACCCTGCTTTCAGAAAAGAGAAAGAGAGAGGCAGGAAGAGAGGGAGAAAGAGGGAGAATCATTTGATAATTAACTGGCGTCTGCATATTTATAGGCAAAAGATGAAGAGGGCCGTCCTTTGTAGTTGGTCCCTGACCTTTAAAAAGCATTTCTGTTTAGATGATCTAGTGCTAGCCTACCAACAAAACAATTCATTTGGATAGGACATGATCCTTGTGAGTTTAACTGGTTTTACTAAGACACTGGCCATGATTTAATGTGGGCCAAAAGAAATGAAAATGATTTGTGGTCAAAAGTGCTAAACCTCTGTTTAGTTAATGTAATCATGGGATTTGACTTTGCATAGTATAACTGTCATGTCAAAGCTTGATGTTTTCATGTGCAGACAGAGTGGAACATGGCTCACTGAGGTAACAGAGGCAGCTAAAACTGTAAGGACAGCAACAGGCAGTAGGTGAATCATTTTATCTTGAAGGCCAGTCAGTAGGGTCTACCAGCTATAAAAGGAACCGGTTAAACTTTAATAGGAAAAATGAGGGAAGACTAACAGATTTGTAAGGAGAATGCATAGTTTGGGCACTGAGTGGTCCATCGGAATAAGGCGCTAACACCATGACCAGAGGATTGCTGATCTACTCTCCATAGTAGGTAGGTGGTGCATTCTCCACACATATCTCTGCAGTGCAAACCTAGCCAGCACTGGTGTCAAAAGAGAAAAAGAGGAGCTGGCTTGTTGCTCACTTGTAAGAGGAGGTGTGTGATGCTCACTCGATCCATTTAAGAATATTTTTGTGTGTTAAAATACTTTGCGGAAAACCACACAAAGAGTTTTTAACAGATATTTAGGTAGCATAGATTTTAATGTATTTGTTGTGGTTTTATAGAATCATGAAAAGACATGAAAGGTAATGGGGCAAGTATCTGTCACTGTACTATGTATAGTGAAATTGTGTTCTCCGCATTTTACCCATCTGTGGTAGAGAACACACACTTGTGAACTAGGGGCAGTGAGCACACATACACCCAGAACAGCCAACTCCAGCGCCCGGGAAGCAGAGAGGGTGAAGGGCCTTAATCCAGGGGCCCAACAGTGGCAGCTTGCCGAACCCAGGTATCAAACACACAACCTGTTATCAATAGCCCGGCGCTCTTACCGCTGAGCCACCACTGCCCCACATACAAGCATGACAAGCATGAACAGCATGACCAAGCTGGTTGACCAGCATAAACAGCATGTCTAAGTTGGTTGACCAGCATGACCAGCAAGACCAGGCTGGTCAACCAGCCTGAACAGCATCACCAAACTGGACAACCAGAAGGGCCAAAATCAAATGCAGCGTCAAGAGCTGGTTAACCAACTAACATATCAGTATAGGTTTTTTTTTTCGGAATGACCAGCTTTTCAACCATCCTGACCATCAAAGACCAGCTCTACAAGATTTAAAAAATACTAACCGATGTTGACAACGTAAGAGAGCTCACACATAATATTTTTCACAATTTTTTCTGTTTTTGATCAATGATAGTCAAGTCCCCACACTACACTACACAATCTCCCCAGGATGAAACACCCAATTGACGGCTCAGATCCTCAAAACCTTGTTGGGGTTTCTCGCAAACTGTTACATTGTGAAAGCAGGAGGGAGTTTCTTGCAAACTATATGCAAATAAACATGGTGAATGACAGCAAAACCGTTGATATGCTAATGGTGAGTTCTTTCTGCTCGGAAAAAGGCAAGGAAAAGGACAGGATGTGGATGAAACCATGGCTGAAAAAGAGTCTCCAGGGTTTATACGTACTGCAACGTGCACTTGTGTGACTACACACATACATACATAGCTATATGTATACGTTGCACACCAGGCACAAGGCACCATGGACCAGGCAAAACAGCAATTAGCCATTACCCGAATTACATGGGAATTAGTTACAAAAACTTTGACTACTTACTTTGTCAAAGAGAGTGATCTCAAAATGAGTGACCGAATATGTTCAAACACAAAGCACACTACAAAAGCAATGAGAAACAGTAAGAGTAAATCAAAACTCACTCTAGGGGATAGCTGGACACTTAACAGGATATTGCTAAACACCGCAAGTGCAGCCTCAGAAATGACCACAGAATCTAACCACTCCTCTATGACCCAGTACCAACAAAAACTATATACTGTGAGCTTTACAAGGCTTGAAATTTATGGCTTCAATTCATCGGAAAACACTTGTATCCAAGGCCAGCGCACAGAATTGCATAAAAGGCACAAATGGCAAAAAGTGATGAGTCAGCTTTTACCATGTTTCCCAGATCCAAATGAGTTTAGGTTAAGAGAAAGCTGAAAGATGACTCCAGCCCACAATCCTGCTTGCCAACTGCACCATTTGCAATGGTGGTGGATCCATAGTGGTAAGGGCAGCCACGGGAGTCGTTAGATTCAATGATCTGCCTGACTGTGTAAAAGTCAAGGAAAATGAGTCCAATCTACAGAAACAGTTGCACCCTGTGGTGCAAACACCATTCTCTCATGATGTTCCCATAGTGTGAGATGATATAAACTGCTAAACAGCTTGAAGAGTGGTTTAACACACATGTATAACATCAAATGTCTTCTATCATTTTGGTTATTGTGATATCATGATCAGATATCATGGGTGTGATTAGTCCTTCTAAAACATACAACATCTATAGTCAGGACCATACATATTTGGTATTTGGCAAAAGACAACATGTAACAAATAGTAATTTTGCCTATGTACACCACCCTAATTGACTTTAAATTGAGCAGTAAAGAGGTGATTTCATTCAAGGGATATTGCAATAACTGTATATGAATTACATCATTTTTTTTACACAATTTCCCCCCTTTTTGCAGGCTCAAAAGTAATTGGACAAACAAACAGTTATAATAATAACAGTGATTTTTTATATTTGGATACAAGTCATTTGGAATCAATGAAGTCTGGAACTTTATTCATCACTAAATGTTTTTTCCTACCTTTAGATGCTTTGCCAGGCCTTTAGGGCAGCCACTTTCACTTGCTGATTGTTTATGGGTCTTCAATTTTTCTTCAGTAAGTGAAAAGCTACTTTGTAAGGTTGAGTTTTGTTTTGTTTGATCACTTATACCTGTAATATATATACCTGTAAAACAAAAAGATCAATGAACCAGCCAGTGACCCAGTTCTGTTAGCAGCCATACATGTCCATTCCATTACAGTCCCCCCATCATGTTTGACAGATCATGTGTTTTGCTTCAGATCTCTAGAACTTTTTAGATGTTTTCTACCAGTCTAATCTGGCCTTTCTGTTCTTAAGTGTCACCAGTGGTTTGCACCTGGAAGTAAACCATCAGTATTTAAATTCATGAAGGAGTCTCTTGATTGTATAATTCGAGAATGATATGTCTATCTTTTGAACAGCATTCTTTGAACAGTTTTGTTGCTTTCTCAAACATGAAATGTGTTATGTACAAAAATTATTGTCATCATTAAATTGGAATTTAGAAAATACACTTGTAGAAAAAGAAGGTTTATGATTTTTACATATATATCTATACATATATACAAATATTAATATATTTAAATAAATAAATATATAGATTACAGTATTGTGTTGTAACACATATCACAATGTTACATTTTTGCTGTATCACCCACCCTTTGGTCTATTATCCTATTGCACACAATTCAGGCCTAATATGACAGTATTCAAAGGACATTTGAAGCTGTTAATTATGTTAATTTGTCCAATAACTAAAATGGGGGGTCTACATTAAAAAAACTGATTCAAATGGTTTGCCCAATAACGATGTAAATACTGTCCAATTAAAGCTGACAGTTTGGATTTTAACTTCATAGTAATTGCTTAATTTCAAATCTAATTTGCTGGAGTCCAGAGCCAAAACAACAGAAATGTGTCACTGTCCAATTACATGTGGACTGCACTCTACATACAGCAAACACCAACGTTTAAGCCATTAGATTAAGTGGTACCAGATGTACAGCATGCTGACCTATGCCTGTGCTGTGGTGTTTTTTATTTACTTTAATCTGAGTTTACTTGTCTCCGGTTCCATACAGTGAGCAGGGCATTCTCCTCTCCATCAGAGTGAGCTCAGGGCTTTGGCCAGACACACGGACACCCACATTAAGGCTCTGGCAGGCGGCTCCTGGCCCTCGTGCCAGAGCATGCTGCGAGCCAGGGCCGTCTGCGCACACTTCACCAGCGCGTCACTCATAATCTCCTGGCCATCGTTACTGATAACTCAAAATGACAATATAATGAAGGCCACAAAACGGCAGACTAGAGCGCAGGGTTTCAGGGTGTTCACTTGCAGAACAGCAGCCAAAAAGGCTCCAGTGTAACAAAAGACTCATTGAAACCCCTTGCAATGCCCACTTTTTTTTGGTGGCATCTCCTTGTTATTATAACCAGCTTTTGTGTTCCTGTTTTCAGGTATCCAATGTTGACCTATAGCAGAGATCAGTAAAAAAATTTATGCAAGCTCAAACCTGTCCTGACAGAGAGAGGGATTTTATCACAAACTGATGTTTCATCACGTTTTTTTTTTTTCTGAATTGTTGTGTGATTAAAGAGTGAGTTTGGTGTGAAATGCTTCGGTCTAGACACACTTGCTATCAGAGTTACTGCCATTAATGGTGAAAGGAAGTTTAATGCCTTTAAATGCATAATAGAAAGTAATTACACAAAATGGTTATGGTTACACTACCTGATGCCTTATGTACATTTTCAAAGGAGCTTTTTTGGTTTTGGATGGTAAATAAAATGGCTTAATTTGTCTTATGATCATGGCGACCACTGGTTCCTATCGCCACCATTGTAAAGAAATATGAGCCTGTAAGTTTTTCTACAAAACCTTTTCATACAAAACCACTTGGAATTACTTGGCTTACATCGTAACCATTGAATTATGCAGAAATTGAATCTCCCTCTACCACAGCTGTATTGTAGGTCTCATGTCACAGATAATAATTTTCACATGTCTCTGTATTTAGCATAAGAACAGAACGCACAGAAGCAGATAATAGAAGAATATATTCTAGAGTATTTCTATAATGCCTATGTAGAGTAGCAACAGTTTTAGGTAATGCTACATCGTTAAAGGCTCTCAAGGTCACCATATGCCATGTTTCCTTGTAATGGTAAATCCAATTAAATCATGTGTTTTATATTTTAAAAATGTAAATTGCTAAAATGAATACATTCACTTTCGATCAGATTCCACCACTATGATTAACATATATCAAAGGCACCAAAGTGCCCGTTTCTGCCATGTCGACCACTGGCCTGCAAAAATAATTAAACTTTTTTAGCCAAAGGCGGTGCCACATCATTGATGATAGAAGAAGAGATTTATTGAATTTCAGATTTCATCATTTCTCTAAAGCTGTCTGTATCCAAATTCGCAAACATTTGTGAAACGCATCAATCTTACTGAATACCCCACAACCCCCTCACCCCACCATATTTGAGCATTGTTTGTGAGTAATTTAAATCACTCACCCATCCACACTTCCTCCAGGTCTCAGAGGGAGGGTGCTGCTATAGCGGAAATGGTGGATTAATTAGGGAGACTTCCCTCCAGGGAGGCATTAGCCAGAGCAGCCTCGGTCAAATGGGATGCATTAGCTGCTGAACCCCCCTGGCACACTGAAGCCTCTGCTCGGCCCAGGTAATTAATAAGGTCCTGGTGCAAGTGAGGAAGACTTATTTAGAGCTTATGGCCTCAAACGGTCTGCAGCTGTACCGAAGAGAATTGGAATAAAGCCTCATTCTGCCTCTCCAAGTCATACGCAGGCCCGACTCTAAAGCTTGCTAGGTTCAAAGTTATTTTCTCTGCTGGTTAATGCAGCAATGAGGCGTGGGCATATGCTGATATTTGAATTAGTGTTTAAGTGGCTCCTCTGGGGTAGCGAGCCTAAACTGTATCTAGAGGAGAAAGGCTGTGGGATGTTAATACTATTGCCAAAGGATGAACTGGTTAGCTAGTTTTCCGCTTAGCAGAATGAAAAAATTCATAACTACAGACAAAGTGATTATTGCTCTTTTGGTTGACCACAACTGTCAATTTGTAATTATAACCTATAAAGAGGATACATACAGTAGGCCTATGAGGGAATTCAACATGTTAATGACTTAATGGTCAGTACCAGCTACTCAATCTTTATTAAGGCCAGTTAGCCTATATAAGAACTTCATTAGGTCAAAAGAGGTGTTTATTGGCTACATGTGACACAGAGGAAAGCAGATTTTAGCCCTTAGCTTGTTTTGATTCATCAGTGTTCCATCACTACAAGAGGGCAGTGAGCAAATACATCTTGTAACTATTGGGAACATAAAAATACAGATGTAACTTTCGGCTTCCTAGGAGAAATGCTTCCTTTTTGGCCTCCTTCTGCATTAGCCAGCTAGCAAAAAAGCCCTGCCTCAACTACTCTCTGCCCCAAAATAGTTGTAGTTTTGTCAGAATTTCCTTCCCACCTTCAGATGATGTCATTAGAAGTTTTCCATGTCTTTAAAGCAGAACATCTCACTGTAGTGCGAATCGAGCAGAGTTGAGCAAGCCTGTTTACAACAGATGAAGCAATGGGTTAACTTGTTATTTTGGCCAGATTGTACCTTTAACTTCGCAGGTCGCTTCTGCTGCTATCATGCAACACAGGATATCTGCTTAGTGGGAACTGTCTGTGACTAACACTAAGGGGAAAACTGAGTGGAAAAAAGCATACTGAATGAAAACAGCGCCAATTTGGCTAGGAGGATATTAGGCCCTGGCCAGAGCCTTTGGCAGAGAGGGAGTAGTCTCAAATAGCTTTATTACCTGCAAATTTTCTTAATTAGCTTGAGGCTGGACTGACATGCTGCAGACAGAAAGAACCTGATATACAAAATGGGGCAGGATGTTCTTCATTCCAGTGTGGTTAGCAAAAGCATGAAACAGGTCAAAACACTAACGCAAGGCAACATACACCTGCATATTTATTGTATGTGTACACACTTACAAACAAATGTGCTAAATGGGTTCCTTGAACCACTTGTGCCTAAATAGAATTGAATGTCTTAATGGAGTGTTCCTTAAATAAGCATTTATGTAAATGGTGTATAAAGTTTAAAGACCTAAAAAAATGAATACACAAGGTTCCTAAAAGAATTTTGGCTTAAGTCGTAAGGTTCAAGGAAAAGGCCAATCCCATTGTTTTGCCTTTGTGGGAACACGGAATTTATAAATGCCCCATGAATGACCTTTCAATGAAAAATAATTGAGTAATATACCTGTATTTCCCATGTTTTCTAGTCTTTTTGTAAACTAGGTCCTAATCTTGGGTTTTGCTTGCATAAGCAGTGCCCCCCTAATTACACAGCTGATGTTGTCATTAACATGAACATGAACACTGCAGGGTCTGCAACACTGCCTGCATATGTAGAGCTTGTTTCACTCATTTCTCGCTGTTGGGTTTAGTGTTTAGTGGCAATCTTGGGCTAAGGGAAGCCAATGATGTATGCGTTACACCAACAAATTTTAGGTGAACTGATTTTGAAATACAAGGCAGGAACAATACAGCAACACGTAGAGCAGTGGTATTCCAGGACCAGCCCTGAGATTTAAAACCGGTTTTAATGTGCCCTCATCCAACATTTGATTTCATTATTTTATGGTGGAATGTTGCAGGTTAGCACGCTGAAGTCTGCATCAGCAAAAAAAGGAAGAAGAACCACTCAATCACCATTTAGGTTGCACAGAGAGGAATTTGACCTCCACCTTAACCAATCCATGCAGTGAACACACACATGCTGGGGGACAGTGAGCACTTGCCATAGCTACGGCACCCAGGGAGCAGTGGAGGATTAGGTGCCTTGCTCAAAGGTACTTTAGAAGTGTCCTGTCGGTATAGGGGATCAAACTGTCAGCCTTTTGGTCAAAAGGTCAGTTCCCTCTGACCTTCAGGCCCCTGAAATTCTTCTCCTTGCATATCCCAGCCTAGAAAGCCAGGGTCAAAACCCAGGGGCAGCCTTGCTATAGCATCTCTGGAGCAGAGAAGGTTAAGGGCCTTGCTCAAGGGTCCAACAGCAGTAACTTAGTAGACCTGTAGTGAACCCAAAACCACTGGATTTAGAAACATTGTGTTCAAAAACCATTCCTCAAAGCTAGCTGTGTAGCTCCTTGAGGCTAATGCAGTCACAGTTAAGTATGTTAAAAAATTCAAAACTACTACTTGATGTGACTGCCTCTGTTGTGAGTGGTGGACACTTGTCATGTATGCATGTATGACACACTACTACTAGTCAGTCAGTAACAGGTGGTGAGGGCATGTTTAATACAGTACTTCTTTTTACCTGATGTGTTTAACTGGATTATACTCTCACACTAATAATCTGTATTGTTTTGGGTTTTTTTTAGGTTCAGGCTTCTCCCCACCACACCATAGGGTCAAAAGAAACCTGGTTTGGTGCTCAGTCTGGCAGCGGCGTGAGTAAAGGACGAGTGTGCTGTTGCTGGAGCCAGTGTTTCCTTTGCTCCAGCAAGGTCGTGTTGTGACAGAATGAAGAGAGATGGCTGCCTTTCAGGAGCTGTCATTCCTCCTTCTTTCTGCAGAGCGGGGTGTGGTACACACAGGAATGGAGGGGCAAGAGTATAGCGTGCTGGTACACACACGCACACACACACACATTGAGAAAGAACAAGAGAACACACACTGAGACTACTGATAGTGGTGTCAACCGTTCCCTGCTGTTTCAGTAAAGATCAAGGCTTTGGTATAAATTTGCCAAATTTGTCCAGTATGGATTTAACAGTGAATTTAATTATTTCTCTCTCTCTCTCTCTCTCTCTCTCTCTCTCTCTCTCTCTCTCTCTCTCTCTCTTTCTCTCTCTCCCTCTCTCTCTTGCTGTCTCTCTCTCTTACCCTCATGTGCTTGGAGCAGCCCACTGAACATATGCTCAGGGAAGCCTTCTCGCGTACCCATTTGCTTTCATTTGTGTTTGTGTGGTCAAATTTAATCAAGGAAGCATCTGGGCCCCTTTAATGGGAGTAATTGTCCTTTCTGCACGCCTGTGTATGTGTGTGTGTGTATGTGTGTGTGGGTGTGTATGTGAGTCTTGTGCGTTTGTACAGCTTGAGGTCACGCTCTGTGTGCATGCATGGACAGTACCAGAGCATGCCTAGGCATCTATCTAAGAGGCTATTGTAATAGCCAACATCAAACACATTCCACTGCGGTTTGCTAATTATGCTGTGGCTTAACTTGGCACCGGGGAGAGAAATCCTCGCCGAAGTCGATAAATCTGTCCACAAAGACTAGTCCTAAAGCGTAATAACAACCCTTGGCACCCAGACCTCCCAGAGGGCTAAGCAGGTCCAGCAAGCCACTTTCCTCCCCCCGCCTTGGGCAGGCCCTTCAGGTGTGTGCTGGGGTGTCTTCTGAGACAACACCCTCCAGCAAACATTCAGGCTGAACTAGAACCGCCATCCAGAACATTTCTCCGTGTCCCAGAGTCCTGCCGTGAACCCCTTCGCTTCTCCTGCCGTCCACAGGAATGCACAAAACACTACAACACCAGGCGCCTCACACGCTAATACCGCAGACGTGTTTGTTTGCCTGGGATTCCTTTCTATTCCCACAATAACGGCAAACCCCCCCCCCCCCCCCCCCCCTCCCTTTTTACCTTCTGCACTGAGTGGCTGAGAATTAAACACAGCTTATCGATTGCATTTTTTAGCAACATTTTTAACATGTTAACAATTAACAACCCTCTAGGTGGATATCAGCCTCTCTTCAAATGCATTCTTTTTTTATTTAGGTAGTTAATAGTAATAACACAGATTTACATGAAAATGTATTTGCCTTTATTAGTTTTTCTTGGCAATAATTATTAGTGATAAAGCAGCATAACTAGGTTCTTGTAGCATCCAGTGCATAAAATGACCCCCTTTCTGAATGACCAGATTAATCTCTATTAATAACATGATGCGTCAGTGATGCATTTATTTGATATGTAATGAACATGTTACATGAACATTTTTAGGTTAGAGTCATTTTTGTTAGTCAGAAACACCCACTTTAAACAGAAAAAAAATAAATACATCACAAATTGTTTACACTTAATTGTTACTGTGATTAAAAAAACTAAACAATAACAAGGCTTTTGGAATTTTGCATGATAGCTCACAGCAGGCTCTGATTCTACATGCTGATTCTTTGACTTCTCTGGTTGCAGATTTATACCAGTAAAACAAATATGGTAACTAGGAATTAATAAAAAATAGCAATGACATTTTCTTGATTTCTCACTGTTAAAAATTCTGAAATTGATCTGCTATGATTCAGATGTGTCTCAATGCAAAAAAAAAAAAAATGAATATATGCCTTGTGTTGCTTTGTTAATGTTAATTTGTACTAGGGGCATTACAATGTGCATATTTTCATATTTTCTTGATGGTCATTTGATTTTCAATATTTTGCATATAAAATGATTCTATGCAAATGCTAATTTTATACTGCACAGTTTAGTTTGGTTCAGCTAAATAAAAATCCACTAACATCTGTAATTAATCTTATCTAAATCTAAATGTTTATTTTAGACCTGTTTGGATGTCTAGAATTATGTCTTATTCAGCTCTCTGACAAAAGCAAGGACCAAAATAAGGTTGCATATATTCCTGAGAGCCCTCACTGTGTGACATGCATTATATTTTGATACCTGACTCAAATAATATTTTTTCCTGATCTTTTATTTTATTATTTAATTTTCAAACAGCTAATTTTTAAACAAATGGTTACAAACAGCTGAAAGTTTGTACATTTTGATAATAAAGAATATATATATATTCTTTACACACACACACACACACACACACACATATATATATATATATATATATATATATATATATATATATATATATATATATATATATATATATATACATATAATTTAATTTCTTTATTAGCAAAATGTACAAACTTTCAGCTGCTTGTAACAAACCAATCAAACAAGAGTGATTTAAATAGCTCAGCTCAACTAATAGAACACATGCTTTCTTCTAATTCAACACAAATTACACTTTTAATGATGACTGCAGTCTCAGAATTATTCATCATCCAACATCATTCAACATCCTTCATTATGTTTTACTGTTTGTACTGTTCTGATCTGCTGCAAAAACGTGATGCCAAACCAGCTTCTGTAGCGTTCATAAGAAATCTCAGCCTATCATCCTCAAGGGCAGTGGTCTCCAGTTTTGCCTTCTGCAACAGCCTTCTTCAAATCCCACCAAAGATTTTCTATGGGGTTCAAGTCAGGTGATTGTAATAACCACTCCAGAATCCTCCAGGACGTCTTCTGAAACCATGCCTTGTTGGACTTTAACGTATGCATGGGATCATTGTCCTGTTGGAAGGTCCAATGACACCCAAGCTTCAGCTTCCTCAAGGAAGACATAACGTATTCTCTTAAGATTTCCTGATACTTGATTGAATCCATCTTGCCCTCCACACACTACAGGCTTCTAGTGCCAGAGGAAGCAAACCAGCCCTAGAGCATCACCAAGCCAACATCATGCTTCACTGTAGACAGGGTGCTTTTTTCATTGTATGCATCTTTTTTCCTTCTCTAGACATACCGCTGATCCAAACATACCTAAAAAGTTTCCAGTTACGTTTTGACCACATGCCTCCTCAGGAATCTGGTGGCAGCTGTTAATATCTTTCTCTTTCTGCCACGTCCAGGTAGTGTAGCCAGTGCTCCCTTAACTTTGAACTTGTGAAATCTGCTTTCTTTCTGTATCCTTTTCCTTGTTTGTTCAAGGCAGTGAGTTCTTCTCTGAACTCTCTTGACTTATTTTCAGCCATTTTTCTAACATGCAATCAAACGCTGCAGTCAACAAACCCAGAGCCAATCCATGTATTTGATGTGTTTTATCACCTGATGCTACTAATGAAGTGTTTTTATGAGGGATTCTAATTCTAAAACTGAAGTCATCGGTAAAAGTATCATTTTAACCTTATGTTGGTAAGGTTGGCTTATGGCAGCAACACTCTAGCAAAAATCCCACTGAAGAAAAGATCGCCTCCTTTTACACCTGCTCTCATGGATCTCTAAAACAACCCCTCGCCCCTCCCTACATCTTCTTTACCCTCGCGCTTTTATCACTCCCTTCCTCTCTGTCACCAGCCTAGGTGGGTCAATCCTACGCAGTCTACACATGCAGTGCAAGTGGAACGGCAGCCCACAGAAGATGATGAATATTAATGATAGGCCCTCGCGAGGTGTCGGGGTCTAATTAGGGGGCTCTTGTTACCCTAACGTTCGAGTCGTCCTGCTGGGATGTAAGAGGGGACAGAGCTTCGGCGCCACCCTCAGCGAGCTGCGTTTAGCGGGGGCTGCTAATCAGAGCCCCCTGCGCTCTGTGTGTTTGAGATCATTAACACTGGCCCTTGGCCCGAAGGTCCTCTGCTACGAAACGACTCTGAGCCGGCAGCCCCCCGGCTGGGAAGCTAATTAGGGATTCTTTTTCATGGCAACTCCAGAACATCAACCTCCAACATCCTTCTCTGCTTCCTGCACAGACACAGAGGCTCCTCTTCTTGCCTCTTTCAAGTAGCACTAGTCAGACCGGAAACTTCTTTCACAGAAGGAATGACCAAGGTAGCACCAGACGTCTGTGGTGCAGTTAGCAATGACATTGCTGACAATACTGTGGTGAAAATGATGAGGGTAATTCAAAAGACAAGAAAATATGTTTTCTTTTTACATGGATTCTTCGCTGACAAGGAGTAACATGGTTGACTTTAATTGGCAAATGCATAAAAGTTGGTTAACCCCTTAAACAGTCTTTGCTTGCCAGAGGGCTGAAAGTGCTATTACAAACTTCTATTACCAAAGAATAGCCCCACCAGTTTCTACAGAACTCCCTGTAGTTACTGAGTAATACACCTTAGTGTGTAATAAGCCTTGTTTTATTAAGGGGTTTACAGGCATTTTTGCTGCTGACACAAGGCCATTGTAGTGCATTACTTACCTTTTTTTAAATTGATAATTTCATATTATCGTATAACAAGTGGTTTGAACATTCAAAGAGACTTGGTCAATCAGTTACTAAATCACTGAGAATAGAGAAAAATAAAGGGAAATTCAAATGTGTTTTACATGCTAATTGCAACATTCCAAATATTAGATAAGGATGAATATGCTCAGGTGACAGGATAGAGTGAATGTTGACCCCATAATAGATGACTTATAAAAACATGTGTATCAAGCATGAGATAAAGTTTACATATTAATGCAACATCATGCTTATATTGTGTGCTGGACACCTGGAAACCAATGTTTCAAATGCCTTTTAAGTAATATCAGTGGGTAAATGGTACCCCAATCATGAAATGCCCCAGGAAACACCAGAGATGAATTGTATCATGTATGAATCATGTATGAATTGGAATCATGTTACACAGGAGTGTGGTAAACCTACCTGGCCAGGAAATTGAACCCTAGTTAGCCACAAGGTTCTTTAGTGAACAAGGCTATATAATGGACTGCCCCTTCAGAGGTCAGCATAGCTAAAAGATGTTAGTGTGCGTGTCAAAGTTCACCGAAGTTGAACTCGAAGCAAAGTTACACATAGAAAAATTTCTACTGGAAGTCTTATACCTTGATCACAGTGGTTTCTACAGAAATTAATGTAATTTTACATTACTGAATAAAAAGCTAGTGTGACTTGGCCTTCACTGCGACACTGACTTGTCTCCTACTGTTGAGAACATGTTCAAAATGCTTTGAAAAGGATTTCATTTCGTTTGCTTCCCCTTCTCACCCCCCTCAAGCCCCTCCCAATTGGTCCCCTTGCTGCTGTGCTGCTCCAGCTAAACTTTGTGATTACAGGGACGTGGCGCCCTCCCTCCACGTTGCCTTAGAGGGGCTCCAGGCTGCTGGCGCTTCTCTCCGCTCCTCAGCTCCTGCTTCTCCAACTCCTGTGGGAGTGCACTTCATGTCCTCAGCCTCAGATGCTATTCCCCATGGTGTCTCCCTCTCAGCACCTGCCTTGCCTCTACCTCCCCTGCTTTCTCTCACTCCCTCTCAACCCCCCCTTCCTCTCCTTGTTGTGCATATGCAAAGGAAGGCGACGCAAGCCTCAAACGAGCAGCGCCCCTGACAGCCTCATCAATGGCGCTGACAGAATAAGGACGAGGGGATGATGATCTGAGCCAGGCTGGATGTTGAGGTGCAGCCTCCCCGCGGATTCATCAAGCCACCTGACGTGCCTCAGTTCACACTGCGTTCGCGAGCGCCGTCCCGCGAGAGCACAAGCCCCTTTATCTGCGCCTAAGTCTCCACTCCACCTAAGTGAATTTACATTTCAAAATAGGAGGCTTTCAATCATGCACGATCAATAAAGGTTTCCCCACCTTTATCATTAAGTTTACTATAAAGTAGTGGACACACATGACAAGCTGGAGTAAAGGTACGGAATGAGGTGGCAAAGTGGAATGCACTGTGTATCTTGACCTTTCCCTGCTAACAGAGACCACTGCTGGTCACTAGAAAATACCAGCATATGCTGTATTTTGAATGCTGGTATGCTGGTCAACCAGCAATAGACCAGTATAAACTGGCCTAGACCAGCTTCAAATTCAAATTCCAGCAGGGCCGACATTGACTGGAATCATTTACTTATGATAAATTTCAGAGAGCATCCTCACTGTCCAAAGAAAAATGTATGTATCTCCTTAAATAGAAGTCCATGTAAAATAAGAGTTTAGTTTAACAGAGTAATTTATATTGGTTTATTCATCCAGAATTATTTACACAGTGTACAGAGCAGCTGCAAGGTTCACACCAGCAGCAAGAAGGAACAGTTCATGCAGTATTAAGTAGTACACCTGTATTTGATAACATTCAGCTAACATGGCTAATAATGCTGGTTTAAAGCACAGTCTGGTTTCAAGAGAAATTCACTTATATATGTAACTAAAAGACCATTATAGAAATAGTGTATACCATACCATTGTGCATATGCACAAATCACTGTCGCAAATCAGGCATGTAAAAATCTGAACAGAGAATGATACAAAGCAGCCAGTGAAATTTTATCACCTGAACCTACACCTCAACCTAAACTTAACCAACAACATCTAAACCTAATTCGAACCGCAGTGTAGGCTAAACTTTACCTAACCCTAATCATAACCTAAACCTAACCTAACCCATCATCCTCAAGGTTCTGCAGGAGTTTCCAGCCATTAACTCTGTATTGGAGAGAAGCTGAATGCTGTGGCGCCGCTGTTGTCTTTCTTCTTCGAGTGCATGATAGACTGGATTTCGTACATTTGACAAAACAGCACTACCAGGGGATGGGATCTTCTTGTGAATAGTAAAATACATAGGAATATGTTTGTACAAATATTACAAAATTTGTAGGGCGCACCAAAGGGTGGTCAATTCAGAACAAGGAGAAATTACTATGCTTCTAAGTATTGCAGCTAAATTGGCAACATACCCCTCATGCTAACAATACTAGTCTAAAGCTTATTCCATTTTCAAAACTAAAACAAATATATATAATAAAGATGGTTCAATATCAAGAGTGTGATCTTTAGGGTAAAGCTAAATGGGAAACATACTGCTAACATGCAGTGCTGGTAAAAGCTTATTCTTTTGTAAAACTGACACATGAAGTTTAAATAAATGCTACAAATTCTAAAAAGACCAAAAGTTACAACTTATAGACAGCAAATTAAGCATCATCAGTCACTTCTCAACATGGAAAACAATGCTTATACTTAGCATTTGTACTATGCCGGTAATATGCTAACAAGATGTGAAACCTGCTAGAAACATGACATTAACAAGCATAGCCGGTCACCATCAAATCCAGAAAGTGTTGTATTTTGAACACTGATGATGACCATGCTGGGTGACCAGCAGAAACCAGCAGACTAATCTAACACATAAGTTAAATAATCAAAACATCAATCAATTTCACTTCATGATAAATCAATAGGAGCCTGCACTGTTTAATCACCTGCCCACTTGCTTCTTTAATAATCTAATGCTATGAGTTAAGGGGTTTTCCATTCATTTGGTAAGCCTAAGGAATTGTGTCAAAATTATTGTCTGTGATTATTGTCTGCAGTCACCCACTGCAGATGCAGCAGATAGAGATCAGGTGTTAAAAATACTGGAGTATTCCCTTAAGGCACTCTCTCTTCTATTCGAGACTATATTACAGTTTGTGTCAACTTAACTATGTCTCACTGAGCACCGAGAAGCAATGCCTGTGTGGTGGTGAACACTCCTAGAGCGAAAGAGAGGCTTATCTGATCATCCCTGCAGGCCCAAGTTTAGATTATCAAACAGCCCATTCATCACACCTAATCTACCAATCAGCGGATTCTTATCTGCTTCACTCGCCTCTTTGACAGTGCACAGAGTCAAGACAGACCACGTGCTCAATCACTTGCACGATTCAGGCTTTTTTTTTCTGAAGGGAGGCCCACCTGAAGCAAATGGAAACTGAGTGATAATAATTACCTGTGCAAATATTAACCTTTTCTGTAGCTACTGTATGAGAGATGCATTTCCTGTACCTTACTGCAGCAAGAAAAGGAAGGAGAGCAGGAGAGTAGCATGTTGTCCATCAAAGGTGTACAAAACCTGACATGCTTTTACACTAAATGGTTGAATTCTTTTTCTCTAAAATATTCCGACAGCTATTTGGTGAAATCTTTGAAATGACTCAGCTTAATGTTTATCAAAGTGTCTTCCTTGATATGGAGCAGGTTTTTCCTAAAGAACAGTTTTTAAACTGTTGTCACGACCATAATAAAAATCTTTACAAATAGGAGTTATACAGGAGATATTTTTATGTCCATAGCTGCCAATACCACTGCGTAGAAATTGGGGGGTAAGTCCACCTGGATCAGCATTACAGGGAAATATAATGTTTTTCAGTTGGAATTTAATTTAAGTTCAAAGTTTCTGACAGAACTGTAGATGATTCTAAAAGGGCTGACAAACCTATAAAATATAAAAAGTAATAATTCAAAATATTCAAAATATCTTGTCATGTTTTGAAAGATGAGGACTAAAACATGATTACATTGACTCTGATTAGAGAGTTACAGTCTCTCATGTGTTATGTAATAAATTCTTAGCAATATATTAAATAAACATCTAAAATACAATGTGGTGGCTATTATAAGATTATAATTCCTATTGTGTAAAAGAAACCATTATTATTAATTACTAACAATTATTATTTTTTGCATGATTATGAGAAGTGAATGTTTGAATGGAGGTAAAACTTGCCCAAATGTGGCACTGCTGTTCAATAGCTTATTAAACTGAACAAGCCCCCAGAAGTTAATAAAGGAAAGCTGTGTTGTGTACGCTGGAGTGACAGTAACGGAACTGACACGAACGCACAGTTTACTAATGTCCCCCTGAAGAGAGGTGCGCAAGGGGAAAAACAATGGCTCAGCACAGCTGGAGCTGTGTCAAGCATCATTTGCCTTTTCACATGATTAATTTGATTTTAATACGTTAAATTGAGGGCTGATTAATTTTGATCATACGTTAAAAACAATACACACTCCATTAATTAAAAGTTTTTTCGGCGACTTGTTGGTGCTCGGAGTTGAAGATAAAGATGGAGATAAAGCATATGATTTATTGGCACGCTTTACACGCCACCACTGCACTGAAATAGCTTTTATAATTGCCGGGTTGTTTCGGGGCACTAATTGTCACTCATTTCTGTCATTCCTGGACTCTAACGTGTTTAAGAAAGCAAAAAGTTCACCTGAAGCGCTCTTCAAGGTTCATTTCCCCTCCTACTTTAGGACCTTGAGCCAAATACCTGCACAGAGGAGTTTTTTCTTGTTGTTGTTTCTCTTTAAACTGGAAAGCTTTCAACCCTGAAACTAATCCCTCCTCAGAGCACAGTAAAGTGTCCAGGAGAACCATTCTACATACTTAAGCGTACAGTATGGCTTTTCATCTTCCACCAGAGCGGTAAAGGGTGACCTCATGCTAAAAACGCCAGGAATGTGCTGTGAGTGGCACGGTGGAAAGTGCAGGTGAGGGGTCAGTGGGCCTAAAGTCTAAAGCCTGCACTGGGATTTTTCTAATGAGTCTAATGTGGGGTCTAATACATGTTGTACTAATAACGACTAGGTAATGGAGTTGTGTTCTGGCCAAATGCACCAGAAAGTTGTGTTGTTTTGAGGTCTTGTGGTACATTTACATTACACCAAAGTGTATCGATAGAGAGTGATGCAAAGATTCTGACAAACACAGTAGTAGAATGGAATCCAGCCATTGCCTTAACTCATCCATGGTACTAAACACTATAGTTCACCATAGTGAGTAGAGCAGTGATAACACACTGAACACAACCCAAAGTGATGGACAGCCACCTCAGCACCCAGGGAGCAATTGAGGGATAGGTGCTTTGCTCGTTTGGTGAAATCAAATGGTAGAAAAACAACAGTAGAACTCAGGGATGTGTTTAATAGTGAAAATAGAGCATTTCCACACACACAATGTGAAGGAAACTCAAGGGATTGGCACTAAACAGCTGTGTAGTCTTAAGAAAACGGCTTCAATTTGCTAGGGAGCATAAAGATTGGACTCAATGGTAATGGTAAAAGGTCATGGGGTCTGATGAGTCCAGATTTACCCTGTTCCCTGAAGAAAGGCGGCTGAAGTGATGCACCCATCATGCCTAGTGTCTACCGTATAAACCTGTGGGTGCAGCACTTTGATCTGGAATTGCTGCAGTTGGTCAGGTCTAGGTTCAGAAACGTTATGTGCCCAAAGAATGAGGTCAGCTGACTACCTGAATCAATTGATTTTTTCTTCCCTGATGGCATGGGCATATTCCGAAATGACAATGCCAGGATCCATCAGGCTCAAATTGTGAAAAAGTGGTTCAGGGAGCATGTGACATCATTTTCACACCACAGAGTCCAAACCTGAGACCCCATTGAGTACCTTTGGGATGTGCTGGAGAAGACTTTACGCAGTGGTCCAAATGTCCCATCATCAATACAAGACCTTTGGGGGGGAAATAAATGCAACTCTGGACAGCGTGTGAACTTTTTTTTTGGCCAGGCAGTGGATATTACATGAAAACATGGTGGTCAGATACCATTTGTAGCAACAGATATTTAATGGTATCTCCCTTTTTACCTTTTACGGTCATGCTTCCTCACTTTCTGTTTTCAGTGTTTTTTATGTCTTACTTCTTCTTGCCTCTAACCCTTTCATGGTCATTTTCTCATCTGTTGAACTCTCTGTCTCTCATTTTGATGCCCACATTAGCCCACTGTTCTTGTTTCTTTTTCCTCAGAGCTGTAGATTTGTCTGTAGTCCCCTGCATGTACAGGCTTTAAATCTGTCAGTGAAATTGGATTACGTAGGTTATGTTAAACATGCAGTTGATAAAGTAAATTGCGCACTGTGGCTAGGTGACTGTTACAGAGGACTAGCAGCATTTAAAGCCCAGTGTTGATTAAAGCCCAGATTCACTTGTTCCAAACAAAGTTCTTTATCAAATAGAACCAGCATCGTATTTAGCACTCTTTATATACATACATATTAAAATAAGTGAATTTACCACAGCTAAGATTTGCTTTTAAAATGCTAGCTTGATCACTGGTAATCAATCAGGCACAACTGAAGAGGCATTGGGGTATGAGGGGCGGAGCTGTGGTGTATGGGGGTTGAGCTGTGTTGTGTGTGGGGCGGGACTGTGGCAAGGAGCTACTGACAAAAAAAATCTTTAAACTGTGATTGGTTTAAGGGATCATCTCAAAATTCAGAAGAGGTCCCAGATCCAGGCCCAAAGGTGAAAAACTCTCACAATCAAAATGACCAACATTGTTCTGTCAGTAGTACAGTCATGCAGCCTATTAATTAATTAAAGAAGTAAGCTGACAGTTCATTTAAGTATATTCACATACTATCAATCAAATTAGCTGTCAGAATGTAAACTCTTGCACTGGAGTCCTCGAGCAGCCTGACATACCTGCTTATTAAGTATGTAGAGCACTTGCATTTAGTTCCGCTCCTAGAAGGAGGGAGTCCAGCAAAGTTTGTTGATTTTCCAGGTCCAGGGCTAAATGACTGGCACTGGCCACCCCATACCTGTGCTATAGTGTATTGCAGGAAACATTCTTATGTGTAACCCATCCAGCTTGACAGAATCAACTCTCTGTCATAACAGAGGTTTTTTTTTGCCAATAAATGTAGTAAACAGCTCCGCACAGGCGACATTTTACTGCGCTGACGAGTGGCCTTGAAGTGTCAAAGGAAAGAGCATGCACAATGCATGCTGCGCGCCTCAGCGAGAACAAATGTGTGGACTGGGGAAAGTACGGCAGTGCAGAGGGCCCAAGGGCACAGCAAGCACGCTACGCTGCAACAAGCCCTGTTTGCTTCCTTCTGCCGAGTGCCTTCTTCACCAGGAGGGCTGATTTCCTACATCATTAATTGCTGAATAGATTGCCTGTTGAATTCTTAATGTGTTGCCAGTGTGTGTTTGTCATTACGGGGTTGGCACAGAGCAAATGGCTCAGCCTTCACTAACACGGCCTTGATGTGTCTTCAGAAAAACACAAGACAAAGGCGCCACTCTGCATGTTAGCATGTGTGACTGAAGGTGTCGTCGAAATGTTTTCAGCTACTGACGTGCCCCCCCCTTCTTCTTTCTTTCCCGCACTCGATGGCATCTAGTGTCTGAAATAAACGAATCAAGCGGAGGGCAATATGCATATTCCATTGTTCCGAGAGGGATACAGTGGCAGTCTATCCAGCGGACGCCGACAACCACCGCTTAACCAGTAGACTCATCCTAGTTTTACCTGTAGGAGTCAAGCATTTCAAAATCCATTTTAATGCATAAGTAGAGGCTTTCAGTTTAATTCATATTCAGTGACTTTGCATGTTTTAAGCCCTATGCAAATATTATTGGATTTTGAAAGGATTTGATGGATTTTCCGTGGATTTTCTCGCACAAATGTTGGCAAAAAATAGAGCGAAATATCTATGGCCTTTTTTGTGGAGGAGATTTGCATGTATGAAAGATTTTAATGAAACCCTTCCCCCCACCACGAAGAGGAGTAAGATTTGATTTCAAAATATCATTATTCGCAGCTCGGGCATCTTATACACAGGATCCAGGGGAAGAAAAAAAGAGCATGTTTAGTTCCTTAGCACTTATTTTCCCCCACTATTTTGGCACAATATTACAGACCACAGTTTTATATATATATATACATATATATATATATATGTGTGTGTGTGTGTATGTGTGTGTGTGTGCTTGCGTTTGTTCACTTTTAACTGCTTTATTAAGGAAAGATTTGAACAAGACTGATTTCCGCTCGTAACATCTAGTGCTCACTAGCATCATTGCTAATAATAATAATAATAACAATAACAGTAATTATACATAATGGCTAAGTGCAAAGAATTCTATAACAAATGCTGATCTCCTTACGCCCACATCATGCTTTGTCCTAGAGTCATGATCCACACAGGGTGTTGAGAAATCCTTCTAGGGCTTGGCCTCCATCCATCTGTCCCCGCCATGCTGAAACACAATACCAACAAAAGCAAATCCTTGAAAGGAAAAAAAAGGTACAGGAGCCTTAATGGGACAGCTCAGAAGTGTGTTGTGGGTGCTGACATGATGTACAACAGACAGGGGTGTGTGTTTGGACATGACCCACACAGGGGCTGGACGGTATGCAGGAAAAGTGACACTCTATAGTAAAAGGCTAGGCATTCTTGCTCAGTAGACTTGCTTATGTGGTTTCTGATTACTGTATAACACACTCTTATCTATTAACATTGACATTTTGGAGCTATTCAAGTTAGCAAGAAATGAAAGCTTATACCCTATAATTTGGAACAGGGCAAAATGCATTCTTAAATATCACACACATGCTTTCTTAAAAGGACATTCCAACCTGAAATGAAAAACAAAATTGTGACCATCGCTACATCTATTGTAAATATGGCAAATATGGCAGCCTTTAGAGCAAGATTGCCTATTTTAACAGGTAGTATAATCACCTTCTGGTAATGTATGGACAAGGACAATTCTAAGGGCCTGTGGCTGACAGAGGCTCTAAAAATGTGTGTATCTTTTCATGGGGCCCAAAATCCCTGACAGTGCCCCTTCCTATACACCAGTGGCTAGGCTAGTATTCAGGATTGGTTGAGTACTGGAGGGACTCCTAATTCACTGGGTATTGTAATAAAAGACAGAAAAAAACATAAAGACAGAACAAAATTGTGAATTCTGTCAAACCCAGAAGGCTGAGGTATGCAGTGCTACACTGCAGAACATTACATAACACGACAGAATATATTCAATATTAGTTGTAGGCCTGAATTTAATCTCACGTTTACCTAAGTGTCATACTGTTTTCTACATAGTTCTGTGCTAGTTAGTGGTGCATGGGCTATTAATATTATCATGGAAGTGTGAAACACAGTGTGCTACATTAAACAACATCCATAAAGTAGTAACACAGCAGACTATTCTACTGATATCTTAATTTAATAGACTCCTGCCTGCTTAGTTTAGAAACACGTATTTTTAATATGTTGGTGTAAGTTTAGCTAAGTTGAGCAGAAACTAGACTTTCTTCCTTTGATATATTCATACAAGATGTAGTTCAAAAAGACTTTTTGAACTACAAAACCGTTTTCACAACACCATCATCAAAACATCCTGGAAAAATGTGTATTTATGATAAATAGTATTATCATGTGAGACATCATTTTCCTCTGTAATACCAGAATGACCCCTAAGTACATCATCAAAAGTACATTGTAAAGCAAAAAACAAACAAACAAAAAAATAACAACTAACATGTCTGGCCCGTCACTAACGTCATTTTGGGAATACTCACATTTTTAGACTCTTTGTAGATATCCACATTTTTGAGATATTCACTGTAATGTCCACCAAACCCTACATCTAGTCTTTACCCTAAACATAACACTAACCTTTAACCTAAACCTAGGCTTGGTACTAATCCCTAACCCTAACACTTGTTAGAGTTTCACTGGACTATCTCTTTAAGAAAAGCATGTGTTTTAGCTGGTCAAATAAATGGGCCTTGAAATGTTGTCATTCTCTTTATCCTCCTCCATACTGAATGACTGAATGAAGCAGTTGTTCATCACACTTTCACCACCTCTCTGTCTGCTCCACAACTCTTTATTTCCCTCATTCACTTTTAACACACTACATAAGAGATACCACGTATCAAGGTAGGGAGAAGACAGGCGAGGACCTTGGGCCGCTACAAGAAATTCTGAAAGGACACTTTGCAGGTTTTTTGTTAGAATATGAGTGCTGTGGGCTCAGACAGACAAGTGTGTGGCATTGAGATTATTCACATTTCCCCTTTTCTTTAGATTAAGTGTTTCGGCCAGCCCTCATTGCAGGTTGTTTTTTTTTCATGTGCTTGAAAGCCACTCCTGAAACGGCAGTGAACCCTGAGACAAACATGATGGATGTTTTCTGTCTCGGAAAAAAACATCTGCTTTTCTGTTTGTCTGTCAGTAGAAGATTGTTTACAGAAAAAAGTTAAGAAAAGCAGGATGAATGAGGGATGAAGATGTAATGCTGAATGTACTGTACTCTCCACATGCAGCTTTGCTGTCAAACAGCGGTAGTGGCTTCAGAGAACCAAAAAGAAACCAAAGCTCTTCTAGGTATCAATACTGAAAGGAAGTGAATAAAGTGAGAGGTATGGAGATGAATAAGGTTAGAAGCATCATTTATGTAAATGAAGACGTTTCTGTAAATGCACTGTACTCTCCAGATCCGGCTTTACTGTCAGATAGAGATTTTGACTTAAATAGAAAACCCCTTATAGATAAATTATAAATTATAAATAGAAACCCCTCACGGTTCTGAAAGTATGAAGCTGATTAATGTTAGACAGGGGTATTTCCAGACTTCTTGTTGTACTGGGGCACACACAGAATTTGAGGGGCGCAGTTATTCCCCCTGCTTGCATAATAATATTACTAGTTAATGTTATTATATTGCTAGTTTAGTTAATACCTTTGCTTCAGTGGTCTAATATGCATTTTTGGTAGATTATGGTCTTACCCAAAACATATAGCTATGGGCTATTATTACCTTGTCTGTTGCAAGGCTGAATGTGTATTTACAAATGTCCATTACTCTGCGCATAAAATGACATGAACTGGTTCTGACTAAAAGCATTAGCTGCTCAAGCTTTTGGAAAGATGCTGGGGCATTATGGGAAATATAGTTCCTGTAGTTCTGCTCAGCAATTCAGAGCTGTGTCGAAAACTGTGTCCAATTCACTTTTCCCTACATCATTTTAGCGTCATTTTAGTGGGCCACAGCAGCATTTTACAGGGGCGTGTGATTCAGAAAATGTAATCTAATGACCTCTCTGACAGTAGAAGCATGTTTATAACAGATATAATACAAGTGTGGAAGCTTTTAAACAGCCATGTTTTAACTTTAGCGCTCATTATGAAATGTAATCATATCAAAAGCACATGCCATATTGACCCAAAGTTGGTTTAAACATCTGAAGGTCTAAGTGTTCATGAGTGCTGAGGAGAAAATGTGTGGCCTTAGGCTTTATTGCTAAGGAACGATGTTCATCAGTTCTTTCGGTCGTACAGTTTTCACAAAGAAACATTGCAAGGATTCAATTTAATATACAGAAGTATTGGTGTGGAGTTTCCACACTGTGTGGAGTTTCCTACAATAGACTGGATGGGGG
The DNA here is from genome assembly GCF_030463535.1 of Salminus brasiliensis. Classification (NCBI taxonomy): domain Eukaryota; kingdom Metazoa; phylum Chordata; class Actinopteri; order Characiformes; family Bryconidae; genus Salminus; species Salminus brasiliensis. Next base: position 65,466,109 of record NC_132878.1, on the reverse strand, counting down.
ATATTTCTACCTTGTACCAAGTGATTCTGGGTAGGCTCTGGACCCAGCCCAACCTTGACCAGTAAAAAGCACATAAGAACATAAATGAATCTGAATATCACAAACTTTCAGCGGGAAGGTGATTTCACTGCAGTGTTTGTGCTACATACAGAATCTCTTATTAGGCTCAGGGGACAATTTCAAACATTTTCTGTGTCAGAAATCAGTTAAAAAAGTGAAGAAATCCAAAAGGCACCAGGGGTAGGCCTTTGAATCGCACTTAGCTTCATTTCTTCATAGCTTCAAGTTGTTTCACTCACTTTCTTTAAGTCGGCATTTACAGGTGAGCTCTTTCAGGTCTTTGAGCTGGCTTGTGTGATGAAACGCAGAGCCTTTGGAAGAACGCACATAAGAAAAAAAATCCATTGTTCGGCAAAGTGTCTTTTTTTCTCTCTATTGTGCTGTCACCCTATCTTTGAATCAAAAGCCCTCGCTGGCTGCGGTTATTTACATTTTAAAAATCTGCATTTCTCATATAGATCTGTCTGCCACTGGTTTTTAATATCAGTGATGTTTCCCACGACACCTTTTGTTTTATTATACATTATGAATTTCTTCTTCTCTCCCTTCATCTTCCCAAATCCCTATCCCCTTGCCGAGGCTTATGAGGCCGAGTATTTTATCAGGCGGGTGGTGGTGGTGGTGGCGGGGAGGGTTTATCATTTCAATCTCATTTCAATAAATAAAATAATCTCTCTTCTCTTAGAAGTGACAGCAGCTAATGCTATTTTGTCATCATTAGCCTGAAACTTTCCACACAGAGAGGCTTACAGCTTCGCCTCACTTTGATCTCGGTGGTCACAGCCGGCTTTGAGCTTCACAACAAGCCAATAGGAGGTACGCTGCAGCGCCAATAGCCATAGTGTAGCACAGGTAGATGCGACCTCGTCTGCGCTTCTTGTTTGCTAAATGCTCTTCAGGGCTAGCGTGTGTGTACACTCTTATCTCTCTGTCAGAAAAGGTTTCTCTGAAACAGAGCTGTCAAATCCGACCCCTACCCCCAACCCCCCTCACCAACCGCACACGGGACTACGTTTGCAGAAACAAGACCGGTCATCAAAATGCCATTTTTTATTTTAATTGCTATCCTCTTTTTCCCTTTTTCCCCATTTCTTCATTTTTCACCCCAGAGCAAAAAAAAAAAAAAAAAAAAAAAAAAAAAATCAAGGGTAAAAAAAGCAGGAGAGGGAAGCTGACAGGAAAACAATTGCGTTTCAAATTGAAGTCCCAGCAGAGTGTGTTCAGTTCCTTAACCTGACATCCGTTTTCTCTCTCAGACACACACACACACACACACATCCCACATGAAGGAAAAAAAAGAAAGAAAGAAAGAAAGAAAGAAAAAAAGAAAGACAGACGCCGTTAAAAAAAGAGGGACCATCCTTTTGAATATGTGTTTTCTGTTTATCATTAGCTGACTGGGTGCTTCATCATTCTGTGAAAATCCCTATCTGCCGAACATAAGGCTGAGAGACAGCGGGGAATCAATCTTTTGTGCTTGGGCAGATAAACACAGGACGCAATCAGAGGGGAGACGGAGGCATGGAGCCGGGCGCACGACTCACGCCGCTGGTGATGGATGGCGGAAGTAAAAGTGTCAGGATGGCATTATGCAAATAGGGGAGGCATCCGAGCATCGCCCTGGTGATTATGGAGAGATGGGGAGTGCAGCCCGTGGTCCCCCTGGCATCACTCCTGCCCGCCTTTTCTTTCCTTTTTTCTTTTTCCTCCCCCCCCACTCGCTCTTCTTCCTTTTTGGCTTTGCTTTTCTCTTTTCTAACTCGCTACTGTGTCGTTCACACAGCAGTGGTGGAGATTCCCTGTGCATCACACACGCTGCTGGTCAAAAGGCCACAGTGACTTATGCTGATCTTGGTGTGGAAAGGGTAAATGGAGCTAACAAGTAATGGAAGCTTATTATGCCTAAATCATCAGAGACTTACCTCAAACCACAATGAACGGTTAAGCCGTTTCTAATAGAGACTGTTAGCAATGAACACTGGCTAAAGTATGTTGCATAGCTGAGAACAGTAGTAACAGACATTCTGAAGATGAATGTGGATTTTTTTTTTCATCCGACTCCCCCTCCCTTCCTTTCTGCATTTTTTGAGGCACACACTTGAAAATGCTTGTATTTGTATTTGCCATTCAAATGGTCTTGGTGGGAGTCTCCAAGGGAGTTTATGATTTTTCGAACGTTTGCAGGTGATATGAACTCACTCTACTAGTCAATGGTGTCTCTGCTTTTGGCATAGCAACAACAAAGATGATGGATCAGCGGTACAATTTTAAAGCAAACATAAAAACTATCCGTTTTTTTTCTATTTTGCTTCGTGAAACTTGCCATTTGTTCTTCAAAAAACATTGCATGAATGAGGTGGTAAAACTCTTTGGTCTCTATTCACCTTGAAAAACTGGACAGTGGTCTGCCCAGTCTCCCCATTTGCCTGTTTTGTGAAGATAAAAGTAAGACATTCTGTGAACAACATGGCAAAAGAATTGTCTAGTGTTTATAGTTTTGTTGTGTGTTTACATATTTCACATTTTTGTGTTGTTTGCTTGCATCATGGTCACCCGAGGTGCTGGGATCAAAATAAATGATTGGCTACCTGCATAGACCTGCATGTCACCTGTATATCAGTGTTTAACAGCAGATGCAGTACAGGTTGCAGTACCTGCTGTGTACAGTGAGATAACCAGTCCTGTTTATAAACTAGCAATACATGCAACCTGTACTTTCTTTTAATTTTCACTTTCACTAAGCAATGTGCCAAATAATCAGCTTGTGATCATTTTCTAACGCACTTTCAGACTGAGCCAACCCTTAGGTCCTTTAGCCCTCTCAGCTAGAATTGTATTTATATCTAGAATGCATTTGCATGAGTACCAGGCTTCTATGACTGTTTAATATTAATGTTTAGAAAACATGTTTTTTTTTTATTTAGATCATAAACAGGTCAACAGTATTGTATAAAAATGTATGTGATGTATTTATCTGTATTCTCTTTCATGGCTCTTTCTTGCTACAAGCAGAATAATCAGTCTCGTAGCATGCACTTTCAGAAATGTTTGGATCAAAAATGGATGTGACATAGTTCTCCAAAATGTTCCACATCCCTCTTGTTTTGTTTGCTCAAGACATGTATAGTTTTAGTAATGCTATTAGTAACCAAGGTGCTCCATAAATAAAGCAGCAAGGAAATTAGATATTTAAATAATTGTCAGCACACAGAAATGTAAAAAGTTTAAAACTAATGTAAAAGTCAAATAAGCACTAAATTAAACATGAGATCTCATCATCAAGAGTTCTTTAAAAGACCTTTCCAACATGGCAGATAATTGTGATTGTGAACAACAGCCACTTTTATATGTGTGTATCTGTGGGCTACCTGGTGTAGATAATTTCTTTACAAATCAGCCTGAGACGGTTTAGGATATTTCAGAATATATCACAGTATAGAAAACTGAAAAGGGCATGTGGACCTTAAGGACTAATGCTATAAATAACCCTACCATGGTCAATTTCTTGAATAATTTTTAAAAGTGATAAAGAAGCTACTTTAAGACCTATGAGGTCTCTAAAATGTTTATTCCAGCTAAGATTGCTTAATAATCATGCAATTTTTTTTTTACCATCATGCATGTGGAATTAACTCATGGTAATAACCGCTGCTAAACATGGCTGAACACCATCTAAAATGGAGACTTTTCAGTTCCTTGTCAACACATAATAACCTGCTGGTGTCACTGCGGGGTGTAGCCTTAAAGGGAAAGTGACATCTCCGCCTCTTCTTTTCCACCAACACTGCCTTTGTTTATTTATTTATTATTATCACACAGATTGCAGAGAAGAATTCTGCCACACACTACCTCTTTTTTATTTCTACCTTCTTTTCTCTTTTCTGGTTCAGGTATTCAGGTAGTCAAAATCTCTGCGTTTACTGCTAGAGAGTCTAATATAGGCTAATGTAGCATAGCAAATACTAAAAGTAACAAGTAATGTCTAATAGACTTGCTTATGAGGTTTCTGACCAGTTCAGACAAATAGCAACCATTTCCAAATATGAGTAATATGCACAGCACATCTTATTGTACATGCAGTATAATCATGTACGTTTATCAGCTAAAGTCAGTTAGATTTTTGATATTTTGTACATTAAAACTGTGGCAAATGATACTACAGTGCTTCAGTTATATACCACACATATTACAAATTCTCCCATAGAACTTTGTCATCACCTGCCACTTTATCGACTAACAAATAACTTGAAGTTAGGAAAAAACACACAAATATTTCAGTGTAGGTGAATCCATAACATATACCCCACCCACTCTCCGCCCACTTTATTGTGATAGGCCGCGTCCAGATTTCTATTAAAGGTCATATGAGAGACCACTGATGATCCAGTTTTAAACATACTGCTTTAAGTTCAACATGGATTGAAATTGCTACACCTTTAACACACTAATGTCAGACTAGTCCAAATCATGGTCATTCATGCTTGGCCATATTGGTGTGTTTTTGATTATGCTCATGATTGAATGGATTAAGTGCACCTCCTCAATCTTACCAGCCTCCACAAATGGTGAAAGATATGAGGCTGTAAACAGAACAATAGTTTTGACCTGACATAACGGCCTCTGCAGGCATTCCAGCAGAGCTGTAGCACTGTTTTACTGTAACAGGAAGCCCCCTTATTATTCTGTTTGAGGGGGCATTTTGCTGCTGTGAAACTGCAAATAATTAATGACCCTGCGAAGGATGAATACCATCATGGGTAATAGTTTGCCCATTAGCACCGGACAACCTTTGATAGTGGACCCCCGCAGTGCTATTCCCAGAGACGAGCCGGAGCTGCCAATCCTGCTGCCTCTAACTTTGGTGCTCTCGATAAAGCGCAGACAATACCACTCTGTTTCGGCAGATTGGATCCATTTGCATCGGACAACTCCTCTGCATATAGATTGATGGGTTTAATCAGCGAATCAGGGAGAGCGCTCACACATCAATCTTTGTCAGCATCGCCTTTTATTCGCTGCCTGTGCTTCCCCGGCTCCGGCTCATCAGCAAGAGCGGCTTCAGACGTAGAGGAACCAAAGCCGTGATGAAAACAATAGCTTGTCGGCTGTATTTTTGGGGGAGGGTTGTCCAGGTAAATCACAAAAAATCATTCAGCCAGATATTAAGCAAAAGGAGAACTCCAGAATTGAACAGGGATGAGTCAGGAAGCTTCCGCTGATAGATAGGATTACATCTTCAGATGAGCCGATCCTATTTTTTTGTCTCTGGATCCAGATTAAAGTAATTTAATATTGATTATAGTATTTGACAATGCAGAGGCCGGTCAGAATTTTGCATAACTCAACCTGCCCATTCAGGTTCTAACTAAAACCGCAGTGTAAAAATGATTAATGAGCCCACCATTCAGAAATTGTTTAGTTTTCACTGAAAAAATATGACAGTGTGGTTTACAGTGTGATAACATCTGTGATTGTAGCCCATTTTAAGCCTGATTTTGCAGTTTCAACATAAACATCAGGGTTGGACTGGATTTGACCTTCATCAGTCATCATTTGATGTACAGTGTGAGAGGGAAAACAGCTGTCCAAACCTTCTCTGATTGAGCAGTCAGAGGAGCAGATGAATTTCTAACATGTCTGAATTGTTGGTCACATATCTTGCAGTTTAACAGGTCTCACAAACTTCCCCTGATGTCAAAACACAAACCTCTCACATATGAACTGTTGAACACAAGCAGCAACCTGCTAGTAAAATGTTGTGATATTATGCATTAACAAAGTCTTTATATGCCAACTCTGCTCTATTTGACTGAATAGATCTTAGAGGTATAAAAATCATTACAGAGCTTTTTCTTTCACTCACCAGAATAGACTGCTGAGCTTCTGTATTGTCCTCGCCTACGCATTTGCATCTATTTATTTATTTTATTTTTCTGGGTTTAGTTTTAGTGCACAGCGTGGCACACGTTCGAAAAGCTGGCGTAGCTTTCTAAACATTTCTGCTCCATGCTCGAGTGCGCAGCATGTTGTTTTGAATGATGCAGCTTTATTGGAAATTGACAGTAGACAAAACTCGTAGAGCTCATAAATGTTATGTTTCACATACAGTTTACAGGCTTTGATACACATGGAGTGGGAGTTGTCACCAAAGAACGATAAATCTAAAGTACTAGAATATTATAAGGGGGCCTAGTTGCCATGAACCACACTGTTCCATAAGTACACAGTGGCCGATGAAACGTACATCGAAACAACAATATAATTGTATTACAGGTATTGCCATGTTTTGGCTGCATTTTAAGGATACACTGTATGTTGTGGAAACACAAATCAGCGGACAGTTATGACGGATGAGTGGAATTAAAGCTGACTGTTGCATCAGCGTTCAAAGCTGAATGGTTGAACTGTCCCACCAGTGGGACCATGCTGTCTAGGGACTAGTCACAGCACATCCTGCAGGTGGGGAGTTGTGAAGGGATTTAAGTATGCTGCATAAGACTTTTGGACAGCCCTATTTACACTATAAGGTTGAAAAGTGAAAATGAGAAAATTAGAGAGACACTATTAAAACGTGTTTACAGTGGACTGAGTAGTGACGCTCAGCATTTGCTTAAGAGTATGGAAATGACACAGTACATATTATGACTGCTAATTATAACACAATAGCTTTTAATCTATATAACAGTGAATTCAATCAAGACTGTATGGCATGTTACACTGCGTCAATCACATTGTAATAGCCTTTTCCAATTAAAAATCCAAGTGTTAAAAAGTCTCTTTTTGAACAACCTGAGAGAGACAAACATTCTTCTGTTCTCACATGCGGGTGACATTGCGTTGATTGCGGTCTTGTTGTGTGCAGTCCCCTGATGCCGCATGCATAGAGAGAAGGTGTTAATTGAGTGGCAGTGCCATTATGTTCTGTAACAGGTGAGATGATCTGGACCTCTCTCTTGTGTCAAAGACAAAACATCTACCTGTGACACCTCGACTTGAGCGATATCTCTAACACGTCGTGCTTCCCTTCAATGCTAATGATTGCAAATTCAATTAAGAGGCAGCACAATAGTTTGAAGAAGTTGGACACTCTAGGTGTTACTTATTTTTTTATTTGAATCCTGAACTTTCGAGGTGCAATTATCAAGAAGAACAGATGCAGATTCATTTGCGTTCTCTCACCAAGGACTGACAAAGAACTAATGATGGCATTTACAATTATAGCAATTATCATATACAATGTCATATACTCAGTTTTAAGTCTCTTTTAAGCCTGATTTGGAAGCCACTGATTAAACTTCCGAATCATGTAGGCTTAAATGTCTACTGTTTGACATGCAGTGTGGGGACAGCTCGATGCCAGAATAACTGCATAAATAGTGACTGACTGAGCTGGCGCTGAATGAATGCCACACAAGTACAGAACAGGAACCAGGTGACTGAAGAGTTGAATGATTCTAAAAGCTACACCCCTAAAAGTGTTTTAACATGAAACCGTTATGAATATGTTGCCTGAAGCCTGAGACATTATATCACTTTTACTGGAGGTTTGAGAAGATTTTAGCCTAAAATGTATTAAAAAAAAAAAAAAAAACATATGCAGAGGTATATGCAGAGGGTTGTAAAGCAAACACCTCCCCACACACTAAAAACACAGGTTTTTTTATTTTTTATATTAACATATAAACAAATATCAAACTAAAGTATACGAAACTCAGACAATACGCCACTGGTGGTTTTAGACAGTAAGTAAAATGTTTGTGTGGTTCCTATACTCACCATTGTAAAGTTTCTATATGAAATGTCACTCTAAAGATGTCACAATTATCACAATTATTAATATCATTCATTATTTATTAACTCTCCAGACCACACCCTCTCTCAGGTTCATGTACATCTTTCAATAAACAATTTGAAACAACTTTGCAAATCGGCTTGCTTAATTCAGTGTACAGCCATAGTGTGTGCACATACAGTATAAGCTTGGCAGACTGGTAGACTGATAGACTGGAGAAACATGAAACGTTGGTGTAAAAGCAGCATTCTGTAGCATTTTACATTAACATAACTACTTCAGAATCATTATGGTGCTTCACTGACAGCTAACGACACTATGTAACTTTGGTGAAGGAGACAAGACACTTGTGAGAAATATGTAACGCTGCACAACCCAAGCCATATTTATCTAAAATCCTGTAATATTACTCAACCTCCTCAGTCCTCATGCTTCTTTTAGTTCAAGTGACGGTTCTGTATATTTCAGCTTGTCCAGAAATGCATATGTAATGTGTGCCCCTTAGTAGTGTCTCAACCTATAAGTTACACTCCCCAAAAGTAGAGGGAGCTCAGGAGCAAATAATGCTGCTTTAAGATTTTAGTCATGCTACAGAAAAAATCTGGCCTACATTACAAAAGCCACTGAATCTCCTGAAACTTGATTAACACCCCCAGGAGGTAGCCTATCAGTGATGCAATAAGAACGCAGAGGCCCCGTTTCAATACCACATCTCTCACAGTCCGGACACTGGCGAGTAGCTACTGCATTTTATGATGCTTTTATATTGGGTTTAAATAACTTCCTCCTTGAAGTCACTTTGACAGGGCGAACACAAGTGGGTAATAAAGAAATCCGCAAAACTATTACTGGAGGAAGAAACTTTAATACCGAATATCTCTTAATGACAGCGTTCCAATTAGGGTGGCTGCATTTTTCCCTCTAGCCCGCGAGTCAAAAAGAAAACAAATAAAAGGAGCCTGATTTAGAAAGCTTATTAGCCTTCCAGTCCCATAGCAATTAAAGCATTACAGCTCTAGAACTTCTGTGAGCCTCCAACGGAAAACATTTAGGTGGTCCTGACTTTAGAGGTGGTCTGGTGCTGTGTGTGTGTGTGTGTATGTGTGCATATGTGTGTGTGTCTTTTACAGCTTCAGCATCCAATGCAAACACATTTACTGTAATTCGCTGAGTGTTTTGCATGTCGATGTGGTAATAATGAAAAGATTGTTGTGTAAATGAGGCAGTTGGAATACACTGCACGGTTCAGATCATGAACTGGTGCCATAATACACTCACACACTCACACAACACTGCATATCTGCATTAGCTATTCCTGTGTTTTTTTGCACTTTTTCATCTAACAAATGGACATCAAATACAGCTTTTTTGTAAGAATCATTAATGATCAATGATTGTGTGTGTGTGTTTAATTGTAAAAATTGTAAGGATCTCTTTAAGGATTTCTAAGGTCGAAAGCCACAGACTTCAAGGTATAGACACCCAGGAATTCAGAAGCAACAGAAGAGAAAAGAAGAAAACAGAAGACAGGAAAAACATGCAAAATATAATAGAAGAAAAAAGAAAATAAGACCAGAGAAGTAAACAAAAGAGAAGACACGAGAAGAAAAGGGAACACAAAGTGCAAGAAAAAATGAGAGAGAGAAAAAAATCAAAGTAGGCCAAAAAAGATAAAAAAAGAAAAAAAACTGATAAGAAAAGAAAAACAAAGAGAAGAGAATCAAAAAGAGAGAAGAGATAGAACAAGAAGAAATGAAAAGAGGAGAAAGGAGAAAAAAATAGAAGAAAAGAGAATGAGAGGACAACAGAAGAGAAGAAAAGAAAAGCAGAATGCAGATAACAGAGGAGAAGAGAAGAGTTAGAAGAGAGGAACAGAGAAAAGAATAGAAGAGAATGGGGATGGATGAGGCATATCATAGGAATAGAGAAGGAATGAGAAGAGAGGAGAGATGAAGGGAGGAGAAGAGATGAGAGTAGGATGGAGGAGAAAAGAGGAGAGAAGAAAGGGGAAGAAGAGAGGAGACAAGAAGAGAAGAGGAAAAGAGAAAAGAATAGAAAAAATAAAAAAGAAGAGGGAAATGAGATGGGAGAAGAAGAGAGGAAATGAGAAGAGAAGATAAAAAGATTAGAAGAGAGGGGGTGAGATGGGAGGAGAAGAGAACAGAGAAAAAGAGATGATTTCCTGGCTCTCAAACTGAAAGTGTTGTCTGAGCTGTAGTTCAGAGTATGAGAGGAGTAGAGTAATGTGACGCACAGATCAGGACTTGGTTTGATTAGGAAACTCACACGTGGAGCTACAAGCCACAAGGGGGGGATAGCACTGCTTTCATACTCTATCAACCTTAACACACTCTAACATTCCAACACACTCTCATTCTCACACACACAAACACACACACACACACACACACACTGTTTGGGAACAACGAAACAGCATTGTGACATAATGTCTATGTATTTAGAGATCTAAGTGTGCATATATATTTAGAGGTCCAAGCATTTCTGTTCAAGCATTTATTGTAATAATTGTCAAATAATGTAACATGTATTTAAGGGCCTGAGCTCATTTTATAAGTGTCCAATAAATCTATCTATCTAGCAACACTTGTAAAACCCTGTCCTGGTGACTCCACCTGGCTTGCTCCATAATTATACAATGATATGCTATCAATAGTTGGCAGTGCTGGTGAGAGTGCAGTTAATGCTGAAACGTAAAGCAGATCGGAGGTAGTCTCAGCATGTTGACTTGGCAAGCATCCAGGAACAGGGCAGGTTCTCTCTTGTGTACGCGGGAAAAGACACTCTTTCAGGAAAGGGCAGAACTATAGGCGGCTCAATTGAGTGTTTTTTTGTCTTGTTCTTTTGCTGACCGACCAAGCCAGTTCCAATCCAGTGTAAAAAAACAGAGACACATAGTTGTGGTCAGGTGATTATCGTCTCTTTCTCACACACACATACTTACAAATACATCCACATTCTAGGTGCTCATCAGTATCAAAGCATAAATCATACTTTCACCTTATGAAGGCAATACAATGAATGATATTTTCTTTTCCATGCATTGCTTTGTACCTGCACAGTATCGACTATGAGTGCAAATGGCCCTACAATACAGTGAAGCAGTGATGAGATGCCTCAGGTCATTGGCATAATGATGTTCAACATCAGAAAGTAAAATGATATTGTACACAACATATACTCATTAGGGAAATCACAATGTAGCCTAATGGCAGGCATTTGCCGAATGTTTCATTCTCATTTGATGTGCCATGCCTTGGTCGAGTGACACACTTTACACTCATTCAGTGTGAATGTTATCTGTGCTCCCATATTTCAGCCAGCCCTCTGCCCCGGAATTGTGCTGCCCAGCTAATACTTTGCTGTACAAAAGTTTGGATTCACTGTTGTGGAATATATATATATATATATATATATATATATATATATATATATATATATATATTTTTTTTTTTTTTTTTTTTTTACTGGAAACGTCTCAATCCAGTCTTTTTAGCTCTGATCCAGTCTGATTACTTTAAACTGAATGTGAGATTCCAATACAGTATTCAGGGACTCGTCACTATCATACAAAATCGCTGTGTGTCCATTTGTTCTTCACACAGTGTCTAAATTACTTGGATCAATAGAAATGCTCCAAAATGACCTCAAATAAAATATTTTATAGACTGACTTCCATTGAAAGGTTTCCCATCATTCGCTATCCTTCACCCTCCCAGCACTGGTAGCACTGTTTGATGAAGGAGACCTTCTTGCTAATGGGAGGAATTTGACCTAAATAATTAAAGGAAAGGAAATAATACACAGAAGAAGGAAGGTCTTAACAATAATGCAGTTTGATACTGAATGTAACAAACTTTTATTCCAAGGATCTTTTCTATCGGTCAGTTTGTCAGATCAGTGTTCAATGTTTACTTGCATAACATGCAGAGCAGCTGGCATTGTAACATGAAAGGGTGATCTATAAGAAGTGAGGGTTTTGACTGAGTGAGCCAGCCAGTTCTGCTGCCTAAATAGGTTTGAGTGAAGCTAAGGGAGGGTTTTGGGGGGGTGAAGATTTTGGTGTTCTATTCAGGGCTTAATGGTAGGAATTACTGAAGAGGTGAAGCAGGAGGTTTTTTTTTTTGTTCAGCTGAGATAAAGAAGTCTTTTGAGATTGCTGGAGTTCAATGGCAGGAGCAGACCAACACACACAAGCAAAGCCCAGAGGGACAGGGTTACACACTTCAGGGTGTGTGCAAGGAGCCATCCTCACAGAGAACCTGTGCAGTATCATCTATCTGGGAAGAAGACCTATTTATCTCGGTGTATCATATGTCATGCTTACGCATTTGCATGAATGAAAAGTCAGGAAAATAACTTGGTGTGTGATAGGTACAAATGCCTTAAAATGTCCAGCCTTTTTCAATGTATTTCAGTCTGTCACATCTGTAGCACAAGGTCAATTACAGCAAAGAATTTTAATGCATTTCCCTGTACTTTCTATAAACATGCGTTTAATAGAAGTCAGTAAACTAGGTTCTGAAACTGTTCAGAACAAATAAATAAAACAGTACTTTTAAAAATCATAAGTTACACTTAAAAAATCATTAAAATTTAAACAAAGCTGGAGTAGTTGGGTGTGAAATGTTCTAGACACACTTACCAAGTCAGAATTATTTATAGCGGTGATGAATGGAACCAGACATCCATGAGAGTTTATTGCTAAAATCTACAGCAATTTACTACATTAAATTGATAGGAATATGCCGCCTGATGCTAGAAACACTGTTTTAGACGATTTAAAGGTGTTTGATTAAAGGTGGCCTAAAAGCTAGCACATTTAGCAGCAACAACTGCTACCTATCACTTTGACCATTTGGTTCACTCTTCTTTGTAGAATTGCTTTATTTCAGCCACACTGGAGGGCTCAGAGGAGGACTTGCTCTGGTGCTTTGAATCATTGTCTTGCTGCATAACCCAATTGCGCTTCAGTTGATGACTGGACATATGGTGCAAGATTTTCTGAGAGAGAGCAGAATTCATGGTTCCATCAATTATGACAAGTTGCTCAGGCCCTGAAGCAGTAAAGCATACACACCATAACACCACTACTGTTTTATTGTGTAATAATTACACCAGAAAAGTATGTAAGTAAGTAAGAACGGAATTCCTGTTTTCCCAAAGGTTCTATTTTCGATCAGTCCAAACATGCTTACATTAAGGTGTTTCTGCCCTTTGGGCTCTTCCACTTGGTTAGCAGTAGTGTTCTTCAGTGAATAGAGATTATGTAGAGATTAAGTGACTATTTCTTTAAGAGAATTACTGGATTGGTTGGTGCTGTGCAAATTTCTGTCTGCCTTTGAACCCTGAACTGTGCTATGTGGAGAGACAGTGCCATTTCATGAATGAGGAAAAAGCACCTGAACAGTAAAGTCTCTACCATTCAAAAGACAAAAACGCTGTCAGCTTTGACTATTCAGTGAACACCCTTGGCCCTAACTGTATGCAGAAATTGGACATCTTGTGTACATATATCGATTAACCTGTGATTTCAGTTGTTGGCAAATTCTTTTCTGTGTTGCACATTTTCACCTCATTCATTATTCTTTATTTACTGAACACAGTTCTCGTTGGTGTTGAAGGTGCAGTAAGCGGCACTCACAGCCAGCCGCACTCACTTAGGATGTGGCAGAGAAGTCTGCGGAGGTAGGTGTTAACAGCCATCTCCCTGACAGGACATACACTGCCAGCCAGAGAGCTCACAGGCTTTGGTGAGCTTAGTCTTCCCTTCGCTCTGGTTCTCCCTCCAGTATTTTCTCGATAAGATCAGCAGCAATTGATATCCTTGCTTACACTCTTAAAAATAAAGAAAATACATGGGATTCTTTGGCATCATAGAAGAACCATGTTTGGAGCAGTGCCATAAAGGAAACATTTTAGCATCCCTAAATAACTTTTCAATCAAAACAAAAAGAATGTTTCCCCCGTTTTTAGCAATGAAATGTGTCAGAAATTGGGTAGAGTGTAAAAATACTTGGTTAAAAATTCCTCATTACTGTTCTAAAGGTTATTATTATTATTATTATTATTATTATTATTATTATTTAGCGTGTGCATTACTTAAGTATTACTGAAGCTGAATTCTTTTGCTCAATTGTATTTCCAAGAAAAACAAAAACATGCTTTTGACTCATTTTGCTTTCATGTGACCTTCAAAGTACTTACAGGTCTAATAGACCAGATTATTTTTCTCTCATGCCAGTCAATCAAGTACAAGTGCAAATAAATTAATTGTTCTTATTTAAAAAAAACATCGAAACAAGCTTAAATTAGTGCAAATTGCCCACAGTAATGCTAATTCTTCTTTAGATCAGTAATGCCTGTTAGTCACCACATCACACACCACCAAGCATCTAATTTCTTTGTTAAAATGTTACTTTTTAAAAACATGCTTAAATCTTCATTTTGAATTTTAAGTTTATTTCAGCTCCATATATCCACCCTGTTTTGACTGACTCCAACTGAGTAAAATCTGTCACAACTGTACTCATATTTCCATTTCAGTACAGCCCCTAGAAAGTGTGAGGAACCTTTTAAAAGTTCAAAATACATCACAGTGTCCCCCTGCCATAAGCCAAAACCGTTCAAGAACTTTGTGTATGACCATGGATAATTAATTGCAAAACAAGCAGAGTAGAATTGAAACACAACATAGGCACCTTGGCTAATGACATGGCATAATCTTGACCTCCACAAACTCAGCAGAGTAGGTCAAAGCTTCTCTAGTGTAATGTACCGAAACCCTGTGTTTACATAAATGACCTCCCTAATAGATTATATGGCACATGCTAAAACCAGCCCTGAGGGCTAAAGGATGCTGTTTCAGAAAGCTGTGAGTGAGAGGACAAAGTTTGTCTCGTAGGGTTTCATTACTAGCCATTCAAAAGAGTGACCATATCATCTAACCAAGAGTGTGAACATCTCAGTCGACCTCTATAGAGTGACAGGAGATAGCTTGTCTGGCTCAATGGCCCTTCGATTGCAGATGTGACACCTTATCTCCAGAGATGACAAAGAGAGACACAAGATGGGCTGGACAGAAGAGTTGACAGTAATTGATGGGATCAGATAACAAGCAGCCATGAGGATCCTTTTGAGTACTTTGTCACACCACCATGGTCGACAACATGGGTAAGACAATGAAGATGTCACGTACTGTATCTATGAGCTGCGACTCCAGACCAGCGATTCTTTTTATGTCTCAGCAAGGTTGCTTAGAAGCAGTTGTACATTCTGTCATCTACATCCTTGTGTCAGCAGCTCAAGGTTGCTTTCAGAGGCTGTACAGTGTAAATTGGCGGATGTGACAAGTTTCTGGTGAATGGATTTTATGAATACTTGATTGTCTTTTTTATATTCAGAAAAATGTACATATATTTGTACAAATCAGTCAAGCTTTTCTCTTCATTCTGAGAAACTGGACTCAGATCTGGTCAGTGCTGCCAAATCTGCGCACTCACCCAGCCGGTGGGCATTAACCATGAGAGGCTCTCCGCTCAAATGAATTCCTGCAGACTGCTTTCACTAACTAAATGGCTTTAATGTATTCCCAGAACTGTGCCTATTAATCACACTGAAAATAGCTTTTGACACTTTGATATAACCTATCAGCAATGACAGTGATAACCACTAACAATAATTACACAAAGCTTACAACATCCATCATGGCCAACTATCACATAAACAATACATTAAGGAGGGGTTTGTGAGAGAGTGGACATTCCTAATCAAGAAAGGGCTCTGTCCGCTCAGTAGGGCATTATCTCAGCCTTACATATTCTTTGATTAAAATCAACGTTAGATTTTAGCCTTTTTATCTTCAGTCAGGTCACAGGTCATATTATAATATGGTATTATAGAGGATGCATTCCTACCAGAAGATGGTTATTTTTGCTGTAGAATACCTTAATGTTCCTGAGCAACATGAAACTTAAAAGTCCTACATTCAGTAGACAAGAATGTGCTTTCTTGAGTGTCTCTTTTGTTCACTGTACTGCTAGGAGAAAAGGCTTGGTGTAAGATGACTTTTGACTTCACATACAGCTCTCCATAAGTGCAGTGCAGTTTTCTGCTCAGTGGCTTTATAAACACATTTTTGATGTAAATGCCAGAGATTAATTGCATAGGATGACAATAGTAATATTGTAGTATAGTATAGTATATAAGTCATCAGTGCGATCTGTGCAAATGTTTAGGCACCTTACCAAGTCAGGACTTTGGCAGAAAAAATGCTTTCAGTTCTTGTAGTTCAAATGTTTCCAAACTCAGTGATCTCTAAATCTGGAATAGCAACAGTTAGTTTTGCTTCATGTCTTATTTGTCTATGTGAACCTTAACTTATGCAAATTTGGTAATCTTGGATGCATCAGCCAAAAGAAAACAAGACAGCTGTTATAAAAAAGGGGGAAAGTGGTCATTAATTGCAGATAAAATCACTGTATTGTTATTCTTTGGTTACCTATTCTTCTTCTTCTTCCAGGATCAATAACTTAAAAACCGCTTAACATAGAAACTTAGTGTAGTGCATTCAACTAATCAGGGTGAAACTGACTTAAACCAGTTAATCACTGTCACTGCACTAATGTTAAGTGTCCCTTGCTCTCTGTTCCTCTCAATATACATGTATGTCTGTCTGTTTGTCTGTCTGTCTATCTATCTCTACACAACTCTGTCTGTCTAGCTAACCCTCTATAACTGTCTCTCTTGTCTGTCTGTCTAAATCTCCCTAACTATTTTTCTGTCTGCATACAACTCCCTGTTACAGATACACACACTACACACTCTACAAAACACACCTTGGATACCATAGCAACCATTTAGCAACTCCATAGCAACCACCTTGGATACACACTCAAACATGTTTCATCCAGTCTATTTTAGATTTCTCATTTTTAACTCTTTCCTTTTTACAGTTACAGTGTGTGGGCTTGTGGAGACTTTTAGCAATTTGAATTAGCACATTTAATGGTTAGGAAAGGACATCCAACCTGGAGATGTGTAAACAGAAGATTTACACATTTACCTTCATTTTGACTGTGAACATGTGTCCTGTTTAGGGTAGTGGCAGTTCATTTCATTTAACCAATTAATTAATAGACTGGGGTAGTGGGAAAATAATTAATTTAAAGACATCATATAGATTAAAAGATATGTAGATTTGTAAATACTTAAAATATATGTTTGTTCAAAAGATAAAATCCCTCAAGCACTGTAAGTGTGTTAAAGACAGACTCTTAGCTTTTGGCTGGGTAACTTTGTAAAGTTGTAATCAGATCATAGACTAATTGAAGAGAAGGTGACATGTTTGTTGTATACAATGATGCCGTCTGCACAGACGCATAGAGAGGCATTTTATAACAGCATACTCGTGAGGACTTCAAGTACGTACCTCTTTGGTTTCTAAGGTGTGTTAAACACCCATTGGCATTTGACCTCCAAACATCTGCAAAAAATCATGTTTTCACCTCCACAACTGCAGCAAGTGTCACAATCAGATCCTGAGAGTCTTGTCCATGCATTCGTGCCCTCAAGGCCTGACTATTCTTTGTAAAAAGGGATCTGTGCTAAGAATCTTCAGAAACTGCATTATGTTGAGAACTGTGCAGCTAAGACTTTGAATGACAGTCGAAAAGCAAGGTCACATCACTCTTGGGCTTTTAACGTTGCTTACTGGCTCACCGTTACTTACTGCACTGAGTTGGCTTTCAAGCGTCTCCAAGGTGAAGTTCTGTCATAGCTGGTGGACCTTGTATATTTGTATAACTCCCATCCTCTTAATTTCGGGTGCACAGAACTAAATTATCCCATCAAAAGCAAGCTCACTTTGAACGTTCTAAATTTGATTTTAATATGTATTAATTAAAAATGCAAAAATACATTTTGATTTTCCTGTAGCTACAGACTCAGTCCACAATTAAAGTCTTAAAATTGTATTACAATAAAAAAGCATTGTTTTCCTATTTTTCTATAAACTTATAGAGAGTTTACATAGAGGCTGTACTGTATATCCTAAATATATAACTTTTATTTCAACAGTATTTTGACCAGAACAAAACTTTATCTTCTTTCTGGCAATGGCTAAACAAATAAAAGGAAACTGAAAAATAATAAATTATTTTAACCAGAAAGAGATCTCTATTAAAATAGGGCACATAAAAAGTAAATGTATTACGCGTAGGGGGTAATTAAATAATTCTGCCTTTCCTCCTCGGTCCCTTGCTTCTTGTTATGTGATTGTGTGAGCTTCCTTTTGAAAAGTTCCTGAAATTATCATTAAAACAGCAAGGCTCCACTGTTTTGTTCTTTTTATAATTTCAATTTTGATTTCCCCGTTCCTGATGGAGTCTGTGTCTCCAGAGAAGCTCAGCTGCTCTACTTACCAGGAAATCTCTTTCTAGAGAGAGATCCCCGCATAGCCACTTATTATACATCCTGAGAAAAATCAGTGAAACAGCACCCGGGTTGGCCAAGACATGTTTCTAGAACATTGCAGAGAAAAAAGAGAAATGACAGATGACAGTGGCATAAGGTGAGTTTAGCTCGTCCACTATCACAAGAATTAAAAAGCATGGAGCATGGTGGGGATCACTTAGGCCATGATACAAGTAAATAATTATTGTGGATCAAGCAACCTTCAGTTGTATTTTATTATATCACACATAATATTCAATAGCTCAATATATAGCCATTTTTGTGATACGATTTGTAGCAAAGCAAAATGAGTAAAAACTAAAAGTACTTAAGGTAACACTGCAATAATTATTTATAATGTAATAGGTAATCATATTTTACATTCAAGTAAATACGTGCCACATACTTTCACTATTTAATAAAAGAGTAACGAATGTATGCTTTAGCATTTAATAGTAATTACTTGTAATTTCTGAAAATGTACATATTAAATGGTTAAATGATCAAACCTACCATACCATACAATTAATTAAATAAACGCTGGATCTAACAAAATGTATAATCCTGGTGTGAAACACAACTTATAGGTCTTTACTCAAAACAATAACCTATTACAAATAGGTAATCACATCCTTCAGAATGTATTTGAATTACTTTACTTTTAGCCAGTAACTATTGAGTGATTTCACTACTGTCGCCCTGCTTCTAAATTGCTCCTCTTTAAACCTGTACCACTTGGAATATATGAAGAAGAACCTAGTAGTCATTTCAGAGCTTTATTAAGAAGATATTGGCAAACAGTAAACTTCATATAAATGGTAAGTAGAAACAGTTTTAAAAATCTCCAAATTAGATATTTATGAATAAAATATAAAACTTAAAGAGCTGTAACTGACAAAGTCCAGTCAAAGTCAGAACAATCTATTAAAATCATAGTCAACTAACACTAGTATCACATGCAAGGCCAGACGCAGAACTGATATAAAGACAAAATGTACAGACAGTGCTTCTTTCAATGAGCTACACATAACTAGCAATGAATAATTACTGTCAAATTGCAACATGTTTTTCTGGAAAAAATGTCAAATTATCATAATATTCTGAGGCAGATTAAACACTCTTGGTAGCAGTCTAAAGCACAGTGAGTGACCCCCATGAAACAAAAGCATAAATAAAAAAAAAACCACTAAGTTATTTTCTGACGAAATAGATCAGGCCCAGCTGTCCAAGCACTGGTGGAGCTGTCCAAGCATTGAACCTATCATTGGGAGATTGTCGGTTCGATTCCCAGTAATGCCACAGTCATCCATGGCCTCATGGCTCTCCTTCTCTTTCTATCACTCAGTGGAATGCTAGCCAGTGCAGGCCTCTGTTAGCGAAAAACAGATAAGAGAAGCTGTTTAGTTCTTCACTGAAGCTTTTACCCTCCCAGTGCTGGTAGCATTGTGTGATGGGGGGAGTCCTAACTACTGTGGGGGAACTGGAAAGGACTAAATTGTGAAAAAAATGCATTCCGTAGTCCATGCAATCTCTAGAATAAAGCATCCCCCACACCTGCTGTTTATTGGGCCTGTGTGAAAGTAGCAAAACGAAGCTGCCCTGACAAAAAGCTGACTGCAGCTTTTTCCCTGGCTCATTGATCCTGACACGTGCTCACATTAAGTGGCTTGTCTATGACAAAAAGATGCAATGGACATCTCACAAAAGTCAGCATTGTGAAAAACACTAGCCTTGGACATTCAGTTATATGTGAGTACAATGCAGTAATCGGCTTGACATTGCTAAATCACTGAAGGAATATAAGGAATAATAGAGGACTAAATTGCACTTGTCCATAGATATAGTAAAGTAATGTTTTTTGGTGCTATATAGAAGCATTTTGACAGGTTGTATCTAGAACAATCTACTAAAAGGTTTTCCACCAAATCCAAAGAACTCTATAATCAGGAAAAAAAACATTGAAGCATCCAAATAGAGTTTTCATGTTCTATACAGACCCAAAGCTTTCACTAAAGAAACTTTGTGGCAAAACACACCTCATCAATTAAGTATCTATAAGAAAATAATGCTATGAAGACCCATCAGTATTTTAATTCAACAATTCACTGTGAATTCAAATTTGCTCTTTTTCTCTGATTTTAGTGGTGTCCAGCTCTTATACACTCATTTTATCTCAGGAGGAGCTTGTTCGCTGGTTGATTGATTGGACTAGGTATGCTGGGAGCAAGAAAAACATTAAAATATGTTAAGTAAGAGGTCTTCAGGACCAGTGATGATGGTTGATAACCATTGCTTTTAAGGAACCAACAGATGTTCTACTCCAAAAGTACTTTTGATTTTAATGAATATACTGTATGAACTGGAGCATGAATGCTTCTTAAGTTTCCAGGGGTTTCCAGCCCCACACACCCCTCTCCGCTCTGTCCCATACCAGTGCTATGACTACTCAAAGGTATGATGAGATCAGAAAGGCTAAAATTCCTTCATCCCACCCACCCCGAGGAGCAGCCTGAGAGAGAGCGAGGTCGTTTACCTGTAATTATGGCGTGGCTCGCTCTCCTTGGTGGGACTGCAGCCAGCTTTGCTTTGCTTTTATGGGGATTCTGGGCTTTTCTTGTGGTCGTCGTGTTGCAATTAAAACCGTCTCCAAGCTTTGGGTGGCAAAGGCACTGAGACAGACACAGCTAAGAGGAACGTCTCGCTGCAGGCTATGGGAAAAGCATAGGATAGGAAAAACACACTTAATTACGCTTGACAGGTATCTATTAAAGTGGATTTTTGTCCAGACCTTGGAGGTCTTCACATAATTCAATGAAAATATACATAAAGTAGTAATGCCCACTGAGAGCCGCAGCTTATAATTATTCCATAGTCATGTCAGAGGGTTACCTTGGCTAGCATTGTAGATTAAGCAGTAATCAATTTGCTTTTTTCTCAGGTGTGTGTTGTAACAGGTCGGCCAGGGAGTGTTTTTCCATCCTGGCTTTGATGTGGAGTCTGGCTCATGGCTGCCAAGGCGCCTGTGATGGAAGATGGAGTAAAGTTGGACCCAACTTTCTTCCAGTGTATCAAAAGGTGGGGGGAGTTCATCACGCATCCAGCCAAAGACCGTTACAATGGCCGTTTTGTATCCTCTGGCTCCATCTTCATCCGAACCTGTCTGGAAAGCAAAGGAAGATATCATCACCTTTGACAGGTATTATACCTGAGATCTCCCACCTTCACAGCAGTTTTTCCTGACGGAGGAGTCAGAACTTTTTGTCCCTGTATCTGCTTCCTACAAACTCAGACAAAGTCAAGACTTCTTTCCTTACAGATCACATGCAAATTTATTGCACAACATTTGTTCTTTGTTTTGTTTCATCATCTCCCACATCTTGCGGGAGCAGAATCTCATAACTGAAAATTCACATTAATTCAGATGAGCTGACTGATATGAAAAGTTACAACTGCTTACAGAGGTAAGGTCAGGTTCAGAGGTTGTGGTTTTCCTCATCTTTACCTGGTATGAAGTTTAATGATCACCCACTCTTTTTTTATCATTTCATTATGAGTCAATCACTGCTAAACCCATTTTACATGACCTTTATAATTCCTTGCTTTATACCGAAAGGTGTAGTGTCATACAAGGTGTAGTGTCATGTCAAACACTGACAGAAATGAAGTGTAATGTAATCTGTATTCACTCAATGGTACATGTTGACATGTTTTTCTCTATATATAGGATTCTGCTGTCCTGATGATGTGTTTTTTTAGTAAAAAAGATGGTCTTACTTTAGGACACTGTTTCATGTTAATGTAAAAGAGGTGATGCCCAAGTGTGAGCAGGAGTAGACTGAAACAGACAATGAGAAACAAAAGCGGGGAACATTTTTCAAATTACTTTTAAAAAACAAGTTTATCTTTCACAAAACATTAACAGAAGAATTACATAAGAAACAAATGGATGAGCACAAGATATAGTTTACAATTTACATCAGCAATGTTTTTCCCATGTGCCTAATCAAGATGTAGTGCTATTTTTTAAACCATTCCTCCCATCTCTGAGCACAGGTTTATAGTAATACCACTAGTAACACTAGTAGCATCACATGAACCACATTCATCAAGAATAACAACAAAATATGTATTACAACAAAAAACATTTAGGCCCCGCCCATATTTAGGCTCCACTCTTTCGTTGCTGCTGCTGTTAGATATTTTTTGGCAGCTTGATTTAGGGTGTGTCAGTGTGTCTTTGCTATCATAACAATGGGAAGAACACCTTGCACAGAATGTAGGCATGTACTATCTCTCTTAATTTATTCATGGGTGTATTTTGGGCGTAACGTGCAATAAACCAATCAGCACGTCACTTGCCATTTCCTTTAAGAGGTAAAGGTGCACGTATTTGTCACTGTACAGTGTACACTGTACAGCGAAATGTGTCCTCCGCATTCAACCCATCTGGTAGTGAACACACACTCACGTGTTAGGGGCAGTGAGTACACACACACACCCAGAGCGGTGGGCAGCCAACTCCAGTGCCCGGGGAGCAGAGAGGGTAAAGGGCCTTGCTCAAGGGCCCAACAGTGGCAGCTTGCCGAGCCTGGGAATCAAACCCACAACCCTGTTATCGATATCTCTGCGCTCTAACCGCTGAGCCACCACTGCCCCAGAGACAGGTGCAGTCTGACTCTGGCGGATTGCTGTTTCAATGGCGCAAAGCGGGGCGTATGCACGTTGGGCACGCACCTGTGTTGACAATTCACTGCCAAGATAGCAATGAATCCTGACTGTTGACATCTGCCTAGGTTGTTTTCAGTCAGTGGCGCACCGGTGTTTTTCATTGCCAAGATAGCAACAACCAGAAATTTATCTGAACACACCACATTTCGAGACCACCACGCCCTTCAGTGTAGATATATTCACCAGCACCGTTGCTATTTACATGATGCAGGCGGAAGGCCTGATAAAAGACTGTTGGAGGGATGTAAGATTGCAATGAGCATCATGGCGCATCTTGCGCAGGGTGTAAGATGGGGCTCTGGTGGGGCTATTCTTCGGTAATAGAAGTTTGTAAGAACATTTTTGTTTTGGGGTTAACTGTAACAGTAACACACTGTTATAGACTAGATATATTTTTTTGATGTGCAATCTAACTAAGGTTTGGCATAGCTATACATTTGTCAATTGTGAATAGCTACATAACTAAATAGTTGATCTTGTTAGTGCAGCACTGTATGCTGGAAACCCAAAGTAAAGATCGCTAAAACAAAGTTTGCTACCAAATTTCATTAAACTGAATGTTTTTTGTCAGCTTCTGGTAACCTTGTCCACCCTAGCAACTGTTGCTATGAAAAGGGTGTTTATGGGCAGAGCATGGATAAGCCAATTGTTTTGAACACAACTTAATTTCAGTAGCCAAACTTCCAGTTTTGCATGGATAGTTTTTGACTGATTCACCCTAACAAATCTATCAGTCCTATAGAGGTACAGTGGCACAGTTTCCTGTTGCTTCAAACGTTCCCTGTGATCGGTTTCAGACGGAACTACCTGCATCATCATTCCTGCCTGACATGTAATACTGGAACTCTTCTACTCAGTTAATAACTCTCTCTACACTTTGGGGCTGCCCCGATTTCAGTAGGCTCCGGTCAAATATTGCTGCTGTGACGTTGAATACCATGACTGTTTCTTTCATGGCCTCCCCCCCTCTTCTTTCAGAATGATGACACTCTGCTGCAACTCTCAGACTCACTTGGCAAACTTTTTTGTTTTTCTTTTTTTCTGCAGTGCAAGCAAAAAAGGAGATAATATTTCCTGGAATACAGCTAATCTACTGTTAACCCCTACTGTTAACCACTACTGTTAATCAGGTTGTTTGTTCAGAGTATAAGGTTAAAGATTTATCATTCAGTATCTACCAGGAATTAATAATTGCAGTAACTATGATAAAATCGATATGAAATACATGTAGTTATATCTTTTACAATTTTGACAAATATGTTGGTACAGGTTTTAAAACTGTAAAAAATGTGCAATTAGAAAGCAATACCTCACTTCTAAATGGTACAATAATAAAGGTTAAGGGGTTATTAAACATATTGTTCTTTTAATTGGGTGAAATGACAATAAGGCAAACTACTATGAAAAAATATGCATTTTGAGAGTTAAATACTTTTCAGATGGAATTGTTTTTACAATTAGGTGAGAGGTGGGATGATGTAATTTCACCAGAAGACATCTGTCATGTTTATAGATATAAAAAATCCCAGGATAAATGACAGAGATGGAAGTTGCTACTCAATTTATGCATCGCTGTCTCACCAAAAAAATGGAATTGGAATTGGAATATGGAATTTTGTGTCACATTAAAAAGGCATTTTTGCTTGTTTTAATGACTGGAGTCATACACTTGACTGAAAACAATGCACATATCGACTTATCGCAGGACATGACATGGCAATTTGCACAGTAATAATATAACCTAGGGTTATTTCTTGTTATTTCTATAATGGGTTTTATAGCAGGAGAAAGATGCTGGAATCTTTACTGACGTCGGGGAGCGCAGCCTATAATGATGACTGACATTGCAGATTTGGACAGGATTTAAATCACTGATAATGTAATATAATAATTACATTTCTCCCTCTTCCCATGAAAACCTAATCCTGTTTTTCTTATAAAACAGATCCTGTTTAATTGTTGCATGTGAGAAAAATACTGCCTTCTGTTTTTAACATACCAACTCTACATGTGTTAATTTGCTATGTAGAGCAACGCAGGTCCTGAAGTCTACTGAAAAAGCCTTCATAAGGCTGACAAGCTACACAGATGTTTATTCCAATTAACTGTCGAGAGTTCAGAAGTTACACTTTTTCAGCCTGCAAAGATGTGAAGAGAGCGGAGCTTCCAGTGCGGGGCCAGCCAAAGTCACAGGGGCAGAAATAGTACAAGGGATTAGAGAGCGAAGGACAGCCCTTTACTATTCATACTTGGCACAAGCAAGACAGCCACCGGTACAAGTGAGTTTTTTAATGCATTCCATTTAACTTTAATTACTCAAATCTCTGTGAGGGCACACAGGAAGAAAGCCTCGGCGTTTGTGCGCAGCAGATTACCCCACTGCCCTGCCAAGTCGGCGCATAGCTGCATCATAAGATAGAATTCAAATTCAAATGTGGGCTAAAGAAAGTGCAGCTGTCACCCCTCTGGCCTGCGAAGACCCCGGCGGATCAAAGATGAGCTGTCCTCCGTCTCTGCCTGTGTAAAAATGAGCTGCTCTCCCGCTGCCAGGGTCTCATCTCGCACCGCGTCCCCCCGAGGCCCCTAATCCTCCACTCCTCACGACACACTGACGCTCTGAATAAAGGCATTAACCCCAAAAAATAATTACCAATTAGAGTCGAGCGCAGAATGGCAGCAGGTAGTGGGTGAGAGACAGCAGGGGGAAGTTAAGCGTTGGGGCGGCTGTTCGCAGTGGGAAGGAGTGATACCATTGGTTTTCTTTATGATCTGATACCAAGAAATACCAAAGCTAGTATCCTGATACCGATACCAAAAAGTAGGGATGCACCGATGTGAGAATATGGGCTGATATACTGTGAATATTTTTCATGTGCATATCTGATACATAAACAAGTTGAGACAAAAAATTCAGTTCTGTTCAATAAATAAATAAATATATCACCAAGTATCAGCTTTAAATATCAGGCAAATTTAAACATCTATCCGATGCTTTTTTTTTTTAAAGCCTTACCTCGTGTTGATCTGCTCAATCATTAGTTTGTGTGAATGTGTCATATTGACTTTAACTTTGTTTACAGTACGAGATTTATTGCTCATTTTTCAGTTTTCCTCCTGAGAGGAAAGCTGGATGCTTTACATTCATGCTTAAAAATGACTCATATTTGTCATCAGTGTGAACCTCTGCCAGAAAAAATTATTCCAAATCATTTTGGAGCATTTCTATTGGTCAATTCATCATCACATTTTGATATAATGTATTTATCTATTTAAGAATATCAATATTTTTGGTTTTGAAGTCAGAAATCCATGATCTTACAAGTTTAATGCATGAATGCACCATCATACACATGTATTCTAATGATCATATCTGAACATTTGTTTGTGTTCACACAGCTCTGAAACAATCAAACCCAATAGCCCACTGTAAATGTAATTTATTGTATTTTGATACAATGAAAGGGTAAATTGTGGTCATGAAGGCATGTGGATGGTTACTAACAAAACTCAAACAGTCATTTGTAGCATTTAAGCAATGACTGATCGGTATTAATGTGCCCAAATTGTGCCAAGAAAACATTTCCCACATCATTACACCACTTTCACCACTCTGGATAGTTGCCACATAGGAGGTTGGAACCATGGATTTATGATGTTGGCTTTGAATTCTGACCCTACCATCTGTGCATCACAGAAATCTATATTCTTGAGACCAGGCTATATTTATACAGTCTTAAACTGTCCAGTTTGGTGAGTCTGTGTCCACTGCAGCCTCAGCTTTCTGTTCTTGGATTACAGAAGTGGAACTTGACGTGGTCTTCTGCTGTTGCAACAAATCCATCTCAAGGGACAATGTATTGTGCATTCGAGATGCTTGAGTGGTTATCTGTGTTATCTGAGTTACTGTAGCCTTTCTGTTAGCTCCAACCAGCTGGCTATTCTCTGTTGGCATCTCTACTCAACAAGGTGTTTCTGTTAGCAGAACTGCTGAGCACTGAATGCTTTTCTTAATGAAACCATTCTAAGTAAACTCTAGAGACTGTACGCTGAAAAGCCCTGGAAATCAGTAGTTCTAGAAATACTTAAACCAGTCTGTCTAACACCAACAATCATGTCACACTCAAAATTACTGAGATCCCATTTTTAAATGATTCTGATGGTTGATGCGAACATTACCTGAAGCCACTGGATTTCCAGTATCTGCAGGATTCTATGCACTGCAATGACGCCACACGATAGGATGATTAGATATTGCTGAAAGTATGTGTACAGGTCATCCTAATAAATGAGTGAATGTATAGTCTGCCATCATATATATATATATATATATATATATATATATATATATATATATATACATGATGCATCATATGTATAATGCCTTCACTACCTGCAAGAATATGATATTATCCTTTATCCTTTATCTCTATCACATGTAATATTTATCCATTTATGCACATTATACATTTGCCATTAACTGGGTAAATATATCTATATTAAGTGTTAATATAATACCAGGGAATACACAGAACTTACACAAAGTTTGCCTGTCAGAAATCAGAAATTAAAAAATTTTAAGTCAGAAATCCATGAGCTTACAAGTTTAATGCATGAATGCACCATCATATACATGTATTCTAATGATCATATCTGCACATTTTTTTGTGTTCACACAGCTCTGAAACAATCAAACCCGACAGCCCACTGTAAACCTCCTCATAATACACACTACACAGAGGTGTTGTTTCCTTACTTCTTCCTGTGTGTATTTTGTAACTACTAGGCTTGAATGCACCTGAGCTCTGTGTGTGTGTGTGTGTGTGTGTGTTTGTATACATCCTCCGTTTCTTCCTGAGCCGGTGGGGGATAAAGTAGGTGCAGACTTGCACGCCACAGGCCCAAAACAGCTAATCCGGCCGTCCCACACGGCCGAATCCAGGTAAAGTGATCCTAAATCCACTGCCTCCTTCTCTCCCTTCTCTTCGCCCCCCTGCGTTCCACTAAGCCTCAAACTATCAGTCCAAGAACGGATCAGACTCGCAGAGCCGCTCTGAAAGAGCAGCCTGGCAGAGGACCAGTTGTTTGACAAGTTAATCTCGTCTAAACTGAGGAAAAAGCGAATTGACATCTGACTCACCACAGCACTCCCACGGACAGAGTCTGGGATTTCACACTGCTGGCTTGGACGGGGACAGAGGAGTGGAGGAGCAGCTGGAGAGTTAGCAGAATATTACTTCAAACTAAAGACAGCAACCCATGACTTGTAAAAAAGAGAATGTCATATTAAATGGAGAACACGCTGAAATGAATACATAATGTGTTAATCACTGCAAAATTGCCAGTGTTCAATAAACACCTGGAGAATAGCTAAACACTGTAGGAGGTCAGGAGTGGGAAACTCCAGGCCATATTCCTACACAGGTTTGTGTGTTCCTTGCTCAAGCACACCAGATTCACCTCATCTGTTAATTGCCAAGTTATTAGGAGTGTTAGAGCAGGAAGGTGAGAACTTTGCAAGATCATTATTGTGTAGCATCAACTTTGATCGTTCAAGATGATGCAATGGAAGTTCTCTCAAACGTCCAGCACATAGCACCAACATTTATTTGAGTATTAAATGTGTGCATCTCCAGTGTGGCCTGCTAAATGTCAGCGAGTGAATAAGTGAGTGAATTGCCAGCCAGGTTCATGAGGTGCTTCTCATCTAAAAACCTAATACAAAATGAGTGGTGAATATGTACAGATGCTTCCCGAAAGATGTACTGCATGATACAATCAAGCCGTTAACATCCTGTCATGCTGTGTGGCATGTATAAAATGCTCAGCAGCCCACTCGAGTTCTATTTTGGATCAAGATGGCAAGCGGCGAAGATCGAAGTGACTCTGAAATCATGTACATTATTGAAGCGTGAATGGCAGGAGCTTCAGTGAAAAAGACTGCTAAACTGACTAGTTTTATTAGGAACAGTCACTAAAACTGACCTCTGCATTTTGATCACATTTCCATTCCCTTCCCAACCAAAGGCCATGAGGAGGCCGCTCATGCGAAACAATGCTAGCCAGCACGGGACTCTGCAGGATGATGTAACACTAACTGAACTGGCAGTTAGTGTTCTCCTTCAATTAAGTTGAGTTAGCAGCAATTTGAAAAGATGTGGTTGGATGGCTTCATGTGTCTCAGGGGAAGCACATGCTAGCCTTGACCCTCTCAGTGCTGGTAGCTTCATATGAAATGGGGGAGTCCTAGCAAGTGGGTCAGAATAGGCAACTATGGAATAGGCAACTAGAAGGAATTGGAAAACAGATTCAAATATTTCTAGAAAAGAAAGAAAATGGTGTAAATCATGTGCTATGACCAGTTGTCACCAGGCCTAAACTTAGTTGAATACCTATGGGAGAGGGTAATGTTAGACAGCTCTCTCCAGCACCATCATCAAAAAAGCAACTGAGGGAATAGTTTTTGGAACAATATTCCATCCCTTAGTGCAGTTTCACAGGTTGAGTTCAGAATCAGTGCGGCTTGAAAGTTGTGGAAGATTTGTTAGAAGAAGTGAAACTTTATTTCTTTCAGTCTCCGATTGCATGTTGGAACTTTTCCTCAACTTCAAGAGCCACTTCCTTTTTGTTGGATGTCAGTGGCACTGTGGCAGCCACAGAAAGATCAGAATCACCTGGCTTAAGTAGTAAGGGCAGATCAGACTTACTGAAAGGGTCAAGGGCTGAGTTAGGAAGAACTGACTTCAAAATCAAAGGCCATCATCAAAAACTTCAAAACCAAAGTGTTATTATCATGTCAACACCATCTGCCTTCAGGACAAACAGACTACTTGGTTTGATTGTTGCTGTCAGTGCTGGTATTAGCATTGCTGAAATGTTCTTGAGCAATTATCAAGGAAAGTAGAGAAACACCTTGCCTTTAGCAAGCTTTGCTCCATTATCACAAATGTGTTTGGAATATTAACTCATGCATTTTGATGGCAGATGGTCATTGAGCACATGATCTGTGGGCTTCTTCGTCGTTGTGTGTGGGGGCAGTTGGGGGCCGATATTAATTCATGTTGTCTCTCTCACACACAGTACTGTCACAAAACAAGATAGAAAGTGAAAGACGAGTCATAATGAAATTTGACACCATCGTGTGTATCTGACTTGTGCTATTTTTTTTAAACACTCACACTTACACACACACACACACACACCTTGCTGTGCCTTTTATTATTTCCTCTAAGCTGACTGACACATTTGAAAATGAATGCATAGATTTAAAGGTTCATCAGTCAAACTGGAAAACTGCTCTGCTGCCAGAGGGAATTGCTCTGATTGACAACGCTGAAAGATTTCAGCAGTAGTTGAGTTGATAATGTCTGCCAGTGGCCATCACTGAATGGCTAGGTTACAGCGTCCTTTACCCTCTCTATCTCTCTGACTATACAGAATGTTCTGTCGCAGGGCCCTGGTGGGCCAGAGGGCCACTATCAAATTTCCTCTCATGCCTCCTGGCAACTTTCAGGAATTACGTAGATAAGATAGATATGTATCATTAATTAATGCATTGCACACTAAGAAATAGAGATTGATTAACCCCTGGAAGTTAAAGAGTCATCCCTTTTATTTTGTTATCTATTAAAATGTAATGATCTAATTACAAATTGCATTTCTTAATGAGTTAGAATTATAGTTACATTCAATTTACACCCTGAACTAGTGTTCAAAGGTTTGAAAGCACTTGCCATATTAATTATTTTATTATTTTATATACAGTAATAACTATTCAGAAAAGGTATTTGTAGATATTTTATTCAATGTTTCAAAACTGTATTAATGAACAAGTTTTCAAATGTTAAATAATATACTACTATTATCTATTTACAATTCATTTGTGTCTTTATAGGTTTTCTGTCTGTCAAATTCCTACAGTCATTTTAGAAACACTTACAGTTTTGTTCATTCTTACATTTCTACATGTTTTTTTACAGCCTTGTATTGTTCTGTATGTATGTGTTGTTTAAAAGGTTGCACATGATGAGCATATTATTTGGTCAACCAGATTTTCCAAGTTTTATATTGTTGAAAAAAATATTTTCCAGCTTTTCTGGTAGCGTTTATCAACAAATTCATGGTTCTCATGATTTTTTGACTGTACACGCAACAAGGGCTGGGCAATTAATCTGAAATGAGTCCAAACCCACATTCAGAGCCACTAATCGGATAACATTCTTAAAATTCTATTAAAATCTGTTAGTTCTTTCCCCACTATTTGTGTCCATGTACTGTCCCCTTAAAACATACTACTGCATGTGTAGTCACATGACTTCACCCCATCCAGTCAGTTTAGATTCTTCACTGTTCACACAATCCTGGGTTTGCTACCAGTGCTACCAGTGTAAAACAGTTTATGTGACAACTTTGACTTTGAAACGCACACACACACCCAACAAGAAGAACTAGCTCCAAGTAAGGCCAATTGATGACCAGTTTCTGTCAGCTTGCTGTTTTTTCTTGTCTCCTGTCAGAATTTGCACTTGGACACATGTTCATACTCAATGTGTCTTCATGAAAGGAAGAATCTCTTCAGCAGGAACTGGCAGCAGTCTCTTCAGCATATACAAAGTAAAGAACACATTATAATGTCTTTACAAGATTCAAATGTTGAGATTAGTTTGGCACCATATGGTGAGTTTTTTTTAGTGAAAATACATGTACAGTAGGTCTTCTTTAAAACATTAAAATGGTTAGACTTAACAGATATATCTTTATTTTAGTGTGCTTTGTCAATTTATAATGACTTCCAGCTACGGGTGGCTAAAGCAGCATCAAGATGTCGCTATTCCAATGAGGCGAATGCTTAGTCAGATAGCTTAACATTATTTTTTAGTTCCATCAAATCATTCAGTGAACCTCCCCTACACTGAGCCTGGGAACTTGGAAAAGACCTCTCTCTCATAGAAATTAATGTTGTCAATAAGCAAAGTTACCAAGAGTATTCACATTCATTGCTCAGGTAGAAGTGCTTTTTACTCCAGTAAAAATGTAAAAGTACTGGTTTCAAAACTACTTCAAGTATAAAAGTAAAAGTAACGTAAGGAAAACAAAGACCAAAATCTAAGGCTGTACAGAGGCCTATGGTGCACAACCCCACCTCCCCTGAAAAATGTTTTTTCTAAAAGCCATAGAATTCTATTAAAATGTTAAACATTTTGGGATGCACTAGGCGACCTGTTTCAGCTGCATATCTGTCCATTGAAAATGAAGCATTTTAGTCATATCAAATAAAAAAAGTGTATTTAGAGTATTTGCCTGTAAGTATTGTAATGGTGCAAAAACTCAGAGGCATGTGATCAATAAGTTTTATTGGAATGTAAATGTGGTGCTTAGTCTCTGCCCCGGGCATCTTTATACTAGGCTACATACATCTGCTGTGTCCTTGACAACCAATAGGGTGTCAGAATGGTATCTGTTTATACTTCTCATCCAACCACAATCAAATGCACATCTTGCGGATGGCAAGATTTATCTGGATAGGGTTTTTTTGTTTTTTTTAATGATGACAAACCGGAATGAAAATGAATGGAAATGAAATAGAAGTAACGAGGCTATTTTTAAAATGTAAAGAGTAGAAAGTTCTGATAATTGTGTGAAAATGTAAGGAGTAGAAGTAAAAAGTTGGCTTAAAAATAATTACTCCAGTACAGTATAGATAACCAAAATTTCTACTTAAGTAGGGTAACAAAGTATTTGAAACCTCTGTCAATAAGGTACTGAGTAGAATTATGAAAAAATATCATTTAAATGCATTAATTTAATGAACGCCTACACTCCAGAGCAACCATGTCATGTCACATATCACTGAAAAGCTTTCTTCTTATCCCATCTAAAGAAAACATCCAAATGTGTAATTTCATCTGTAGTAATGACAGCCTCCCTACAAACAGTGCATGCTTTCTGAGATCTCAGGAGTCGCACAGTTCTAAAGTCCTTTCTTAGGGTTAAATAAAAAAATCTGATTTGAAATCAGGTCCAGAAATTTATAGAAAACTTGCATTCATGAAGTTATGTATTAGGGCTGCACAATATATCATTTCAGCATCAGCATTGCAATGTGTTCAATAGTAACATTTCTGGACATGCAATCTCAATTGCAATGTAAAATTATATCACATACGCCATGCCAAGTTTTGCTGCTTACAAAAGACAAAAGCCACACAATTCTTATTTACCATGACATATCTATCAGGCAGATTATATCTGCTCAATATTGTTTATTTTACTCCAATCTTGGTACACAGTGCATTATTAATATCATGATACAATGGATCATTATCTTCTGATTGAATCAAAAACAATGAGATTTCAATGATTTATCCAGTAAAATACTTTTCCTAGAGTGCATCTTCACAATAAAATAAACCATTTAAGTTTAAAATCATGCAAATGCTATTTTTTTAATATGCAAATGTACGGTATGTAAATGTTTCCATTTTTAAATGCAAATGTAGCTTTAACTGCCAATACTAAAACAGTAATACCAGTAATCAACTGACAATGTTATTATCATTTTTTTGTTTCACTTCATTAGGAAACATTAATTTTATCCCAAATAGTGAGAATGAGTCCAACAGCAGCCAGGCAGCTTGACATGTCGGAGGCTTAAGGTTGAAGGAATAGCAACCTGGCCTGCTGTTCTTAAGAACTGGTGCTTTCTCAGAACAAAACACGTACACAAATGTATGAAGGCTACTGTGTAGGCATGCAGGCATACAAATGTTCAGTGCCACACGTATGTTTAAAATGCCCTGTTTTAATACGCACTTTAACTTTTCAACTAGAAACCAAGCTTTTCAGAACATCTTCACTTGACATTCCACTTTACACAAAATTAATTTCAGTCATTAGCAGTCCTATACAACTGACTGTCAGTAATAATTCATATGGATACTAGCCAAATAGCATTCACTCTTAAACATAATACATAATTATTTAAAATAATTAGCTTGTGAAGGGCAAACACTGTTTGAATGGTGATCCTTCACGTGGAGCCATAGATGGCGAGAAGGGCCACAGAGCTGCACTTCAATGGAAGGTTGTTGTGTGCTGCAATGTCAAAGACGTGCCAAACATTCGCTTTGAGTCAGAATAAACGGCCTAGAGATGGAGCGAGCGCTAAATAGGCCGCATGAACACGTATAGCCCATGCGTTGCGATTATATTATTTGTATATCTCGATCCTTTATCAAATACCATTCAATTACCAAAGACGTAGGAATGGGCTCTTACCAGGGGAAGAATGGAATGCATTTTTAGCAGGCGTTCATCAAAAACAGAGTGGAAGAGGCCATGAGGGGAGAAATAAACAGATTAGAAAAGCAATTGACATTTCCCTAAAGCATGCAAGGGCTTATTTGCATCAGTTCACTGGCTCATGTTTTATTTATCTGCGATCACAACCGATCGTGAGGGGAAATTAATCAATAGGGATGCCACCGGGGGGCTGCGGTTTGTGCCACGCTTCCCCCATCTCGCCCCCATACCTTTCCAGCCCGCATTGAGGTGACTGATTTCTCCATCCCAGCCATGCTTGGAGGAGCTCCATATGGCCAGGATCAAAGGTGTAGTTCAGTGCACGGTTCTGCTTCGTTGCCAGCCACCGCCATTAATTAGAAAACAAGATCAGAGGCGGTATTAAAATCCAATTAAGCCGGTATGAACAGATTGCCAAGTGATGTTCACTAATGTATTACTGAGCACCATGCAAATTTGGGGTGCCTGTGTTTGCTTGCCGTTGTGTGTGTGCATCGCATGCGCTCGCGCCTGTGTTTATCCCCCGCGCTACTTTCACCCGCGCCCCATTGAAAATCATTTAAATAGCCCGACTTCCCATAAATTGATCACACTTCACCGGCGCAGAGTTACCTGGGGGGTGCCGAGGCTGCCAAGCCTTAAAATAGCATGACAAGCTTCTGCCAAGGCAGCACACATTCAAAGGTTTATGTAAAGTGTACATGTGCCATACACAACCTTAACCCTAACAAGTAAAGAGGTGTGACCTTTAGCTACACTATCCAACAGAACTGTGTAAGCATGCATGAGCAACTTTTAGCTGTGTTTTAGCTTTGATGTCAAGAAATGACCAAATCAGTATCAATCTCTGTACAATTTCAACTTACGCACTGTTTAATAAAACAAATCAATACAAATATAATGATCTTTATTTCATAGCTGAAACTCACTCAGAGTTTTGTCTCTGTCCCTCTCTAGTTTAACAGGTTTAATAGGGTTTTGTTGATTGCGCCCGTTGAGTGCACCCTAACTTCTTCCAGGGTTCTTTAATAAAAGCAATGGTTCTATATCTAGAACCATTGCTTTAAAAAAAACATCTGAATGTTTAAATGGTTCTTTGTTTGGTTAAATGCTTCTCTGTGAAGAAACCTGTCGTAAAGTAATTTCAATCTCAAAATTGATGATTGCAGGTCTAAGAACCATTTATGTCATTTACTCTAGTAGTTTTGATCAGACTTTGATTAGGCAACTGACACCTTAAGCCAATTAAGCGAAGAAAAAGGCCCCATAAAAAACTCAGAATCTGAATCATATGGATGGTGGTTTTTTTATTTCATTCTTGAGGCTGAGAATGTTTTGGATTAAACTCTCCGGAAAACCACACTCACAGCTCAATTCCAAAACTGATAACATGCAGCTTGAAGGTAAACTAAATGTTATCTGGGCTGCTGTATTTGTTAACACTAATTCTAAGATGATATCTAAGCATACATAACGTTACAGAATAAAGATAAAAATCATTTAGCAAGCTCATCTAAATTAGCTTTTCTTGCTATTTACATCTTGATAAATTAGTCAGATTAAACAAGACTGCACAGTGCTTGTATTTTTCATTTGGACATCATGAGCAAATATAAATGTTGATGCACTCCCTATTTCCATTATGATGAAAAAGGCTGGGCAGCCAAACTCACTTGCTGCTTAGTTTGGTTGAGATACAGACATTAGAGTCCCTTTAACACATTTAATGGGGTTCAGTGTGAGTCGATTTGAAATTCTGGTAAGATGTGTGTGGCAATCAAAGACTAATGTGCCTGCCTGAGAACTAGTACATTTCCCACACAAAAGCAACAGAAACTGCTCTTGCACAGCGCTGCTACAGTGCAAAAGTGATGCAGTGTTATGGGTTTTTATTTTTATTTTTATTTATTTATACATTTACAGTTTTTAGTTTTGCACATCATGTAGCTCAGATGATGGTTGGTTTTCATGTTAGCTTTAGCTCATCTGAAGGAGTAGCTAAACAATAATCTTGATGTGATGTATGTAAACCTGGTTATTTTTTTTAATTGGTCCACATTCACATTGTTCAGAACCAAGTTTTCTTTGTGTTACTGAGCTTTCAATCTGTTACCCCTAAAAAAAGCCTATGGCCAAAAGTGTTATTACAAACTTCTATTGCCAAAGAATAGCCACACCAGTTTGTACAAAGGTCCCTGTAGTTACCGAGTAATACACCCTAGTATATAAAAAGTCTTGCAGTGTTAAGGGGTTAAAGCAGTATTATGTGAGAATTGGTATTTCTTGCTTCACTTGATGTGAAAAAATCATGTGGATTAATGTGGTACAGTAATATTACTGTTACACAGTTCTTGCGTGTTACCAAAATTAGGCTACATAGTGCAGTGAGCAGCATGCCAGGCCTGGAGTAGCAATGCCATAGACACTATTCTTCTTATTACAGTCAGTGGAGCATCAACATGATCTTGAAGCTGTTATTATAAGGTACAAATGCTACATTATGCTACATTGCTTTACAAATACAAGTGTTATGGGTACATGAATATGGGTGCTATGGATAGTTAGTCTGACCAGTTAGCCTGAGCTGCATGTTTGACAGATACAGCAACATTAGAAGGAGGTTGAACTAGTCAATTGTCACAAATGGTCAGTTATTTCATTCTTTATTCCCAGATTCAAGTCAGCACTTTCAACTTTTATCTGACACAAATTTGGACTGTACACAAAAACAAGACTGTACATACACATCAATAACTGCATATAATAACATTTCAAATAGGAATTATGCTCATTGTATTGTGATATCAACCATTAAAACACTAAATACAAGTACTGAAAATTAGACAAAACAACAATGTTTCATCTCATTCAAATCAGAATAACATTTATTCTTTACCTACTAACACAAATGTGGTGTGGCTTGAAAGTGGCTTGAATCCACACTTTACACAGCGTTTGTGTTTCAGTGAACTGTGAGTGAGAAATAACGAATATTGAATTGCACCATGCTTTTGTTATTGCTGAAGATAACTGTGACTGTGAGGGTTAATGCGCAATGATATGATCATTCACACAACCTGAGCGAAAAGATCATGTGAAATCAAACTAATGATGCAGATTTCCTAGGACGCAGGACATCTGAACTGGGGGGGATAAGTGGCTCCAGCTGGTGGTCCACAAGCAAACACTGCAGCCACAGATGAAGGCTTCACAGAAGGAAAAATATCATGCTACAGAATACCGGGCTAATGAGTGTCAGGAAAGAGACCTTCGAGTGTCAGGAAATTGCCCCAGTTCAGAAGATACAGCAACAAACATGGGTGATTAATCAGATTTTAGGAATAGAGACATGCAAAAGGACAATTTTCTCATTCAGAATATATAAAGAAGGTCAATGGCAAGACAGACTGTTCAGAAGTGTTAGCAGCTTAGCACTGGAAGTCCTTAAT
Organism: Salminus brasiliensis; assembly: GCF_030463535.1. Taxonomy (NCBI): domain Eukaryota; kingdom Metazoa; phylum Chordata; class Actinopteri; order Characiformes; family Bryconidae; genus Salminus; species Salminus brasiliensis. Next base: position 65,428,312 of record NC_132878.1, on the reverse strand, counting down.
ATATAGAACATCCACCAACATCAGTGAACTGGCCCAGTGCTGAGTGTACTTTAGCCTTACATTCAAAGCTTATTTTAGCCAGAGTACTTCAGCAAACTCAGTGCTCACTCAAAGTAGATGTTTGCAGTTTATTTTTATAACAGCAATAGACTGTGTGAGCTAATCACGCTGTTTATTCAGAGCAAGCAGAACATTCCGGCTTGCATAATGTCACTGTCATATGAAAACCTTGCATTTCCAAAACTCTGAACTTCACTGTTTGATACTGTACACAAATCAGAGGCCCTTACTCAGACAATCTAACAACTAAACTTCCTTTTTTCAGATGACTTGCAGACATGTTAGAAGTGATCAGCTTGTAACCATCCAAGTTATCCCAAACCCATTCAGTAATGTTGAGGTCTGGACTCTGGGGTGGTCAGTTCATTTGTTGAATTGTCTGTTTGCATTTACTATAATGCAAGAGCTTCTTAATCAGCTCCACACGCCTTCAAGCCCCTGTTGTGTTGTCTTCTCGCAGTGAAAGGATGGACACAAACACCTGTTGTTAGAGGTCCCATTTTCTCTGTTCCTTTTCATCCTTTTTTAGACTCCAGGTTTTGGGTGCTGGTGTTTTAAAACGGCGTCAAAAACTCAAAAAGACAGGTCTCTGGCTTGATATGTCAGAGATGATATCTTGGTGCACATGAGTATTTAACAGAATCACAAACCTGTATGAACATAGCTATTTCTGGATACTTGAACTCTAGGTTTATCATGCTGAACTGGCAATAGCTTCTTCAAAGCTGTCATCTCTGTCATGTTTCTGAAGCAAATCAGCAGAAATCGCCCACATCAACGCCAACGCATTCATCTGCTCTGACTGAAGCCCCCACCAAACCTCTCCTATTCACCTGCAAACTGCGAGTCAGTTCTAAACTCTGTGAATGAATCAGAAAAACATTCCAAAAATCCTGCACCCTCCCTTTACCTATTTGTATGTGATGATTTCACCATGACCAAAAAGAAGAAACTTCTAACCTGATATAAGAGCTCTAAGCTACTTTCACATTACAAGTTTTGCTACTTGCAGTTCTGATTTATTTGCTCAGGTCTGATCATTCAGGCTTGATGGTTCACATTCATGAAATCTATCTGTAGTGTGAAGAAACCTGCTCCCTGAAATGACTGGCATGCTCAAAAGCTAATCAGTAATGTCGCTCGAATTAACCACGTGTCATAAATGTCAAACTAAACCATATCCTAAATAATCTCCTACTCCTATGCACAGAACCCACTGTTCTCATGACATGAGTACTAGGTAGTGTGTAGGGAACTATTTGAGATTCAGAGATCTATGGAGCCTCAAAAGCCCTTGGTGTAAAGATATAGGTGTTCCTAAAAAAAATGGATTGAATAAATTCTGACTTGAATGTTCTTTTGAGGGTCATTTAGCCATGAATCAAGACATGTCTCCAATCTAGGACCACATAAGAAAGTGGCTCAGATCTGATTTGCAAAGATCTGGGTCCAGTTAAGGCAAAAAGGTGGATTATGTAAATGCTTCCTAAGCTAATGTCATTACTTAATCCCTAACCCTGATAAGCTAATGCCATTACTTACCTGTATATGGTACACACTGCAGCAGTTTGGGTCCCTAAGTTCTAAGGTTGGCTGCTATTTAAACTCCCTTGCCCAAGCAGTACAGAAAGTTTAAAAATGTACAAAATACTCGGTTAACAACTTGGAACTTTTTCATGGTTCTGATGATTCATTTAAGAGAATTTTAGTTTTCTGTGTTTCATATCAGAGCAGAGCCTCAGTAGTGTAAAGTACTCACCACAATAAAATCCCCACTGCTCGATATCTGTAGCCAAGCTTTTCGGTACTGCAGTCAGGGTAGGTAAATGTGTAATTATATGCATTTAAGGAAGATGTTTAGTTTGTGTACTCACTCACCCATTTTCCCTTTCTCTTCCCCTCTCCCTCTCTGCAGACATCCATTCACCTTAACCTCTTTAGCTGTAGCCTAATTGGTCAGCGTCTGTCCAAGCCAGGAGAAAAAAACAACCTTTATTTAAGGGATGTACAATTAATGCCCAAACGTGCTGTTCTCCAGCCAGATGCCTAAATAAAAGTGAACATTTAAAAAAAAGACACTGTCGAGGAGAATAATGCATCTACCCCACACACTCTCTCAATGGCTCCCCAGGCCTTCATTCGGCTTTCTCAATATGTGCTTCAGACACAAAAGGTCAAATTTCAGCCAAGCTACTCCCCTGTCCCACCTGTGCCATCCTCTTTTCTAAACTAAACAACTGTTAGGCTACTAACTCTGCATGGCATGTCCCATTTCTTTCTCTAGGTTTTTGTTGTTAAGTGTTTAGTATGGTGACCAGAGTTTTACATTTTCAGTTCAGGACACTCTGTTCAATCCAAATGAGCAAGTAAATTAAAATTTGTGTTGTGAAATTATGCAGTTTTCCTTTTAAAACCTTTCACTTGTTTTGTTTTCATTCTCTGAACACCAAACAGATGATCTAAATGTGAACTATTATGTTGTAAAACCCAGCATCTAATATTTTGTGTCAGTTTACTATCATATTCTATTGCAATCATGGTAACTACAGTTGGGTCTATTATTATTTGGACAGTGACACAATCTTCATTATTTTACTTCTGGTCACCACCACAATGGATTTACCATGATATGATAGCTTTATTTTAAGGAGAAATATTGCATGAACCATTTTGAAATTACAGCCATTTGTACTCTCCGTTTTTACAGGCTGAAGCATAATTGAACGATTGACTGCTAAACAGTTTCATGGCCAGGTGCTTCATTAATTCATGACAAATTGAGGAGATAAAAGGTCTGGAGTTGATTCCAAGTGTTGAATTTGCATTTGATAGCTGTAAATGGGAACTTTCAGTATTCGGTCCCAAGTAGTGACGGAAAGTGACCATGCAAAAAACAAACAAAAAAACAGCAGGCTAAAATAAAGCTGTGTTCAAACTTTATTACAGAAACAGTCTGTGTTTTGTATCAGTATCTTGTCTTTCTCCACTTAGTTCACTATATACCAATATACCAATGTAGGTGGTCTTAACTACAGTCCTACATAGCAGTACCTGCATAGCAGTAACTTTGCATAGTTTCATACTCATTTGGACTTGGCTTTGACTTGACCTTGGCCCCCCTTTAGACCTAGTCACAGTCATAGCAGGGCCTCAAACCTGATTTTATTGTCCTTTTATTATCCTTTTATTGTAGACCAAACTTTTATAATAAAATAAAGCAGAATAGATTTCAGCATGCATGGCTCCAGTATGCAAGGGTGTAGGTTGTTCATGTCCTCAGGAATTAACACAAAATGTCCGTGAGACACAATCCCAGAATACACAGTGGAGGCACAGTGTGACATTGTCAGCAGCAGCCCGAACAAACCGTGAAAAGCACCACTTCCACCATTTCTTTCTGCTGTTTTATAAGGTTCAACAATAGTACAGTCTCATCAGTTGCTTATTGCTGATCTTTTTGTGCAAAGTTAGAAGTAGTAATTAAGGAAGACATTCATGTGCCACTATGGGATGTTTCCGCCCTGATCTGCCCACTAGTAGACATAGCTTTTAATTCCTCCAGATATATAAAAGGTAGACGAGTATGTGATCACTGGCACTTGCGTAGCAGTTGTGTATGCAGTGGTTAACAGCAAGTATATTGTTGCCCTTAGATGTTGTGGTGCAGTTTGAAAGGGCACTCAATACATCATTACTTTTACTTTTGGTTGTTCTATTTCACTGCAGTAAATATACTTTGAGTATGGTTTTAGGTTGTTCTACTTAGCACTGTGAGTAACAGCTTAGGAAGATCATGGATGCCGTTTTAACATTAGATTAGGGCCCTTAGGACACATAGAATACATCTCATGAAACTGGAACTGTTTTAGATGAACTGGGGCATTTGGTCACCCTACTTTTAATCTCACAGTGCATAAGCTATTCTATACTAACTGTTATTTTTTTTGTCCCACAGTCCATAGCTACGCCGAGTGACTGTGCGTAAGCTTCTGCCAAGAGCGTATGCTGTCCTGATGGAGCGTTTTTGAGAGAGACACTCTGTCTTCACTTATCACTGTAACAAGCCCAGTGCTGAGCAAACACTTCTCAAGATGTCTCTCGTCATAAACAGACAGATAGAGTCCATGGGAGACGTGGAGCTAATTATCTGCTAATAAAGACACAGCTCGGGTTTATTCACACTGGAGACAGAGGTCTAGTCTTCTTCACAAATGCCAGTATTAACATATACTACAGCTTAGATACACTTACTGACCACTTTATTAGGTAGACCTGCCTTGTTAGGTTCACTAAATAGGTCACACACCTTCTTACTATTGAATTCTGCTACTTTAAGGTGCTCCTATTGCTGACACGGGCGTTCAATTGTGCACATGTGGCTTGTGCTGCATATGCACGCAGCTCCATGAGCTCCAAAAGCATGGCCAACAGAATAGCATGCTCAGATAGCAGCCACATATAAGCCTAAGGTCACCATGCTTAATGCCATGTGTTGGTTTGAAGTGTATATAGGCCCCTAGTCTTGGACTGAGGAACAGGGGGACTGCATTCTCTGGAGCTCAATCCAGTGCTTTTGGGATGAGTTAAAAAGTGGCAGAACTAATCAGAACAAATCGGTTTCGGACCTCAATTATGCTCTTGTGGCTGAATGCAATGATAATAATACATTTATTTACAATTATTGACGCTTTTCATGACACTCAAAGATACCAAAGTTTTGAATTCCATAATAGAATCCAGTTCATGGATATGAAGAGGAAGTGTGTTTCAAAGATGGGCGCAGCATAGAAAAAGGCTCTGGCATCCACTGTACTAAAATTGATGGCTAATAGTGCTAAAAAGCCTGCCGATGAAGACCACAAATGACGTGATGGAGCATAGATCTGAAGAAGGTCTGTAATATAGGCAGGAGAGAGATTATGAAGAGCTTTAAATGTCAAAAATAATATTTAAAATTAATCCAACACAGGGAGCCAATATAACTGAATCAGCAAGGGCGTAACAAGCTCAGTGGACTTGGAACGTGTAGTGATCCGCACTGCAGAGTTCTTTAAAAATGTTGAATCAGGCTGTTAGAAATGCCTGTGCAGATTGCATCGCAATAGTCAATGAATGATGTAACCTATTTATTGACTAAAACGTCCATTGAATGCTGTAATAAAAAAGACCATAATCTAGACATGTTTCAAAAGTGGAAAAAAACAATCCATGAGACAATATTTGTATACCTGTAAAAAGAAAGAGCATTATAAAGAGGGAACATATTAGAATTTAAAAGTCCAGCTTCTGAAGGCCTAACCAATAGGAATGCTCACTTGGCTCTACCTACCTCAGATACAAGGTTTAAAAAAACGTAACAATAAAAAATAAGATGTTTACGAAATGTCTTACAGAGTTTAACCCTTAAAAAAGCCTATGTCCTGCCGGCGGGCCAAAAGTGTTATTACAAACTTCTATTACAAATGAATAGCCCCACCAGCTTGTACAGACTTCCCTGTAGTTACTGAATGATACCTTAGTGTGTAATAAGCCTTTGAGTGTTAAGGGGTTAATACAGTATACATTATGTTTCTATTGAATAATAATGAACTGCCAGACATAGGTATGATATATGCTTACAAAAGAACAGATGAAGTGAGAGAACACTGAAAGAAATATGCACATTCCATATCATCTTGATTTATGATGAACTCTTCTTACTCATCATTCTGGCATATGCAGTATGAGTCATATTTGAAGGCTCCTGAGCACCGAGAGCCTGATTATTAGACGTCCAGCTGGAATAAACATTTAACCAGCCTTGAAATTCCTCACGCTACCATGTGCAGTCTAGTGTCAAACCCCCTCTCTGGTCACTGCAAATGGCTCAATAGCTTTGTGATTAGCTCCCAATACAGGAGTGCAGCGACTCTGAAAGCAAAACCGGCAGTGAAAGACAGGCGATGGCGTGCTATGTAATTAAGCCAGTCCGTACTTGATGAAAGCAAATTCGACTGGCGGAGCTCGCTGTTTCACAGCCAGTTTACTTTTACGACATAATTACGGCCCAAATCAAATGAGAAGATTTAATATTTTGCCGGGACAAGAGCAGAGTCCAATGTCAACAATTACACTGACCCCCCCTTCCCCCCTCCCCCCAGCCACCCAAATAGCTCAGTAATTCACCTCTGTTTGGGTGCTCAAGGGAGGTCTAGCTCCAGGAATTCAGATGAATATAGCTTGCAGAGACTAGAAGCAATTACTCTGACTCTGGTTGTGTGTGTTTTTTGTCTTTTTTTTATTTCAAAGGCTTTGCTTGACTGTTCTCTCGTTCCAGCCGTGTCAGTGTGGCCCAAACTCATATTTCATTTACACACATGAAATTGTTTAGTAGGGGTGAATTAATGTCAGATTGCAGAAAGGTAGTCCAGCTACTTGTAGAAAGTTAGCTGAATCAAAGCTGCTCTGTGTTGTTACCTTTGGTCTCCCAAGGTCTTGTGTTAAATAGAGGCTGGTAATAACAGCAGCTTAAAGCTCATTATACTAAGTAATCCTAGTATATAAACCCACAAAAATAAACAAAATGACAAACAGCACACCTTGAAAACCAGTAAAACACCCACCTCTATATTTATGGGTTTTTCTTGCAGTTTAGGGGTTAAACCAGTGAACCAGTGGTTAAACCCTTCCCCCAGGTCAAGTTACTTTGCTCATTGTAGCTCTTATATACTAATAGAGATCTTTTGCTTGTTTGTTTTATAGCTTCTTAATCAAACTTTCTGTTGCACCTTACATGGTACAGAAAGTCCATTCATTAAAGTTACAGTGTGTAATGGCTACATCAGTTAAAGTAAAACAGGACAAGTATACAGTTGTACCAGTAAAGTGGGTAACAACATTGCTATGCAAGCATACCACCATTTAACAGTTGGGCAAGATTCCTAACAAAAATGCTGATTTTAGAAAAAAGCTTTTTTTAATGCATTGTTTTATCTGATTTGAATTATTTATTTGTTTGTTTATTCTTTACAGTTTTTAGTTTGGGTTGATGTTTACCATGCAACTCCTTGTACATTGTGAAGTCCCATTCCATCCATGACATAATACAGAAAGTGAGCTTGCATCCCTAAAAGTGTCCCCACTAAATAAAATGTTATGTTGTAAAAATAATAAAAATTAAAAAATCAGAGACTCATCAGTCAAATGATGGCTGTCCTTACTTGCATTAAAACCACTGTAAATTGAAAATTGAGAGTTCCCATGAATGGCTACCAAATGCAAGTTCAGCACATTATCACCCTTTCATCTTTTTAATTTGACATGACAAATTAAAGGCCACACCTGGCTATGGAAATGTTTATAAGATAGTTTACATAGGTACTATGTAAAAAAAAGCTGTCATTCCAATACAATTAATACAGTATTTTTCTTAAACCCTTCAATTCAATCCATTGTGGTGGTGTACAGAGGCAAACAGAAATTGCATCACAGTTGTGTCAAATACTCATAAACATCATTAGGTTTAGTGGGTAAATATTCTATTAGCATTCTCCTGAAAATGCAAAAAACTACATAAAAAAGTAACTAATTAAATTTGAATTGTTCTATTAAATGTCTGTATTCTAAATGTGTGTTCTCAATACTCATGAGTATTGAGAACACCCCCCAAATAATCACCCCCCCCCCAGTCCTGTCTTCAGACGAGTTTTCCTTTGTTCTTTTCAGCCAGGAAGCATGCATTCCCTTTGCTTCGTGAAATGCTCTGTAGTGCCTTTGTTCCTCTGGGTCAGATCTCAACTGAGGAAGGATCCACAGCTGCTGACTGACCGCGGAGCGACCACACACTTCCAGCCGTCTCCTGCCCATCCTTTTTCAGAAACTCTTCACTGTGCCCTCCCCGTTCCCAGGCCGACCCAGCTGGGGAGGATTTGCTCTGGTCTCTAGCTCCTCTGCCTCGGGGGCATCAGCACTTTGGCGGGTGCTGTTTCACTGGGCACTGGTCAGGGAATAGAGATTAGTAACTGGATATAGACACAGGGGCCCGGCGGGGTTATGGTCCCTGTGATCCCATAAAGAAAAAGACTCCAGGACTCTGCAATAGATCTGTGCGGTTTAGGCCCTGACCACAGCCCCTGCTGACACCCTGTCCGCTTAGACCGTGGTTTTTGCAAGGGCCATCATTTTCTGAAGTCTCCTTGTGTGTGACCTATTCACGTCCCTGTCGTTTTGGCCTGTCAAATGAGGGGCCACTTCACCACTGCAGAGGGCCCACTGTCTTCCCATGGCATTAGCCACGCAGTGCAAATGGGGACCTTCTATTACCCAAGTTTAAAAGTACTCTTAAATGACATGTCGGATGTGAACTATGACACCAGCTTGTGTGAAGCAGTGGCCAAAAGTGCTTGGCAACTCATTGGTGTGGCAGAGTCACGTAATTAGAATGTGAAAATGGCGAGACCTTGAGGCGAAACTAGTGCCTTGAGAAAGGCTTTGGTCGTCTTTTAATCTTTTGTCAGAGCTTGTTTGAGGGCTGAAGATGCGTCCCAGATGTCCAGTCTTGGTCTAACCATATTCATGAGTGTCTCTTTGAAGGAACGGTCACATCGGGATGCAAGCTACGGACTAATTGTTTGCCAACACACACACACACGATAAATCACTCTCTAAGTTACTGTAGAGGTTATTTTTGGTATGTAGGTTTTGTCGTGGGAGCCTCTTTCAGATGAAAAGGAAAGTGTACATAGACCAAGAAGGGCCCTAAAGTAGTTTCCCCTCCCTTACAAGCAACATTGTTGTGTCTACAAAGGCCCACCTGTCTTACAAAAGAGAATACGGGGACGAGGCAACATTGACAGGGTCAAGAAAGGTCAGACGGGTCATTGTGTTGAGAGCATCTCTTGGAGGAAGAGGGGGGACCAGCAGGTGCAACATAAAGAAAGGTTTCACAAATTAGTGAGCTCCTTAGGTCAAGGGTCATGAACTAAGAAGCCCTGTCTGAAGTTTCCAATACGCTTCTATGCTGATAATGAAAAACTGAGTGAGCTCTGAAAGACCTATGTTTACCAATCAGTCAGACCTGAATTCTGAAAGCAACAGAACAATACCTGTGGCAAATGTAATTTGTCTGCGCTGGACAATTCAACATGACCATAGTATAAAGATCATTATACACACCTCAGACAAAACTGCTGTGCAACAGTGAGAAAGAGTTACATCAATTCACTGAACGCTTTGAATTTTCATTCATTTTTATTTCCTTTTTTTACATCCTCGAAAGGATAGATTTACCAAAATTATGAACAGATATAGAGACAAAAAACATTTGAATAGACTCACAATTTTATAATGGACTGCAAAATATAAAGATTTTTTGCATCATTTCATAAAATGTCACTGGTATACAAATACACTGTGTATTCAACAGAACAAACATATATATGTGTGTGTCCATTGAAATTTATGAAAAAAAAAACCCTGCACCAAAAGAAAAGAGCAAACAAAAATTTGAAATAAACAAACAATTCAAACCCTGGTATGGCATTCAGAACAAAATGGTAGAAAAAAAAGAGAGAATATTTCATCCTCTTTTAAAACACATTTACACAGGAATTTTTTTTATCCTTGAACTTCAACACTGTAAACATTATTTAAAGACAGAGTGTCATTTTTTCTCTTTTCCCCATTGTCGATTTTCTTCGGTTGCTACTGGCGATAGTCCAGCTGCAAGTATCACTGGTGAGATGGCTTGGACATCTCGGAGGAGGAAAGCAAACCTGTGCGCTGTCATTTGTCCAAAAGGTATCACACATACTACACATAAAATTCATAAATATTTAACCTCTTATTTGACCTAAAGTGATATTTTGAAGGGCTACCACAGTTTCCGTAGGCCATGTATGTCAGGAATGTGATTTCCACGGTGCCGCAGGAGTCTTAGTTGCATCAGAGGCTACACACTGCATAATTACTTTTGCGTGCATGTCAAATCGAATGGTAGTAAACGCTACAGGACAGGTTTGTCTCGGGGTATCAGAAATGGCACTTGAATTTGGCATGCCCTCTTGATTAAAATCCTTTTGCACCACTTTCTTTCTTTCACATTTAAATCCGTCACTGATTTTCAAGTTGTAGCCACTTATTTTTTCTCTGCGCTATTCAAGAGACAGAAAACCAAGTTGTATCTGGAGGACGACAGAAAAACGGAACGTAATAAACTACACTTACAGAGAAGTTTTGAATGTAGGGAATTATTCATAAGGTTTGTGTTCATGTTTACTCTAAATTCCAACTTATATGGCAATAATTTCATTGAAAAAAAATCCCAAAACAAAATCAAAATAGTCAACAACCCCCAGCATGTTTTTCAAGTGCTGATTGTAACATTAAGTGGGATAAAAACAGTACAAAAAAAAAAAAAAAAAGAGCAGCAGGCTGAGATGCTTTTAAACTAGTGAATGGGGAACATGTTTGGGCTGCAGCAACACTCTGAGCTGAAGTGTAAAATAAAGAAAGTGTGGAGAACAGTAGAGAAAAAGAGGAAATCATTTAATTTCACAATGCTCTGGAGAAAAAGCAGCCTCTTGGGACATCTTGATTCTACATATCCCACTCAAATAAATTTGAGATTACAATGTTGCCTATATTAAGTGCGTAATACTGTGAGACCGAAGAACCAGAATGGTCCTGGCTGATGTTTTGTTCAAATTAGTCTTTAATAGGGAGAACACTATCCAAGAGTCCAAGAACACCCTAAACAATCTCAAAACCTTTATCAGCCAGAAATCAGAAATTTGATCAGCCTAAACTAAACACATGGGTATGCTTTCCGAAGCCAAACCCATTAACTTGTGTGCTTAGAAAATATACACTGGATGGTAGGTGTGAATGTTGGGTATGGAGGTTAGTTTGTGGTAATGTAAACATTTGGGTCATCAAGAGTAAATGGCTTTATCACATCACCAGCTTTTTTGAGATAAACACACTGTCTAGAGGAGTGCATTGTGGCTGGGAAGAACTGTTTTTGTTACTGAGCTAAAAACATAAGTTATGATGAGAATATTTAGCTTGATGGTCATCAATAAGGAATCAACGCAGTCAAACTGTCCTCCAGCTGCCTGAGACATCCCTGATCTTCCATATCACTCAAATTAGTTTAATATTTATTGTCTATTTGACATTCAGTGCTTTACTCTTTAAAAATGTCACCCGAGCCTGGTGGGACTGAAAACAACAGTAGTACACTAAACACCCTCTCTGATTTTTAGAAGTTAGACCTCTTCTTCAGAATTTAGCAGAATAGTTTTTTTCCTTTTAGGAAATTGCTCAAACATAAAGGTGGCTGAATGCCAAAATCTCAGTATCTGTCATATCTTAATGGCATCAGAAAAACAAAAATACTAACAGAGGAATGTACTAAAACCCCCTTGATAATGTACCTGCACATGCTATGTATCATTACGAAACAATCCAATAAATACAGAAATTATTGCACAGTAGAAAGGCTCCATGGATTCTTAATGGACAACTCCTCTGTTGGTTGCTGGGAATGCCAGCAGGGCTTTTTGAAATCCATCTACAAACATTTACTAATGTTCTTATTTCTCAGGTGGCAGTTTCACTAGAAAAAAAAACACACAAAAACAAAACCAAAAAACATCATATCATTCCATAAACAAAATCTATAGTCCGATTCATCCAAAAGATTATCCAGCTAAACCCATTATATCAGTCTGAAAGAATGTGCTTTAGTGCACCTAGGCTCGGTCGGCCTGCTCCAGTTTGACCTCGTTGCTCATCAAGTGTTCCCCGTGCCACTTCTTCATGTGTTTTTCCAGGGTGCTGTAGACGCTGAAGGGCATGTGACAGATGTCGCAACGGTACACCTCCTTGCCAAACTGGCCATGGGTCTTCATGTGGCGAGTGAGCTTGCTGCTCTGGGCACAAGCATAGCTGCACAGGTCGCACTTGTAGGGCCTTTCTCCTGTGTGACTGCGCCGGTGCACTGTTAAATTGCTGCAGTTTTTGAACACTTTGCCACAATATTCGCACGTGTCGCTCCGTCGGCTTTCCTTGGAGCTCGGGGGCCTCCCAGGGCCCGGGCCCCGTAGATGGAGATGAGGTGTGCTGCTGCCACTACGGCCAGACAGGGCTCCACCTTCCAGAAGCTCCCCGGGGGGTGTGGAGAATCGCAGGCTGCCTGTCTCTGAGGAGGAGTGCTCGGAAGAAGTCCCAAAGGGCGACTGTCTAGAATCGCCAAAACCAAGGAAGGGTTCCCTGATGAAGTGGCGTGAGGCGGCGTAGCCAGCCAGCAGCTGAGAGTACACATTTTCTGAAGAGATGAGGGGCATGGGTGGCAGCTCCAGATCCTTCTCCACCTTGATCCTCTTGGCCGAGGAGCCAGAGAGGCTTGGGCTTGAGATGGGTGTGGGTTTCTGCTGGAACAAACCAGGGATGGAGTCTTGTGGTCCGCAGCCTCTGCCGTTTACCATAGGTTGGCATTCTATGTCTGCTTCTCTGGCTGCTGTGTCTGCTTCGTCCATCTCTTCCCGTGGCCTGGTACCCAAAGGAAGTCTCAGGTGATTGTCAAGATTGTTGTATTGGCTTTCTGTCACTCTCTCAGCAGAGAGTGGTTTCTCACTCGGTGAAGGCCGGGAATCGTTCTCTCTGTTCCTGCTGAACTCTGAGTCCATGCTGAGATTAGATTCAGGCCTGCTGCTGCCATTCTGCTGTTCTTCCTCCTCCTCTTCTTCCTCCTCTTCCTCCTCTTCTTCCTCCTCCTCTTCCTCCTCATTGTCTGGCCCTTCTCCAATGCCATGGCCATCCCTGCTCTTTGCCTCCTCTCCCGTTGAGTCACGGCTGCCTTGTTCTGGCGAGCTGCCCATGGAAGCAGACTTGTGCATGTGTGTCTTCATGTGCCGCTTTAGCTTGCTGGCTTGAGAGCAGGCATGGTCACACAGGTGACACTTGTAGGGCCTCTCTCCGGTGTGGCTGCGTCGATGCACTATGAGATTGCTCTGGAACTTAAAAGTCTTGCCGCAGAACTCGCAAGACTTGACTTTGCCTCCTTGGCCCAAGGGTGGTGAAGAGCTGCTCCTGGGAGGACCCTGCATTGACTGCGGTGGAGTGCTCAGGAATGCTGGGGGTGGCTTGGAGCTGGCTTGAAAGAGAGTGGGGCTGAGGAGCCTGTGCATGGGTGGCACACGATTGGGTGAGAGAGGTGGTGTGGGTCCGCCACTGTTGTTGTTGTTGCCAGCCAGCTCTCGGAGACGCCGGGAGAAGTCCATGGAGGGAGGCTCCATGGGCATGGGGGCCAGACGCATCACCCGTTCAAAGGCGCTAGGATGCTGAGAGAGAATACCCATCTCTTCATGGCCCAGGCGTTCCAGGTGGTGACGAGGTGGAGGCGGAGGACTCACAAAAGGTGGGGTTGAGGGTAAACGGGTCTCCATATACCCAGCAGGTGGAGGCTCGCGCAGCAGAGGGGCAGCCATGCGGAGCAAGTGGAAAGGATTGCTGGAGTCACCTAGAAAGCTGGCCAGGGGTGAGCGGGGCAGGGCATCAGCCCCCAGAGATGGAGGTAGAGCCATACGGGGTGTGAGGGAACAGCTAGATGGGTGGTTGTCCAGGTAGATGCGAATGCCATGGGTGTTCTGGGCATGCTGCAGCAAGAACCAGGCGCTGGTGAAGGTCTGCTTGCACGTGGTGCAGATGTAACTGGACGGCTCATCTTTCCCTGGAAGACACAAAAGGGACGTGGTCTGAATGAACACATAAATATTAGCACGACATGCTTCCTAGGGGTGGCTCTGATAGCACACTTTAATAGATTTGCGTGTCATTCCAGCATCTGTTTGTTTGCCGCGATAGCTTTGGATGTAATCAAAGAGAAGAGTCCTCTATGATGAGGTTCATGGATCATTTCCCTTTAAAAATTAAACAGGCAACACGTGAGAGACATCTCAGTGCGCTCCGATGACAGCCATTTTATGAGACAGAATGAAAATTACATCACTGTAAGTGGGAAAGCCGAGGTGGTTGATACACTGCCAGGTTATTGCTGGCCTCATGGTGCTTGCTGCTCACTAAAGCCCCAGCGGAGTGGATCTGCCCGTATGTGACTAGGCCAGAATCAAGGCTTGGAGGGCTGGGGGAGATGTGCAGGGGGTGACGTTATGGCACTCCCCGAGACTCCCCAGGGGGTTGGAGCCTTATGCAGATAGCAGGTACAGCCTCAAGGCCTCAACGCATTATGCTAATGTTAACGTCAAGCAAGCTTTAATATACAACTCCACACATGTGCACACGCACCCACACACACACACACACACACACACACACACACACACATGCACTTGCTATTTCCATGAGATAAGTATCTGGCAAATGCAGGGAGAAGATGGAGAGATGCAAAGAAAGAACAAGGAAGATGATGATGGGTTTATTTCACCCCAGACTCATAAACATGCATTACAGTCACTAATATAAGCATCCATACGCTATGAATAATAAACCTTGTGGATATGCATCTAAAAACATGCTACAATGATAAAAGAATAGCATAAGAAGGGCTGAAATATTTAAACCTGGTTAAATGCAAAAAAATACATTCTTTACAAAAAAATATGCTTCTTTCTCTCTCTCTCTTTCAGGACCACAAATATTACAAATGTGGCTCATTGTATGTCAGTTGTAATGAGATTTCTATAGATTTGTCAGAGAGTGCAATGTGTTCATCTCTACCTCATAAAGTGGTATTCATATAGATTATGCATGCTCAATATTCATATTTTTTTCTGTGTTCAATATTACACTCGATTGGAAAGTGGCTTCTTCCAAGATCATCATAGCGTGAACTGGATTTGCAGATAATGCTTAGAAAATGAGGAAATCGTTAATGGACATAGAAACACGATGGTAGCCAAGTTTTGACTGAAGGGAGAGAAGGGGAAGGGATGCTGTTTGAGCCTGTGGCTGGAGGCCTGTGTGGCGTGGCTGGCCTCCTGCTGGTGCAACTCTGCTGGAGAGAGCGAGAGAAGCATGCAGGCCTGCTGCCCATGTTTGGTTTGGCTGGCCTTCATATGTACAACTGACAGGAGGGAGGCTGGAGAGCAAAAAGGAGGAGAACAAGGGTTAGAGTTTGGGGGGAGGACTAAAAGCTACTAATATGCAAACGTCCGGCTCGCTCCCCATCTCTGCACGAGTGGAACTCAGCCCGGTAGTCTGGGTTAAATCAGGAGTGGACGTAATTGATGTCCCTAACAAGCCCCAGCGCCGCCTCGTCGATATCTCACATTCCTGTAGTGACTCCTTAGAGCTGAACACAGGATTATTCTAAATAGAGCGTGAGTTGGGCGATGGGAGATGGCAGAAAGACAGAGAGAAAGACAGTGAGGGGGTGTGAGGAGAGCGACTATGTGCGTGTGTGTGTGCACGCAATGTGTCTTGAGTGTGCCCCTAGTCTGCCACAAATGTGCGCTCAAGCTCTGGCAATTTGCATCTTATCACATCTTACAGAAAGTGCCATATGTTGCCAAAGGAGCGTGTCAGCTAACAGACAGGCAGGCCTAATGACAACCAAAGACAAATTTCATCAACTTTCAAAAACAAGCGAGAAAGAGAGCGAGAGAGAGAGTGAGAGAGAGACCCCCATCATAAATAAGTTAAAATATGCTAATGACCCATCAGAGAGCCATGTCTTTGCGACAGCAGCTTGTGTGGTGCGATGGTGAGAAATTACCCATCAGCCACCTCAGGATCACAAATCTCCATCTGATCATGGCCCATTGGGTACTGCCGCACGGTGCCGTGCTCCAGAGGCCGAGTCACGCCGTGCTGCGGCAGCCAATAAAGTCGCTCATTAAGGAATCATCACCACTCACTCCGTGATTCAATTTGCAGCAATTACCGCCGTCCGCGCTGGTGGAAGTGCTCGCCGTGGGCCGCAGAGGTCAACTAGCAGTTAGCGGAGTGCCTTCTTCCCTCTCTGTGTATTCATGGCAAGAGCCTAATGGCCTAATTTCACCCCCCCACATACACACACTTCCATAAATATTGCACGGATTACAGGTTAAATAGGTAAATTGAGTCGTGGCTGTTGTATTATATGCCAGGCAGTGCAGCGTTTCATTGCTAGCTGAGCTTGCGGCGCTAAACGACGAGGAGGGGCTCCCTGCCCGTCACAGTGAGTGTGTGTGAGTGTGTGATTAATGACGCGTGTGCATGTGTGTCTATGTGTGTGTCGGAGGTGGTCTGACGCTAAAGTTCCCCACCCTCTTGGGTTTGGTATTACAAAACCACACAGCCAATTAAGCCCTCCTTAGAGAGCCCTGTTGCAGGGTTTAGCTTTCATTTAAAATAGGGATATTTCACCATTTCAAGGCGATTAAGTTGCCTGTAACGGCACGGGTGCAGAGAAGCAGGGAAAAAGAGGAAGGTCTGATATTTAATTATCTCTGAAAGGGTTCAGCCACCTCATGTCTCATGTGTAGTCTTGTGAGAGGAGGATGTTGAGGCTAGTGTAAGCACACGGTGCTGGTTTTACCATCCCTTGCACCACAACGAGTGATGTGAGAGAGAGAGAGCAGCATGTTGCCAATGTTATAGGCTCTAGGCACACTACAAAAGAGTGTGTATCTGTGTGTGTGTGTGTGTGTTAGCCTTGCTATTGCTGTTTCCTGAATGCAAATTTGCTAGAGTTGATGCTACTTTTAAGTCCATGATGTCTAGGCGTATTATTACTCTTAAATAAGTTTGGACAAAAATGGCAAATTGTTCAGAAAGAATAACAATTAATAGCCATTAGCAATTTGCAATGTGCAAACAGTCATGCCTATTGGTGGCTACAAGCTTCCATTTGTTTTTAGCCATAATAAAATGTTTGGTCGGGTAGTTTCATTAAGTAACTATTACGAGGACGCTTTCTTTCACAGTCCATTAAGTTGTTTTACTGGGTAAGTTGAGGTACTAGCTCCAAGCTTTAACTAAATTACACTGAAATTAACAATGCATTCTTGAGCTGAGATTTGTTTAATTGCATGAATGGAGAACTATTTGGAGTAACTTTATGGTAAGTACCAACATATCGACACACACATTTTTGTACCTCATTTTACCTCAGTTCATACCTACAACTTAAGGGACTGTACAATAAACGTTATTAAGTGAATGGGAAGGTTTTGTAGTTAAGTACTGAATTTGGGGTCAAAATACAAGCCCTTGGAGAATAGCAACAGCAATGCCTTACTTCAGTGATCTGAGGGAGACAGAGTGGTGCATTGCCGATGTCACAGTGTTAAACGAGACCCTAGGCGCAGGCAGAAAGAGTGTGTGTGTGTGCTTGCGACACTCACGCTTGGCATTGCTGGAACTGCGTTTCCTGAATGCGGCACATTCCTATCAGTGGAGGATGCTCCAGCACAGGATTAGCATAGAGAACAAAGGCCGAGGTGATGCCACGGGGACTGCGGCGCCCCCCTCAGCAGCACCCACGCCCCCTCTGTGCACCTGTCACCGGCTGGCTGACACCTGGCACGGCGCCAGTCGCGCCAGCGCAGACCCGCATTAGCATGGCTGTGATCTGCGGCTCCCGGGGGCCCACGGGGCCTCACCTCGCATCGCTGATGTCTTGTTTGTGATGATGGCGGCTAATCAAGGGGCCAGACTGCCATGCAAATCACATGCGCACACACAAAAACACACACACACACACACACATATATATACACATATATATATATATATATATATATATATATATATATATATACACATATATGTGTATGTGTGTGTGTGCATCTGTATGTGTGTGAGTGTGTGCAGAGATGCAGGACATCCTGCTGTAAAAGCATGCAGGCTGTGTATGCAGGCTAGCATGCATATGTGTGTGTGTAGGGGAGGAAGACTTTAGCACATCAAAAGATGTCCATGAACTTTATCTGCGCGTCTCCCTATCAGTCCATTCAGAAACTTTGGTGATGCCTTCTTTAACTAGCTTTAATCTGCTAAAATAGCAGTGATGAGTCGCCACATTAAAATGTATTAGTGTGTTTGATATATGTAAATGATCTCTATACCGATTGGCTGGCATGTATTGTCTGTCATTCTAAAAGCAGTCCAGACTATAACATTATATCTCCAGCGTGAACGGAAAGGGCTGTAGACTGAAGTGGTCAATGTTGAAGGATCAGTTTTTGAGGCATCGTAAAAACAATAAATTTGAAGCTGAAGTTGATTTTTCAGATTAGTTTCCATACGTGGGGAGTATGGACTGAATATTGTGTGGTGTGAACATTGTGTTTTAAAAATGTAATACAGACTGCTTTAAACTTTTAAATCTCATTAAACATTAAGTCCAACCCAAATCTTAACCAATAATCAGCTAATCAGAGTTTGGTAAGAGAGCTTGCTTATAACTTTGAGTTTGACTGAGCTTTCTCTGTATATAAAAAAAGCATGAGGCTTCCTTTATTGTTGGATGCACTGTGTTTTTTTGTTGTCCAGACAAGTATATGAGCTGTTTTAGAGTGCAGTTTGGATCTGTAAGCACTCTCAGATCTGTTACCATTTTGTTTTATAGGAGGCCCTGGCATGGCACAGTGTGTGATTTACATTGTACTTATGTGTTTGTCTGTTGACAATTGTGATTTGTCTACAGACACAGATACAGTTACAGGTGTAGGTTTTGGTTGATCATGTAAATAAACGCAAAGACATAATTGAGAAATCACGTTATTACAAGAGGAGAGTAGATTAAACAGTAGAAACAGCCACAGTTTTATGTCAGCATTAAAGGCTTAATGCCAGCACTGGTAATACAAGCAGGATTGAAGTGCAGGATTGAAGTGAGGACACCAAGAACACAAACAGAAAGATCCTGTTAAATACTGTCATTTTGCAACGTCTAAGGCTAAACTGTTCAAAGTTACAGCAACAGACTGGATTTTCTGTATATGTAGGTGTGTATCTGCCCTTTGAATTTTGGGTACAATATTTCTACAAATTCAAATTCAGTGCAGTAGGAGTAACTACTTTATCTCTGTTCAAAATCACATTACTTGACTGATCTGTATCGCTTGTAAGACTTCCTGCCTTACATTCATCTCTCCATTTCTGATCATCGAGTCATTTGGCCAGTGTTTTCCGCCCATCTGTGCAGTAACAGAATGAGACAGCTGTATTAAAAAAGGCCACCGACTTGAAACATAACAGTGGAAAAAGTGTGTGGAGCAGCTAAGCCACCATGAATGGTGGCAGTAGCAGTGGTATGGCACATGCGCACACACACACACTCACGCATACGCACAACCACACACATACACATATTTCGCTGTCTCCAGTATAAGTGAAAGCAGGCCTGACGCTATAACCCCTCCAATCTGTCTCCATCTGCAGGAAGACTAAAGAGAGATGTGGCAGAATATCTTTAAAAGAGTTACCACTGCAATCACTTAAATCATACTTCTTTAATAATCAATTAACCTATCAGATATTATTCTGTCTGTTTGACAGGAAAAATCTGAGCAGCAGTCAAGACCATCTTGGTGCAGTCTATGGCAAGTCCAAGTCTTTGATTAGGTGAGGTCGAGTCAGGCCCAAGTCTAAAGAGGAGTCTAAAGGGGAGTCCAATGTTCAGACCATGGCCTAAATAACAAAAAAAAATATTCTTAACTAGTCTCTGCTTCCAGCCTACATTTATGTTTATGCCTACATTTATTCTGACATTGTTTGACTTTTTTTTTAATTAACTAAATAATGATTATTGAGCCGATGCTTTTCTTTTGCTATACTGTTATTTAATTATTAATTATTTAGTTATTTACATTTGAAACTTTCATTCTGTGTTGCCAGGTTCAATTCTGCACACCTGAGCTATTTCTCATGTCAGAAATTCCCAGTGAAAATGTTAAGGGTGTTTTTCCCCATAGAACAAAACTATACACACAACATTAACTTTTTAATAATATTTAAATCATAATAAAACATTATTTATTAAACTTACTTACAAACACAAACAGACACAAAGACCATGTTTTGAGTAGCTTGAGGATGAGTCTGTGCACGTCGATGACAGTTAAAATCAAGAAAATATCAATAATTACCATTTCTTTAAGCTGTAGACGGTCAAGACCAAGGCCTAAATGTGTTAAGACCAATGGGCTAATGTAAATACCATGGACTTAAAGACAATTCAGAGACAACAGCAACAGGCATCTATAAATGTACAACAAAATGCATGAGCATTGCCCCACAGGCCTTCTGTAGTGTACTGATATATCTTTTGTAATGACTGTATATATCAAATGAACACTATAGAGCATACAGGGCTCTTTTTCTATTAAACAAGCTTATTACCAATAAATATCCTGCTGACTTTTTCGACTAATTGTTGCTGCCCTATTATCCCTGACAAACCAGTATTGCTGCTGCCCTGTCGCACACTGACAACTGACAACCCATATAGGACACATGCCTGGACACCAACTCAACTAGGTCATGCAGCACAAAAGCCTTTCAGAAATGATTTCATTATTGCACTTTTGGCCAGAGGCCCACTCCTCAGCAGGTGGTGCATGTAAGCCAGTTCAGTGGGCCTCCATAAGAATATCTGCACATCCTGTCACACCTCCATCACCCCCATGGTCCAGTGCAAGTCCCAGGAGCATAGGAGGGATTAGAACAGGTATGACTCAAGTAGAAGTGAAATCATAGCAAAAACAACTTGAGTAAAAAGGATTAGTTGGAAAAACTCTGACCTACTAAGTAACTTATAGAATGTCTTTGTAAACACAGCATCTACCTGCACAGTAACTGCTGGAGTTACTGAAAGAGTTACTGGAGTTAGTGAAAAGACTACAGTACATGTAAGGCAACCACCAAACCTACATACCTATGAATAAATGATCCAATTTGCAAATGCATACACACAGCTTGTCTTGAGCTTGTAGATAAGTACTGCCAATAAAATAGGACTCTCTGGAGCAGATAAACATAAACCTATTGGCACCAAGGCTAATGCCAGGTGTGGGCTAGAGGAGTATAAAGCCCCCCAGGATTGAGGTGTGGAGCAGTGGAACTGTGTTCTCTGGAGTGATGGTGCTTCACCCAATACTTTTATGATGAGTTGGGGACTTGGGGATGAGATGGGGTGATGATCACCCAACATCCTGACATCACTAAAACAAACCTAATGCAATCATCACAACAATGCTCCAAACTCAAGTAGAAAGTCTTCCCTGGACATTAAAGACAGTTACTTCAACAAAAGCAACTATTTTAATACCCTTGATTTCTAAAAAAACAAACAAACAAACAAACAGAATAAACAAAAACAAAAATGAATGAATTAACTGTTGTCCCAATACTTTTATCCACAAATATCCATGTATTACAGTACAATTCATAAAGCTACATATATAAGCCTTATATGATGCTTTATTGTGTTAAATTAGATGTTGGGAATCAACAGAGAACCCCTTTTCTTCTAACTAACCCTCAAATTACCAACTATGTTTGCCCAGTACTATATACAGTATATACATACTGTATATAAACGTTACATCATCAGTAATATCACCATTAGTATTACACATCTCTTTCCATCACTTTGGTAACAGTTGTTAATTACAACTCCTGCCAATAAAGCTATTTGAACTGGAATTTGAGAGAGGTGTCCTGTGGTGGGGCACGAGCAGACAGTGAAAAATAACTGGAAAGATTTTCTCTGCTGGTAAGAGCTATGACTCTTGGCCTGGCCTCAGTAAGGAACAGAGACAGCGCGCGAGAGAGAAAGTGCATTAGCTAAGCTTTTTGTGGCATCACAGCTAGCCTGAATCATGGTTCGGGCGCGGGCCCCAGTATGTGTCGCTACGCTAAAACCCGGCTGGCGCAAGCCACTGACGGTGAAGAGCTGGAGGGGGGTTTGATGGATGACATTCGTGCTCGTGGCTGAAGGGAGACGCAGACAGGCGAGCAGGGGAGGAGAGAAAAAAAAGCCAGGGAAAGGAACGAGATCAAAAGGAACGCGCGAGACCCGCGCTTCACGTCTACTCAATCATTCCCTGGATGGGTACCATCTCCCACCCACGCATCAGCGTGCTTCATGCTAAAAGCTAACTGCTAACCTCATGATGCGAGACTAAAACTGTGTTCCAAATGCACCCTACACACTGTTCCCTTCACTCATAAATATATAGAATGTAGCTGTACTATATCGAATAGAAATAGTCCCCTAATCACTATTCCCTACATTACAAAATCAATGGCACAATATTGAACACATTTTTAAGGAATGGTACCCAATTACAATTTCCCATATTAGAAAAAGATGGGCACTCTGTAGAACACTGTTCTGGGGAACGTAAATGATCCCTAATCACTATTCTCTACATTAGAAAATCACAGGCACTATATAGAACACTGTTGTAGAAAATGTATATGGTCCATAACCACTATACCCTACCATAAAAAATCACAGGCACTATGTAGAACACTGTTCTAGGGGGCGTAAATGGTCCCCAATCACTATTCCCTACATAAGGAAATCAAAAGCACTAAATAGAACACTGTTATCCCTAAATTACTATTGCTTACCTCAAAACAAAGGCACTATGTAGAGCACTATCATATAGAGTAAAAATAGTACCCTAATAATTTCCTCTAGATCACGACATGGAACACAACTACAGGAAACAGGTCCTTATTCTACGTTAGAAAACCAAGGGCACTATATAGAACACTGTTCAGAAGAAGGACGTACCAGATTCATAACTGCAGAAACAAGCATGTCATGTATCAGTGTGTGTGTATATATTTAAATGTATATGTGTGTGTGTGCGCACACATGTGTATGTGTGTGTGCATCCACTTATGTGTAAGTGTGTGTGTAAG
Source organism: Salminus brasiliensis (assembly GCF_030463535.1). Classification (NCBI taxonomy): domain Eukaryota; kingdom Metazoa; phylum Chordata; class Actinopteri; order Characiformes; family Bryconidae; genus Salminus; species Salminus brasiliensis. The sequence goes on along the minus strand of NC_132878.1, from coordinate 65,405,389 downwards.
TAGAAAGGCATGGAGAACAAACCCGTATGTGAAATAATTGCCCCGGCATTTTTTGGATAACGTGCACCCTAATGGTCCCCAGCTGAGCACAGGCATCTAGACCCATTTAAAGGCCACTGTAAAACTCCACAGGCCTTCAACACGCCTTCCAAAACAATCAGCCTGCTATAATCAGGATGTGTGTGTGTGTGTGCATGTGTGTGTGCGCTATAAAATGGCTCCTCTGATGCCGAATGGCCCCTAAGAAGGCGGGTGCAGCCACACATGCCAGCCACCTTAATGCCAGGCCCGCTGGCTCTGTGCCCCCGCGCTGCCTATATATTACAGCCATGTGTGTTTGTGTATGTGTATGTAGACTCACTACAACAGTTACCTATGCATTTATAGCATAGGTGTAGGTTTATGTGGTGTAAGTGTGTGTGTGTCGTAGGGTTGAAAGCTATAGCTAAAGGCCTCATTTAAGAATTCAAGAATTCTTAATGAACAGAAAAGAAAAAAGGAAAAAAGGGAAAAGAACTATGCAGGTTATGCTAGCAGTCATGATACTGACAAGAGCTGAAGTTAACCTGATATAAAGCAATAAACTGACTTTACATGAAATGAACCACCAAATTACAATAAACCCCCTCGCGTCAGTCATGTTTGTGAAAGGTCAGAAACGACTGTGTTAACTAGCTGTCTTCTTCCCTGAATGTGCCCAGATCCTGCATGATTCAGCCACGGGCCTCCTGCTTCGGCAGCTTTGTGGCCTGTGGCGAAATAAACAAGAGGAGATTCGCTTTTCCCTTGGCTGTTATCACGCTGATGCATTTCCAGCTTTGGCTCCATTCCCTGCATAGCTTATGGTTAAGGAGGCCCTTTCATCTAGCCCAGTGCCTTTAGCAAACACACTGCTAGCGCCATGGCTAACGTAGCATAGCACGTTGGAACAAGTCCTTGCTGGTGTGAATAAAATCTGATAAGATTGAGGTTTCATTTCACACGGGGCTCCCAGAGAGGACCTCTTACTGACGTGTCCATACACCGTCAGTGTAAAGCTACAGATTGCAGTGTCCTCAGCCATTATAAGCATGACATAGCAGAAAGCTAACATATTATGCTGTATTTGAGGACCGTGTTGCATTCTTTAAAGACAAGGGCTGCTTGGAGAAACAGTATTAAAGAGCACCCAAATGCTTTTGTGGTGAAACTGATGCTGGTCTTTATAGACGAATATATGTAAATGTGTTGGTTTATATGACATCACAAAAACACAAAGTAATAAAAGAAAATAGGCTGTATGTACTGATATACTACAACAAACGTATTCCAGTAGGGGCCCTTCAAATATACCTTTGGTCTTTAAAGAACGTTCAATGGGTGGTCCTTTAAGGAGATATTCTAGCATGCTCATTTTGTTTAGAGCCACTAAAAAGCTTCGTTAGGGAACTAAAAGTGGCTCACTCAAAAAAAAAAAAAAAAAAACCTTTCTGTCATGTTTACTTTTAAGAGCGTATGTTAGAGTCTGGGCTGGTTTAGACAGTGGAAACAGTATCCACAGCAGAAGCACAGTATATGGTCCAGTCATGGTAAGCACATGGCATTTATCACATCAAGACAAATCAAAATCAGTGCCACACTTAACTCCTCGGCTTGAGGAAGAAGAGAGAAAAAAAGGCCAGCTGTAAAAGCATATGAAGACGGCAGGGTTTAAAAGCCCTCTTCATGCTTTTACTGTACCACCCAGATTGTGTCTACACAACATGACAATAATGGTGGCAGTCAAAGCCACCGTAACCAAGCCCATGGTTTCAGGGTAATAATGCTGAAGCCTCCACTGCACTTTACTACTGAATTAAGCTCTGCCAAAGTGTTCTCTCTCTTGACATGAGCCTTTTTAATGTCTACAGAGTTGTGGCTGTTTTTCCTTAAACAGCCACAGCGTCAGATTTCGCATATTTCGAAGCTTAGCATGTCACTCTTCCTCTGGTTGAAGAGTGTGTGTTTGTGAGGCACAACAGAGAACAGCCAGGAGTGAATGTAGCACGGCAGGTTTGTGTGTGCTGCCGCGAAACCTTCATGGTCTGCGTGAGGCGGAGAGGAGAAAAAGGAGAGAAGAGTGGGTTTAGGAGGGGATTAGCATGTGTGTGTGTGTGTGTGTGTGTGTGTGTGTGTGTGTGTGTGTCTGTGCATCACAAATTGTGTGGACACAAACATCCCCAGAAAGCCATATATATATATATATATATATATATATATATATATATATATATATATATATATATATATATATATATACACCAGACAAGGTATAAAACGAGTGTGTGTGTGTGTGTGTGTGTGTGTGTGTGTGTGTGTGTGTGTGTGTGAAGCTTAACTGGCCATGGAGCATGACACTAGAGCTAACTCTGAACACATCTTTCTGTCTCTCCAAACATTTGCAAACACTCTCCAATCACTGCTTACTGCCTTACTGGGTGAGCAGACAAAGGGGGTGGTGGACAGAGAAGGACAGAGAGAGAGAGAGAGAGAGAGAGAGAGAGAGAGAGTATGTATGTATACAGAGAGAGTGTAATTATTATAACTTTGGAAAACAGGAAAAACTTTTTATGGCGTAATAAACACTTCCCATGGCAAAGCAATGCAGTGCTGCATCTCTATTCATAAGCTAGAGACTCTCTCATGATACCACAGGGAAGGTTACTATACTCTGGAAAGAGCTGGATTTAACTCTTAACTACACTGCAGGCTTTATATTCATCCTAATCCGAACTATGAAACTAACATTATGTGCACTGTGTAGTTGTAAAGGACAGGCCAACAGGCAGATCTGGAGTTTAAGGAGAAACATTTAGAAGGAAGGGCAAAAGGATGTCCCTAGTTTGTTTCAGCCGTGTGTCTGGCTCTGAGATGCAATGTGAACGAGCTGTTAGGACGTGTTCATTTGACAGACACAATGTCACACTGTTCCTCTTCACCGCAGCCACAGATAGCAAACTTTTCCCTGTGCATTAGGGCGAAAAAAAAAAGAAAAAAAAAAGCTATGCACAGAACAATGATGTTCTTAATCACAAAGAAAAAAACCTACTGTTAGCTTTCCAAAGTTGTGACATAGTTGGACAGAATGCATGCAGTTTCTCACAAAATTAGTGGGAGAAAGACTGAGAGAGAGAGAGAGAGAGAGACAGACAGAGAGAGGATGAAAAAGTGAGAGGGAGAAAAAGGAAAACATCTGGCGAACACCGTCAGCACATGCTGAAATTTAGCGGCGGCGCTCGCAGCCTAAATTAGTGGCGAGTTTTATTCCCTGCTGTGGTAGGAAAAATATCAAATCTGTTGCCATATGACTACCATAAAGCGGTATGTGGAGCGTTTGATGCCTTCATGTGGGAGACTTTAACTCCTTCCAGGGATCCAAGTGGAGAGCACATGCCGCGCCGGCCTGGCTCGCTAACGCATCCAGCATGGACGAGGCTGACCCCCGCCAGCACACGACACCAATCAGCCCAACGTGGGGTGGTCTCCTCCAGCCCCAGAGAGCCACAGCTCTGCCCAAAGGCCAGAGAAATGACCACCACCATGGGGGTCTTTGAGACTTTGCCAAATATTGCATGATACAATAATAACGGCCATAAATAAAAAACATAGAAACTAAAAGCCCAGGACCAGGGGGCGCAGCCATGACCATTAGCTAGCTAGTATTACTTCATTTAACCCTATGTTCATTTAACTTAGCTTAGCTTAACCTTAACTCTTACAGGCAGCTCATTTGCATTTCTCAGGACACCCACATGATTAAGGGCTGCTCTGTTGGGAATCAAACACCTGGTCTTATGTACTCTGGAGCCCTGATACAGCTCTTCTCACTGCAAATACATCTGTCAGAAACTGTCACAAACTTTTTTATTAACGGTTTTGCATAAGAGGGTAATGCTCAGATTCCGGCTCGTTTGCAAGTAAAACAAAAGATAATAATAAATAATGTATAACATTAGAAAACATACAAAGGGTTCAGTGAAAAGAAAATAAGTAAAGTATCTGATATGTTGGTGACAGGAACACAGGTTTTGTGACTTCTGTATCCACACTGTTTTATGTGATTTAGCTTTCTTGTTTTCTCTTACAGTAGGTGTGTTTCCTAGTGTATTTATGTTAAAAGTAGGGGAAACCTTATCCCAATATCTATCTAGTTTCAGTTTTCTCCCAATATGTGTTATTGTCATTTGTGAAGTGACACTGAGCTTGAGAAAAGCACTATGCAAAAAAACAACAACTCTTTTTATGTTAAATACACTTAAATACTGTCACACAAAAAGATCACATCTTCAAAGAGAAAGACAAATACTTCTTCTTCAGTGTAAAAAGATTTCACTCCAAGACATTCTGGAGCATTTCTGTTGGTCCATTCATCATGAAACAGGGATACTGTGTGAAGAACAACTGCCAGATTCACATTATGTCAAAAAGTAAAAAAATAGAGATGCACGATTTGCACATGACAGCAATGATATTTCATTTCTGTCACATAAAAAAAAAAATTGCAGCGTTACAGGAGAAGAAAAAATCCTTCAATGCATTCAATTCAAGATTAATATTAAGTCGTTTTCTATTGGTTCCATTCATCATGGAATTTGAAGACAAAGTAAAGAACAACTGTCTGATTCAACTCCTGACAAGTGAAAGTGAAAAGCAACAAAGACCTTGCATCTTAATTTTTGCATGACAGCAATGATGGACAGACAGATGAGTGAACAGGTGGATAGATAGATATGTGGATAGATAGACAGCGAGCAGCCTTACAGCTTTAGGTGTAATGCTGTAGATGTAGTTCTTCAACTGAATAGAAAAAAAAAACAAATGTGATAATAGCCATAATTATAAACTGCACAATATAAAAGTCAGTCAATGTAAACAGCACAACATATATAATAATGCCGTAGAAATAGCATCATAGTCTAAAAATAGCTATTCTTTAGTTGAAATATGATTCATACATCAGTAGAATGATATAGATTGAGTCAGTGCTGGTGGGCTAGTCACACTGAAAACTGAAGTTCGAGTTAAACCTCCTTATAGGCCTGAGCACATCTGAATAGTGCTACAGTGTAGATGGGTAGCTTTGAAAAAGCCTTTGTAAACTGTAGACCACTATAGTCAACTTTGAACTCCAAACACCCTGTCTCACACTGTGTGAAAAAAAAAAACATCTTTCATATCTGCAAACCATCTCTCCCTCCTTCCTCTGTCGTACGCACGGCACCTATCTCTCATCACACACACACACACGAATACACAAACACATACACCCAAACTGCCACTGTAACCTCTAATCACAACCCCGAAGGCTGGACATCAAATGCTGTGAAGTTGAAAACAGATGATCAGAGGTAATTAACGCAGTTTCATATGCAAATTTAATTAATGCAAAACTACAAAGTCATTATGCAAATGGAGTTTTCCTTGAGCCTCTGTGCAAATATTCATCACTCGGAACAGGGATCAGTCTTCCCATCTTTTAAAAAAATCACTTCCCCTCTCTCTTTCACACACATGCTCACACACACACACACACACACACACACACACACACACATACAAACACCCACATGCGCACTCGCACCGCTCTCTTCAGGGAGAATGTATAAATGTGAGTGAAGTTATTTTAAACTTGAGGTGTTGTTTTTTTTTTTGTTGTTTTCTGGCACGACACCAGGCCCTCGCTATCAGAGCAGGCAGCTGAGAGACTGGCGGAGATGATTTGGCACTGAAGCGAGACAATGCGACCGTTAGACTGGGACCGTATGAATATGCATGACACTGATTACTTTCCATGATTAAAGACTACTCTAATATTTAAATGAGAGCATGCTCGGTGATTAGAGGAACATTGGAAAGGGCCGACGTGCACGCATGTACAGTTGCTTCCGTGGATGACAAACGATTTGCTGTGCAGTGTATTATGAGCGTACGGTGTAGGTGCAGTCCATGCAGCTTTGCGCTTGTCAAAACCTCACATTTGTGAGATTTTATCCTTTTTGAGCATTTTTGTTTCACACTATTTGGAAACAACAGCTAAACAAACCAGATGAAATCAATTAAAAGAAATGAAAAGAGTGATTCTATGCAACGCAATCCAAATATGTTTAATATGATATAACAAGAAAATCTTGTACCTCCTTTTTATTATTCTTTATACCCTATATGGAAATGCAGCTGCCCTTAACAGTGTGTGTGCATTTCATGATGAATAGACCAATAGAGACGCTAAAATCTTAGCTAGAAACATTTGTACTTCAACTGTAAGGCTGTCATTTAGTCACTGTGACCTTTTTGAGTCTTAGGAGAGGTGTGAAACAAGCAGAGGTGGAAAGAAAGCACAGAGAAACTATAAGTAAAGTAAGTGAAAGTGTTTTTACTGTATCAACATTTTGCATCACTAAGGGGAAAGCATGGAGCCAAAAACATGCTTAAGAGAATTTCAGAATATGTACTTACATTTAAACACACCCCAGCCTAGCTGTGGGCAGTTACATTTTACACTGAAATAAATCAGATCTGATTTTTTAGTATAAAAAAGCTGATTTTTAAGCTCATTTTAGCTTTTTACTGAGATTTATAACACGTTTTGAAGGTGTAAGAAATAAGAAGTATATTCGTTATACTGGAAATCTAATCAAGTAAAAGGGCAAATCTTCAGATTTAAAATCATTTTCCACCCCTGGGTAACAGTGCTACAAGAGCAACCAATGACCATGTGGTTTCCCGAGCACACTATGGGTACCAGTACCGAAAACTGACTGAAAACATTACATTAACCCTATAAAACCGAACATTTAATTGGTAAAACATTCAGAGTGTGTGTGTGTGTGTCTCCATTGACTCATTAAAAATCTTCCCCAAGAGTAGTGTGTGAGCTGTATGTCCACATTAGTCATAGTAAAATGGATCAGCATGGAGTACTGAAGCTTTCTGTGAGCAACTGTATCGCTATCACTTTATAAAAGAAGCTCTATGCTTCCTTTATTGTTGGATGCACTGTGATTTTCTTAGAGTGTAGCACACAAATACATTTAAAGTTCAGTTTGGCTTAGTATCAACTATCGGTTGGTTTAACCTGGGTAAAAATAAAGAATAAGGAAAAAATCATCAGAATATCAGAATGAAGGGAGTAGAATAGATGCAGCATAGACAATTAAACTGACATAAATAGTCATGTTTTTGTCTTTGCACTAAAGGGCTAAAAGAGCTTTAGAGTGACATGCCACATAACAGTTTGACCATGCTGAGAGTCTGGCCTCGCATAGCTGGATGTAATGATGTTCATTGAGTGCTAAATATATAAATAAGATTTCATTTTAGAAATATAAAATCCAACTTCTATCCAACTTTTGAAGCCACCACATACAGAGTGATTAAGCCCGGTAGTCTACAGTTGTATAGTTATACCACCCCTATCCTGTTTACTATTTTGCATATCCTGCATGAGGGTGACTGTAGACTGTATCAGAAGCACCTCCACCACAATGTACATGTATCCACAGACATTAAAAAAAACTTCTTGAAAGACTTCTTGGCCTCTTAATCTTTAAAAAGCTCCTCAACGGTTCCTCACAGCTCTTAGCAGTGTGATAACCCTTGGCAACACAATGACGATTATAATCACATCTGGAAGCTGTGGTGTGTGTTGTGGCAGAGGCGCAGTGGTAAGCTGACTCAAATTCACAACTGCAAAGTTACACTGCCCGACCCCTTCGAGGCACACACAAGAAACACAATGAAACTTGTACATTTCCCTGCTGAATTCCGCCCTTGACCTGAATAAGTGAAGCACAATAAAAGCGCAAATGTTTAAGTAACGCTTTACAATGCCCACTGGGGCCAATAGCCAACACTGTAAGTCTCTGTGTGATTTACACAGACAAGCCCCCAAAGAGGTTCTACCTACAGCTCTCTCATTTAACAACACATACACAGTCCATCAAAAGTTTGAGGACAGCTTTTTTTATGCTAAACATTTCCATATTTTATATGGGTATAAAAGCAGCAGAAAATGTTTCAAATCATTATTTGATTACAAAAAAAAACATATTTATAAATAGTGTTTATTTTTCTGTCTATCCACAGAGAAGTTATAAGGAGTGTTATAGCCTGAAATAAAGAAAAAAAGGAGCACAGCCAATCAGAACAATCTATACAGAGTTTCTGTGATACATACATAAGTGGGAAAATATGTAATCTGAGAAATAACTGTGATGTGACATGGCCCTATAAGGAAAACACCAGCAACAAGCTTTTGTTAGCTTGAAGCAGCTCTGTGCTAATTGTTTGGAGGGAAAAAAAACTATTTTGCCCTAAAAAATATGTGTGTGTGTGTGTGTGTAGGGGGGGGTATGTGGACAAATGTGTTCACCTAAGGAGGCTATGTGTTGATTTTACCACATCTGTTTTGAAAGTGTATGATAAGGCATAGCAAAATAACAAAGGAAACATGTTCATCTGTACAATGGATATTTAGTAAAACTATACATCTACAGTTATGTGACTGTTATACCACATTCCTAAAGGAGCAGCTGTGGTGCATAAATATCAGTCTTTAAATCAGTTGTCACTATATAATCAGTGATCACCTTTTTCTAACTTGCCTATTAAGTCTTTTCAAAAATAGGCTTTCTGAATTCACACATGCTAGACATCTGGCTTCTGAGAACTCACATAACGACATTAATCTAAAGGGAATGGATAGGGTGGTGATAGTTTTATAAGAGGGCTGTTCTTGCCTCTTTTTTTTTTTTTGTTAAACCAGAGAGATGACCCCCTCAAAAATCAATCCCTGACTATAACAGTAAGGATAGAGAGTCATTTGAAAAATTCAATGGCACTGATGCTTCAGGCTGAGGGCTGGGGATAACTGCCCCTTCGGCCCAGCCAGTGATGCCAACTAGCTGCCCCATGGGGGCTGTGAAGGGGAGAAAATGGGTTCAAATTTCGGCCATGGCTGCCCCGCGCCGGGATTAGCCCTGTGGGACAGAGCTGGATGAAAGCCCATATCTCTACACATTCACTTTCTCCTCAAGGAAAGTAGAAGGATGTTAACACAGTCAGATTTCTGATGATCCTGCTTTTGTACAGTGGCAGATGGCCATCAGTTCCAAAGACATATCTGAATACTCCAGGGTGTAAATCATGACAAATTGAGTTCAATTATGATTGTTAAGAAAACAATTCGGTGTATCCTGACATTTCAAATTTTACTGAATTGATTACTTGTTATGATTAGAACCCTTCAAAAATACACTAAATTTAATATGAAAACATAGGAATATAGACAATGAAGTAATGCACCTTGATTTATGATGCTTAATGTATGAGTGTTTTATTGAATGCTGTTCTAATAAATTCTAATTCATTATAATATTACAAAAATTATGCAGTTGAATCACCACCTCCAGCTTGGCAAACTGCATTATTAGGAATCTAAACTAAACTAAATTCACACCAGGACACACTATGAAGACAGCAATAGCTGAGAATTACTGACAAGCTGAATCGGGGGGAGTTAATGTTGTGAACTCATCACACTCTATCCTTTGGCAATCTGTATATGTTCCTCCTGCCCCCAGGCACATAGCGCCATTTTTTTTATTTAATTAGACCCATTAAATATAACCTAATTTCCCTGAAACTGAAAACGGTTAAGTAGCAGCCTAATACACTGAGTAAAGCTTGCATGCTGTGAAAAATCCAGTTCAGCCTCCAGCACTACTCTGTTCAGCATAGCTAAAGGCAGCCTTCAATTCACTGCAGCGTCTGATTGCTAACAAATACTATTAACACCAACAGTGAGATAAAGAGAGAGAAGTCCAGCAGTAGCACTTGATCAGTAACCAGTAACTGTAAAAAAAAAAGAAAACTAATCTGAATACAAGCATTTACCTGCTGGAGAAATTGTGCAGCAGAACATCTGTCGGTGTGTGTGTATGTTTGTGTGTGTGTGAGAGACAGAGTGTGAGAAAGAGTGCCACACAGAAAGATGTATGTGTGTCTTAGAAGTGCCTCTCTCTCTTTCTGTATGTGTGTGCGTGAAGTGAGACTAGTCTATGAGGGTTATAAGTGTTGCAGAGTTGAGGCCTGAATTGTGTGTGTGTGTGGCTTTACAGCTCTGCTGCCGCTTGAATGAGAAAGCTCTGTTATTAATACCTCTCCATTTCTCACAGCTATTGAATTTAAATGGGCTTTTTTAACCTCCTTCTATCAGAACACAGAGAAGCTCCTTCCAAACACACACTGCAAGCTTTTACCTCTTCTTCTTCTTTTTTAACAAAATTGGTTTCATCTGCCAAAGTGCTCAAGGCTGCTGTGTGATGTTTTACTCACAGTGAGAGAGAGAGAGAGAGAGAGAGAGATAGGGAGAGAAAGAGGGTGAAAGAGAGAGAGAGAGCAGTTCTAATGAAATCATCTGACAGCTATTAATCCCTCTTGAAGGCTCATGTCAGAGTTAAACGGAAAATCTGTGACGGAAGTTATCCGCAACGATCAGGTGAAAAGCATGCATGCTTGTGTTTGTGTGTGTACATTCAGGATCAGGCTTTCCAAGAGTAAGCATGTACAGCATGTGTCAGTTACACTTATTTAACACTTATGTGTGGGTGCATGTATCTGTACTATACAGGTACCAAAATATTGTGTGTGTGTGTGTGTGTGTGTGTGTGTGTGTGTGTGTGTGTGTGTGTGTTTATGTACAACAGACTGTCTGGAGATATTCCGAACAGCACATGTTCACTGACATCTACTTCAACTAAAGCACTTCTGAATATTCCAGAATATTCAAACTCTATTTAAATCAACACTGTATACCCTAGTATTTTTTCAGTGTTACTTATTCAGTTATTCAGTCTATTCAGTGGGAGACGCCTTTTTTGACACTCTTTGTTGTTAATAAATGCTTAAATGAATCAGTGTTCCACTCTTTCTACACTCATATGCTCTTAAAATGAGGTACTAAAGTGTACCTTTTTGGATAACAATGCTGTCAGCAGCTTCAGTCAGGGAAAGCAGTTGAACCATAGTGTATTGCAATTATTTTTGTGTTTTTGTATTTTATACTTTGTGTTTGGCTTGCGATCAGGTCTTACAAATGCATTCCAACGTATTTGTAAGACCTGATCCCTTTCCCATTCCCATCTACAAGGAAAATGAATGTAAAGCACTATTAAAACTCATTGATACGTAATCTGACCTTAGAGAAACCATTCTGTACCTTTCAGAGGGTGTTTACATTGTTCGTACCTTGGGGGACTGAAATGCATCTGTGTCGTACCGTTTCAGTCTGACAATGTAATGTAATATGTCTGATTGAGCTGAAGAAGCTTCAGGAGCATCTAAATGGGGGAATCAGGTGGATCTGATTACAGCAGCAATAAAACTCTGCAGGAGAATCAGCAGGAGCTCATCTCATTAATAATCACTTACTGCACACATTTACATTGAAAAAAAAAACTGATGCATTGAATTTACTTGATGTGCCCATCATTTACACATGAATTAAATGTATATTACATCCGTGTGCTGTTATGTTTGGTAATAACTGCTGGTCTAATGTATTTCGTGCGTCAATTATGTACACTGCTGAATACAGCCCAACCAATACATTGCTTTCTATTTTTTATGCGTAAACTCTTTAATTCTACAGTAATAAACATGGAATTGAGTGTTCTTGAAAATCAAAATTAGAAACCAGCCAAGTATTTTGTATGTTGTATATTTTGCAGTATTATTTGTGGGGTATTATTTGTGCACTACTCTTACCATGACTGCAAGTATTAGCTCCACCATTTAGTTTTATTATACGAACTAAAGAAAATCCTTTTACATTGTTAGTGTTGCTTTTAGGCCTCTGGCCTGTAGTGAATATGCGTGCGGTGGTATGCATTATCAGTGGTGTACCTCCCATACTTCTCTGCCAAGCCTCAGCCCTTAAAAGCACCCGTCCTGCACCTACCTGTCAGGATGGTTTCCTGCTTGGGGCAGATTCCTCTCGCAGGTGTCAGTCGTTTCTCCTCGTCCTCCCCGCCCGGCGTCACCTGGATACCGATCTCCACGGGACCGGCCCGCGGCGGCCTGGGGGACGAGGGTCCGCTACCCCTGTCGCCCGGTTTCTCATAGCAACCGCCTGCGCCCCTGCACAGCCTCCGCTTGTGTTCGATGAAGGCCAGGATATCTCCCAGGGGGAAGTTGGTCTGGCACTGGCCGCAGGTCAGCAGGTCTCTTTCGCCAGCCACTGGGCTGACCAGAGAGGGGTCAGGAGAGTGGCAGTCAGTGTCTGCATCTTGGGTGGATTCATCTATGGAAGAGAAAGAGGGAGCAAAACAGAAAAGATGTTAACCAGTTGGATAACTGAAGACCACATATTTCTGATTGTGGTTATAATTATTATATTTTTATTATCCCTCAGCCTGCTTTTGTTAATGTATGTTCATTTTAATTCTGATTCCAATTTGTGAATCAGGTTGTGAATTTGCTTGTGAATCTTCTTGTGATTCTGATTTTGATTCGTCTTATGAATCTAACATTGATTTTGATGGCGACTATAATTCTACTTCTGATTTTGATTCGTATTGTGAATCAGATTGTGAATTTGCTTGTGAATCTGCTTGCAATTCTGATTTTGATCCTGATTCAAGTGAGGAATTGTGGTTTTGAATCAGAATCTCATTTTGATCCTGTTATTATTGAGATTCTGAGTTTTACACATGAGGAAGATGAACATGTTTAAGAGATCTTTAACATAGCAAATTAAGCAACCATGGGCACTTTAACCCTCAACTTGAAGGTTTATAGGTTTCTAACTTATTGAGTAAAAAAATCTGGACATCATGCTGTAATAAGAATAAAGAACTAAAGTCCATGTCCACATACTGAGTAACATGATCAACAGATGTTTCATAGAAATATGAAAAGCAATAAATAAGGGTTATAATAGGCGTAATAGAATAGAGGAATAAGTAAACGCACAGTTTGAGGAGACATGATACAGCCTGTAATAGAGTACAGTGTGATATGGATATTTGTACAATGACACATTGTGGTACCGATGATGCATTCTGAGCAGTGTTGTGCTGAGCAATAGAGGCTTGTCAGCCGCAGTGCATCAGTAAGTCTAAACTGTTTTGGATTACAGCCATTTCTTTGACCTCAAATGAGCTGATTTCTCTTTATTCCATATTAATTTAGAGGTAATCACACTCCTAAACCAGACTCAATACTAAGACCATATTCCCCATTTCATAGCTTCTACCCAACCTCAAAGTGACCACAACACACATTCACTCAGCTGTCATATTAACAGCTAACGTAACTGATACACTGCAAGCTTCCTATAATGCAGACGTTACAGCCAGACTGCGCCTTCGTCTGTAGCAGGCGTTCTACTTTCTTCATGCTGCAATATCACACACCGCAAAGCCGAAACACCTGTGAACTACAAACTGAGATCAGACAAGGTGTATGTGTGAGCATGTGTGTGTGTGTGTGATAGCAGTGCAAAAACACAGGATCCTGCAGTGGCATCGTTGCTTCCGGTCTACTTCTGTGCATGCTGGACCGGATGCTGGAGAGGTGCATATGCACTGTACAGGTAGATCAGAAAAAGCTGAAGAGCATTTGCTGAAGCCACAAAAGGGGGGTGAGGGAGTGTGTGTGTGTGAGTGTGTGTGCTTCGGAGAGCCGCAGGCCGCTTCGGTTTTCACATACGGCACAGCGCAGGTGCAGTCCGGGAGAGATCAGTTGAGGATAGTTAAAAAAAAACAGCCGCGTCCTAGTGAAAATTTAGTGTCCTGTCTGACTGGTGCCTTCTTTTATGAAGCTACTGTCAGTTATTATCCAGTTATGCTATTTGTTATATACAGATATTAGTTATTATGTACGTTAGACCTTAAATGTGGAAGTTAACTGAGTGTATGTTGAATGTGTGAATTGTGACACAAATGCCTCCTGTTCCTTTTATTACCATGGTGTATTGACGCATGTGTTGTTACTGTCAGAAGAAATCCTGTATCTCTAAAATAGAACTTTTCTGCTTTGAGGAGGAGATAAAGTATTCTTAACCTTTAATGGACATTGAATATAAAGAGAGATTTGGGTGTCTGAAGTGATGCTTCACGATATTGAAAGAGTGATTTACACAAAAAAAACTTTTGACAAATCCTTCTTAACTTTCAATAGAAGTCTATGTAACAATATTTAATTTTATGTTGGTCTCTTACAATGTAAAGAAATAATGTTAGATTCACATTATGTCAAAATGTGAATCTAACATTACATATAAAAGATGTATGTGTATATATATATATATATATATATATATATATATATATATATATATATATATATATATATATGTATATATATATATATATATATATATAGATAGATAGATAGATAGACATATTATAAGTAAATATAAATAACATTCTATAGCACATTGTATGCATATTGTGAAGGCTCACTTCATCATATATATCTCTCTGCCTGTATCTGCACTCCTTGCTCTTCAGCTTTGGCACATCCTGTTTCTTCCCTTTTTAAAACTGTACCAGCATTTCACCCCTAAATGCAAACTTTAGACACACTTTCTTACTTCTAATTATTATACTTACACCCAGACTTAGTAGTTCCCACTCATCCACTTGCTCACTCATTCACTCATTCACTCACTCACTTACTCACTCACTCACTCATAATGTTTGTTTATAGACTCATTCTTTGTCTGTAACATAAACACTTCATATGTCTTGTACTGGGTCTAAGACAGGAAATACACTACCACTGTTATTATGGCCTTTCACACTATACTTACTCTACACTCTTAACCTAACCATTGTCTCATTATAGACCTCTCCAATAATGGTAGAACCAGTGCTTCCAGTATGCAAATAAGCCCCTGATCTCATCACTAATTTTTTTCCTGTTCTGTGAGCATCTTAAACCAAATCTCACATGTGCCAGATAGGTTTCTGTGGGTGTTTGCACAGGAAAGGTAAATCGGTTTGGTTTATCCAACTAATCTTTGACCATGTCAACGAAAGTTTTTTTCAATATCATATTTTGTCCTCACCGTGCAGTTCTTCATCTGACAGATATGAACACACCGGAGTGACGGTGAAGGAAAAGCTGCCAAAATTCACTCGGTATGTCACTCAAATCGTCCCGCCATGTTCACGCAGCAGCTGAAGGCCACTGCGAGATGGCGGCCATGAACACAGCCACAGCAGCAGCAGCTTTAGTGAAGTGTTGTAAGTGACGGGCCGTTGACACACACCTGGCCATCTGCACTCCACTCTCACTGTGAGATGAGAGAGGCCTCAGCATGTTTGTTCGTTCAGGGTTGAGTAACATTGCCAGAGGAGGAACATAAATGTCATGGAGCTGGCACAGTGCCAATGCCACAGGAATGCGCCCCCCTCAGAACAACTCAGCACCGCCACGGGGCACGGGGCAAAAAATGTAGGTGGGGCTGAGAACCACAGGGATATCATATGGGAAGAAAATAGAAGCGAGGTGTTGCAATCTGTGTCCAAGTCTATTAGCAATGATCAATGTGATCTATGGTCTTTTATAAGATGGAGTTGATTACCTAAAATATTCCAATAAAAATATATTATTAATATTATTATTATTGTTATTATTGTTAATATTAATATTATTATTTGAAATAACTTTGATATAATCTTTAGCCTTTTAAAAAAATGAAGTAAAAGAACAAGAAATATAAACAAAAGAATATATATAGAAATATAAACAAAAACAATTAATAATAATACAATAAAAATGTCTTATAATTAGCTTTAAAATCATTTAAATTGATAAAACTTTGCTGGAAACACGTTCTGAGGAATGCAAATGATATAAAATGTCATCACAGGGAGTGCAGTAAAAGAGTCCGGTCAGAATGCTGTTTGTGTGACAAGTGGTGCGGAGCTTGTTTGGCACTTGACGGGAACATAATGAGCGCAAATAAATAAATAGAAAAGATCAAACGACTGACTGTGAACCTCTCCTGCTTCATTTCCAGAGAATCGCATATTGCTGATACACTTTTGGCCTAGCAAATAATGAATTGCATGCAATGCATGTTTTAACCAACATGGCCTGGAGATTTTTATTTATTTATTTTTTTTACATATTCATATATCTGAATATTACATACTTTCAAATGAAGCCAAATGTTCAATAACATCCTCCAAAAAACTTTAAACGTGATATTATCAATGACACTGATGGAGCGGTAATTTAAGCAGCCGTACCACTTAGATGGCCTCTCCAGGGACAAATTTATACGGCAATAAATTGAATTAATTATATCCGGCTTAAGATAAAGGATTTGTAGTGAGTGTGGATTGGGAATGATACTCTGGGGATGACAGACACTGTACAGATTATAAACACTCTTATCGCACGTTATTCCTGAAGGCTGTAATCAGAGGGCAGCACAAATTCTGAAAAAAGAGCACACGAGCACACAAAAGAAAGGGGGCAATGTCAACTTTTGCAACTGCAAGATGCTCCTAAAGACTTAGAGCACCCCCTATCAGCTTGTGTGGTACACACTGCATGAGTAAATTTAGAGAAATCCGCCCACACATATCTCTGCATGATCCACCAAACTGACAAAAACAGGCATGTGAGCGGAACATTTCTACTCGTGAGGTAGATAGCTCCTGATGCCAAAGGTCAATCAGGTACACAAGCGCAGGCCTTATTCAGTGCATTTCCCTCCACCGACAAGTTGGAAGGAAGATACTCTGAGCACTAAAAGCTGATACAGGACGTTTCCATGGATTAAACAAATCACGTCTCCACCAAACTCTCTTCTTGACGAGATCAAGGTGTATCATACCACTGAGCAGTGGGTGACTTTTTTCTAACAGCGTTAGACTCATTAAAGCAAGCAAGGTGTCCTGCCTTAAGCTGTGTGTGTGTGTGTATATGTGTGTGTGTAAGCTGAATGGTCATTCAGACATGCTGTGCGTGCCTCCACAGGCCACCACACAAAACCATTATGAAACACTGAAGGATTTGCACTACATGCAATGAGCTGCAGGATTATGATGGACGTCCCCCTCCTACACTTAAACACTCGCAAGAGTTCATGCATTGACTCAAGTATTTTCACACAAATTTGTTAAGGCGAGAGTACGACATGGACTTTGATATACACTTTTTTGTCACGCGAAACCTTCTGTCTCCAAAATAGTAACTTTATAGGAAAAGGAACGTCTTAATGGATATTAGTTTTTTTTCCAAGTCATTTTGGAGCATTTCTATTGATCTTTTCTGGTACGATGTAAAGAACAACGTCCTGATTTAAATTATGTCAAAAAGTGAAACAGGAAAACAACAATTATATATATATATATATATATATATATATATATATATATATATATATATATATATATATATATATATATCATACAAGCATTAGCACTTCGATTAAGACAAACCATCTATTTTAAGCCGCAGTGTTTTTCCAGCTCTTTACACTGCACACCTGTATGTATGTGTATGTGTGTGTGTGTGTGTGTGTATGTCCTACATTTATTTTGATGTGTGAAATATGTCGATATTCCAGTTCCCTCTCTCTTTTTCATGTCCCGAACATGACCTATAGGTCTCATCACCCTAGGCCATGTCTCTGTTGAGCAACTGCCATGTCCTGTTCAGGGACGGTTGACTTAGCCAAATGAGGCGATTCTGGTTTTCCCCCGTTTGTTTGAGCCCTGAAAGACGTGACAACAACCTGCCAGGGTCAACCTGGGTTTTTTTTTCTCTCTGCATGCTTCACTTCTAGTCTGCCTTTTACGCAAACTTGTACGGTAAAACACACACACATGCACACTTCCTCGGACAGATGCACATAAATGGACACTTAAACAGAATGTGTTTGACAATGAGTCACATTCTCATCATTCTGCTCAAACACAAGTATTTATGAATATTCAGAGATACACCAGCACGAACATGCTCAAACACACACTGAGAAACACACACACATAGGTGTGTGTAGTTAGGGGTGTAACTTACATGCGTACTTTGAGTTTTCATTGCAAACGTTGGCTCATCTTTGTATGAACTCAGAGAAACTCTAAAATACCTTAGGTTAATTGGATTGCAATGCTTAGGAAAAACACAATATTCCTGAAAACTCCTTTAGAGTGCTTAAACCTGCCTTTATCTGCTTTCACTTCAGTCTTACCGTCTCTCCTGCTCCACCGGCTTTCATAACATATTGCATATATGCGATACAAGGCTCGTTAAGTGTTTCAGTTAAATAACTGATTAATATAGAAGGAACTGCATCGGGGTCTGGTCTCTTTATATAACTACTCCAGTTGTAGCGTAAAAACTCACAGAACCTATAATGAGCGCAAAATCAGAGGCCAAATAACTCAAGGAAAATGTTATAACGAGGCCCTTCACAACTAAAGAAGTTGCATGTGTTTATCAGTGGGGAAAAATGCGACTATCTTTAAACCAGACACCAATAAGTTGAGTAAAATCATAATCAAATGGCTAGACATTAAAATGAATATAATAAAAGCATAAGGCCTGATCAAATCAAAGGTCATATATATATATATATATATATATATATATATATATATATATATATATATATATATATTTACCAGCAAGCAATATTTAAAAATATATACATAAATAACAAGCTAAGAAATCGTACTGTGGTACACAGCCCAAATCTACTTCTTCCAAACAAATAAAAATCTACGCAATAGTCTGGCTCTCAACTCTTCACTAGGGAACAGACTGAGTGAAGCGTGCTGCTGTGAACTAGGCTGATTAGGCTGCTATTCAGAAAATGCATTTTAGCAGATTGAACGCTCGGAACGGGGTGCGTTCGAGTGCTGTTACATTTGATGGATGAAATTTCAGAACCCACCGGGGTGCTAGACGTGAACACCATTTGGGCCTGTGCCCTAAAAGATTTGTTTGAGGGCTGCTCGAGATCAGCCAGATCGGGCAGAAATTGATTATCTGAAGCTGATGTTGAGAACGTGGAGTCCAAAACGTGGAGAGTACTGCATGCTGCTGTGCAAATGAAACTAAAGGCAGCCGTGTGTGTGTGTGTGTGTGTGTGTGTGTGCCCTTCACGCTGTTCAGGTAAAATCTAAAATAGTGTTAACAAATAGGGGACACCTTCAGGTTGGGACAAGGCATAAGTAATATAAAAATATGGTTATTATATCTTTTATGGAGCAAACTTTTTAATTGCACACTATTTACATGCATTTATGACCTTACAGCTATTACGAAATGACTGGCCTGTAGAAAATGCCGCTTAACAAAGTCTGGATGCTTTTTGGCCTGTGTGTGTATGTGCACCTTAAATGAAGTTAAGGCCTTCAGTGGATCTCTGGGTTACTCTAACAATATGTTCCTACCTACTGTAGTTGTATCTATTATCTAAAGCTTAATTTACTACAAGAACAGCCAGTTTTGTATAGCACTGAAATGGACCAGCAGCTCAAAACACACACCTGAAAAGTGACACACTCAGCCTAAAATCACACATCTGTCATTTCCAGCTTTGTCCAGTTCTGTTGTAAACCAGTCTGTTCAGTTACATTGTCAGCCCAATATGTCAAAATGTCAAAATCAGCTAATTTCTCTAACTTTATCAAACAATTACACAAATGTATACTCATTTTAATAAGTTAAACAGCTTTAAACACGCTCTACCTTTTGATATTTGCCAAGATTATAGGCGCCACAGCCTCGTGACCCTTCATTCTGAAGTGTTACACAGTACTTATAGGTTATGTAAATATAAGTAAATAAAAATATATAAATGTAAGCAAACCTAAACCACGCACTCTCAACAACCCACTCAAGCTCTGTCTGAACGAGAGTCCAGCTATTAAAGCGCACCCATCCGACTGAGAGATAGAGACCCAATGTGTGTGAATGTGTGTGTGTGTGTGTGTGTGTGTGCGAACGAGTGAGTGAGTGTGTGTTTAATGTGCCAGTGAATAGGAAGGTCATACTCACGCTGTGCTCGCTCCCTGTGGGACAGGGATAGGTGCTGAGGGTTGCCCTGCTTGCGGCGGGACATTGTGCCCCCAGCATTTACCCTCGCATGGCACGGGGGGCTGCACCTGGGGGTCTCGAAAGCGCTTCTTTTGTTTTTGGTTGTTTTGTTGTTGTTTCCTTTGCTCCTCTTTCCTGTCCAAGAAGTTTTGTCTTCCTCAGAAAAGTGAGTCCTGCAGCAGCAGAAATGCTCCACTCGCTTTAAAGGCACAGTTTGTGGACAGTTTGTGGTGTTTTGGGGGGGGCTGCAATAGAAGATGAGAAAGAAGCAAACGCAGAAGCAGAAGCAGAAGATGATGAGGATAACGATGAAGGTGAAGAAGGTGACGAGGGCTCCTCTGAAGGTTCAGCCGTGTTTACTGTCCCAGCGGTGTGTGTACTCTCTCAGATCAGCAGAGTGTGGAGGAGTGTGTGTGTGCGCGTGCTCCTCTCACTCTCTCTCTCCATCCTGCTCTCCTCTCCTCTCCTCTGTGCCACCCGCGCGCACTGCCCGAGCTCCGTCCCGCCGAAACCAGCAGCGCCTCCTCCAGACCCTCCCCACGCGCTCCGGCGATGACGTAGCACACGAGTCCGCGTGTACGAGATTGTGTCTGTGACCGGGACTGGGAGAGGGAGGGAGAAAGACACAGACAGACAGAGTGTGTGTGTGTGTGTGTGTGTGTGTGTGGTGTAGGGGGGGTATATGTGCCCCGGGTTAGGGGGTGGGAGAGGGGCTTTATGTATATGTGAGCGTGTCTTTGGCTCTTTGTGGGATTCAGTTGTCTCCAGTTTTGGATGAAAGCATTAATCATGCATATCT
This sequence comes from Salminus brasiliensis, assembly GCF_030463535.1. Lineage (NCBI taxonomy): Eukaryota > Metazoa > Chordata > Actinopteri > Characiformes > Bryconidae > Salminus > Salminus brasiliensis. The sequence continues at coordinate 65,384,505 of NC_132878.1, read as the reverse complement.
GGGTAATATGAAATATGTGTAGTTCCTTTTTTCGTTTGTTTATTTAGTTGTTTCAGTCTGTCTGTCTGTTTATCTCCTCGAAATGCAGATTATCTTATTAAAAACATAACACAGACGCCCATGATTCAGTTGCTACGGTAAAGGTTAGCGTGGGTATATAGAGTAAGAAAGGTGTGTGTGTGTGTGTGTGTGTGTGTGTGTGTGTGTATTGGTGTATGGAGCGCAGTGAGAGGATTTAAACTTGAAGCGCGGGAGTGACGTTGATGTGAGCAACGCGGGGAGCCAGACCACCAGGGGGCGACACAGGGGGGGGCATTCCCAATCCCAAAACTGTTAATGAACCTGACCCAGCAGCTGAGTACCTGCAGGTACCTGATTGTCTTTTCAGTTCAATACACCAATACGCCAGTCTCCTGATTTTTACACTAATAATAAAAATAATAATAATAATAATAATAATAATAATAATAATAATAATAAAATAATTGAATAAATATAGCAGATAGTAACTGTTTTTTTGTGTGTGTTGAGTGAAGACTGCCATGAGTATAAACTAATCTAATAAACTAGACGTTTACAGAAGTCCAGTGAAATAAATTTATTTTAAATAGATTTATTTTGTTGGTGTAGCTCAAGGGCAACATTTTAACAGAGAGACTCCATGCAGTAGTTGTGCCTTATTTTACTATTTTTTGTTTTTTCTGCGCTACATGCAGTTAAACAGGACTAATCGTGCCACATATGGCTTATTGTGATAACAATAAATGATCATCATATAAGCCTTATTTCACCAGTCATGTGTTAAATAAGGTGGTATTAAAAAGCAAAGATGATTAGCCAATACCAACACTTTTATTTTCATTGGTCTCTAATCTTAATTTGGGTGTTTTGACTTTTATTGAGCCTTGAGTTTACTATCAAGCTGATTGGCTCTTTTTCCACATCATTCTATAATTCCCTGTTGTGGATTGTCACTCGTATCACCTAGTTTTCTCTTTTTACAGTGTCATGAAGTGCAGACCAATAGAAACAGTATAAATCTGAAATAAAATCATCTTACATTCAAATCCTTTTTTCTTACCATTATATATATATATATATATATATATATATATATATATATATATATATATATATACACACGTATGCATGTATGTATATTAGTGTTGTGTAATGTAACACCCATTGCACAGTGCTTACATTACTAGTACAATATTTGTGCATAGTGTTTTTCATACATTTCTATATGTTATTGGATATTATGATGATACTTGCACCCAGAGAAATTCCATGGACATCTTGTACTTGAAAAATAAAGATTCTGTATCTGATTTTTGAGTCTTGGAGCTTTCTACAGTGTGTGTAGAATAAATAGTCCTGGTCCTACAACTTTTTTTTTTTGCTGTTTTTCATCACCAAAGACACACACAGTAAATATATACACTGTGTATATGTAAAGAAAAAATGCTGTTAATGTGAAATGTGAATGTATGAGTATATACTATATAATATACATCTTTACATATAGTTCATTTTTCCAGTTATCAAAACACTGTGTACTACTGTGTAAGTGTACTACATTAATTCAGCAATGCATGTGTTCATTCTGGGAATTTTTCTGTAGAACCTATTTAATAATATCAATTATAAATGTAAACCTTTTCTTACACAATTCAATCCTTATTCATTACATTACTTATACAACTCTGAACGTTTTCAGCTACTGAGTGAACACATTTAGAGAGAGGAGATTGTGAAGTGATTCTGTTGGGGATGAAAAACTGTTATTACTCATTTAGTGAAGTTTCAGCATCAGACAGGCATTAGTCTAGCATGTCTGAGCCGATCGCAGTAGACTACGGTGAAACTGTGGACAGCAATGTCCTCTAGTGGAGAGTTTTAGAATTGCACACTTCATTTCAGACGACAGGTGGCTAAAGCTGGAGCAACAGCAGAGAAGTAATCCACACTACTTACAAGCACTGGTTCCACACAGCGTCACAGTTTCCAGAAATCTGAAAACATTAAGTTCTCAGCTCGAATGAAATGAGACACTAAACAACTACAGAAAGCCAAGGGAGGGAGCAATCACTTTTCCACATGGGGAGATTCAAGTCAAGTGGGTTTTATTGTGTGTTGGATTGGGTGTTGGATTGCTATAATAAATACAGAACATATCAATCTCACTGTTGTTGGCTTCTCAGTTCTCTTTTATATATCTTTAGGTTTTGGTTTGAGGTGCACAAATTCAGATATATTAAATGCTTTAAATCTTTCTCTCTCTCTCTCTCTTTCTCTCTCTCTCTCTCTCTCTCTCTATATATATATATATATATATAGCATTTGGATGTGATCAATTTCATCACCAGCTTTACCGTTAGGCACTGATTAGGGATGTGAACCATAAATGATACTGAACTTGGTAGTGTGTTAATGAACACAGTGGCCAATGTAAAAAAAAAACACTACTCTTAATAGTTACATGTATATATTTGAATATTAAATAAACACTGGCCAAATAAGAAGGTTTTTAGTCTGATTTTAACAAGAGACTAAAACCTTTGCATATATACATGGAGATGAAAGTAAGCTAATTAAACAGAAAACACAGTATTCTCAGCCAGCTCTGTGCAAATGTTTGGACATCTGACAGAGTGAATACTTGGTAACACAATCATTCAACACGTCATTTTCAACCCAGATGGGGCCCATGCTTAACCCCTCCTGGTCCCATCACTGACCCTGGTGGCCATTCATATGTGGGACCAACATGGAAGCTGGAAAAACGTTCTGGTTTACAGTTGGGCTGTCCATACAAGCCCCACATGGACATGAGCTGAGCCACTTTCATTGCAGAAAGACAGTCCAATATATACATAAGGATGAAAATAAGCTAAATAAACAGAAAACTAATATAATATTCTCAGCCAGTCCCAATGTCCAGAGTGCCCTGTGCAAATATTTGGACATCTTACAGAGTGAGTCCTTGGTAACACATCATCTTGCATGCACAGTCTGTCCACAAATGGTCCATGATATTCAGGTCAGATGACTGTGGGGACCATTCCAAAAGCTTCGGTTTCTGTCTTTTCAGGTAGTCCAGGGTGAATTTTGAGGTATGTTATGGATCATTATGCTTCTGTAGAAGCCACCCTTTTCCAGCTTTAGGCTTTTAACAAATGGTTTGATGTTTGAATCCAGGATTTGCTGGAATTTTGTGAAATCCATCATTTCCAGATGCAGTTACCATGCAGTTTCTAAGTTTAGATGCCTCTTACTGTAGTGCCTGTGTTTTGTGAAGCCCTCTAGTGGATGTTAACCACTACTGCAACCTGCTAGCTTTACATCTCAACTGTGTCACACATACTATTAATAATAACTTGAACATATTTTGTCTACAAATAATGTCACACATTTTCTGAAGTCTTAATTGTCTTAAATATACAATTCTTTACAACTCAATCTGGTCCCCAGGCAACATGCTCATGTAGGGCTCGTATGCGTGAAATGTGGGCTAGATGGGCTCCAGGTGGGCATGGACGCTGAGAGGGTTTGTACATTTGTTGAGGCTGGCACCCAGTTGGGCTTCCCCATCGTTACAGCCCACCTTGTGCAATTTCAATCCAGATGGGGCCCATACTTAACCCTTTCTGGTCCCATCACTGACCCTGGTGGCCATTCATATGTGGGACCAACATGGAAGCCGAAAAAACGTTCTGGTTGTTACACATGGAGGTTAGCTGAGTCACTTTCATGGCAGAAAGACAGTCCAGTTGTGTGTTTATTTAAAGTGCATTCTGGGATATTTCATTAGGTTTTCCACAGTTCATTTTTTTGGGTTTTTTTTTGTGACGTTCTAATATCAACGTTTTGGAAACATCTGGGAAGAATGTTAACACTGGACTGAATGTGAACATTTGGAAATAATCCATGTGTGTACATTTACTAATCAATACATTTACTATACTTATAGTGACATATTAGGTGTAATAATAATAATATTGACTGTAATACTGTATTAATCATGCTTAATATGTATTAATAAAACCTCCTGTCACTTCCTAATTTGTAGGTGGTCAATCTGACACATTAGGCCCTCTGTTCTGCATTGTTAAATCCTGGCCAATGGGAGAGCTCACTTGGCTGTATCTGCCTAGACACCACTGAGGGAAAAATCATGGTTGGACAATTTTCCTTTTGGCGGTCCCAAAACTTAACCATTTAACTACCAACTAAAACTTCACAAGGACATAAACTAGTACTGGTACTGTACTGCAGAGATTAAACACAAGAAGCATTTTTAAACGAACAAAACAAAATCCAGAGAACTATTTTACAGTCCTCATAAATGATTTGGCCTAGATGACCCTGGGGGCCCCTCACTGTCAATATGACAGTGTATGTAAACATGAACTTATTCTGCCTGTTCAGAAATATTGCATTCATGAGCACCTTTCTTTACGACGTACTAACAGGTGCCGTAGCACGCGGTTTGGAACACAACCAATGCGTCGAATTGAGACACGGTCCTTCACAGTGGCCTACCATCCGGGTCCTCTGTCCGCCTGATGACCGCGTGATGACGTCAGGGGGGGTTCAGGAATGGCGGCGCTGCTGAGGGAAGGAGCTCGAAACTTTACTAACAAACACATCAGCGCATTTTTAACCAAACTCGACATTTGCGCAGACGCCTCGCTCCGCCGCTGAAAAGACAAGCTCCTCAAGAAGAAGGGCAGAGTGTTAACACTTGAGTGCCGGCGGGAAAATAACAATAAAAATTGACCCCGTCAGCGAATTCAGGAGTTTGATTAGCTGTTAGCCTCTCGTTAGCCTGCTGCTAATAAGCTAACGGTAGAGACTCGGCAGCGCAACAGTAACTAACAGTGACAGAAAGGCAGAAACACTTCACCGTTGCTGTCCGTATCTACATTTCGCGCTGGGGGTTTCGCAGTGCGCTGAATAACCCAAGGACCTGGGCTCGGCTTCAGTGGCGTGTTGTGGTTGTTGTCTGGTTCCGCTGATCGAGGCTAGGCTGAGTTCAGTGACACTGCAGCCCGGTCCGGTCTCTTGGCTCGTCGTCCGTAGTTCAGCCAGCTGTATGCCACGATGGAGAGTTTGACCCTGAGCGATGTCGAGCAGAAATATTACTCGGATCTGTTCATCTACTGCGACGTGGACAACACCAAGAAAGTGGCGTCCAACGGTAAAGTGCTCGACCTTTTTCGGGCGGCCCAGCTGTCCAACGACGTGGTGCTGCAGGTAAAGCAGCTCAGTTCCGCAGACTCACTGTCTGATACATGACTTGTGTATAGCACTGTGCCAGTTTTCTGTCCTGAACAGTTCATACCACCTGCTTTCCCGTGTTTTCAGTAAATGTGGTGTCTGTTGTGAGTAGCGATTTGCTTGCTAGATCTAATGAATGGGTCCTCCAGGAATCTGGCTGACACAGTCGCCGCAGGACTCCGAACCTAGTCCCCCAACCAAGACCCGTTTGGTGTCTGAATTTCGTGTATTTGGGTAGCTGGTATTGTACGAGAACTACGAGACGAACGGAGTGCAGCTAGCTAAACACAGTAGAGGTCTGGTTGGTGCCAGATCATGGTGGCTCAGACACCCAGCATGTTCAGACCCATTGACTACTTTAGGGGTAAGGGAACAAGGTAAGGTGTAAATATAGCCAGTAGTTCATTTGCATTGAACTGTGGTACTTAGCATCAGTTCTTATTCAGAGCCACTTAAATTTGAGTCATGTCACACAGGGAGGTCAGTGTAGTGTTGGGGGGGTCTTGCCCAGCCCAAGGACACTTTTTTTTTTTTTCTTTTTGGTATGGTATAGTAAAGTGTGGTGTGGTGTGCTTGCCTGGCCAGGGAATTGAACCCTAGTCTGCCAGTGTTACCTGCCATGCTATACCACCTGCATACACTAATCATTTAATGTCAGCCAGCTGATAACACACACGTAAATGTTTCTCTTACACTTGTATGCAAACTTGGAAGAAACCTTGGTAGAAATGTCTGAAAATGTAATATAGTTGTTCCCTCTAGATAATATAACTTGGTTGCAATCAGAAAGTAAACAAAACCTTTCAGCAAGGTTGCTTTAACTTTTGCATGAGACTGTGTGGCTGAGCTTTCTGGCAGTCTTGAGCGCTTTGAATGCTGATAACATCTAAATACTGTTACAGCTGGTTAGACACACTAATGATAATTCCAACTATGCGACATATCACACAGATCTCACGGCTCAGATAGATAGTGTGTATTACATAAACAAGCTAAGTCAGTTTGTGGCCAAACACGGGCCCAAATCTAATCTTTTACGTCTAACAGAAGGTTGTTGAGTAGTGCTTAAATGCATTTACAGAGTCAGTGATACTTAACTCTTGGTTTCTGTCTTTTAAGAGTTGAAAAAAGTAGCGGATGTTCTAGAGGAATTTTGACACTAGCCAGATGTGTGTTCCTTACTGTACATGATTAATATTTCCCTCTTTCTGTGTGATTACATTGCATTTGTGATATTTGGCAGATGGTCTTATCCAGAGTGATTTAGAATTGAATCACATTACAGATCGAAGAGTTTGAAGTCTTGCCAAATGATTGGTGTATTATTGCATGGAGGAGAATCAGACTCCAGTTGGTTAAACACTGCACTAAAACCACCAAAAAAAGATTTAAAATTATTTTTTGTTTTTCCAGTATAGATTTTTGTCTGTGAAGCAAGGTACAATTACACTTTTACATTTGAAAGTGGAAAGTGAAAACGCAGATTTTTCACCATAAACTGAACCTTCTGTTCGTCTGGAGTTCAAGAAGTCAAATATCAACTATAAATATCAGACAAATCATCAGACTAATCTGTCTGTTGATGATCATTTGTTTAAACACTGTTTAAGTTAAAATATGAACCCAATATCATCGTTCATCCCTACTTGAAATATTTCCTGAGAGTTAAGGGAACATGTGAGAAGCAATCATGTGAGAACTGTCTAATGCTTGACATTTCAACATCAGTGATAATGGAGTGACTTGCCACAGTTGTATTCAGAGGGGAAGACATTGTTTTTAATGAGTGATGTGTAGCAACTCTGTTTATATATATATATATATATATATATATATATATGTATATATGTGTGTGTGAGTGTGTGTGTGTGTGTGTGTACTAAAGCATCAAGTATGTTTAAGATCTTAAGCATACTTGATGCTTTAGTAGAGGCGATGTTTTGTGCTTAAGTATCTTGTCTTGTTCCCATTGTTTCAGATCACTGAACTCTGTGGCGCCACCCGTCTTGGCCACTTTGGTCGAAGTCAGTTCTACATTGCGCTAAAACTCATTGCAATAGCCCAGTCTGGACTGCCCCTTCGCGTTGAAAGCCTAAACAGTGGTAAGCAAAAATCAAAACCTTTTCCATAATTTTGAATTAGCCCCTTAGATTCATAGCTCGGATCCACCCCACTATTTGTTTTTGTTTTTAACTGTCTGCTGCAAGCACTGTGGTCCACACCAATGCCTCAGCTTAACTACAGTTTCTTAGATGACTTTCTGTTGTCAAAATGTAGAAGTCTGTGTTGTCTCCACTGCAGTGTTTTCAGTCACTAGTTCGAAAGCTCCTAACCCTGTATTTAGATACGGGGAAATGACTGGTTTCATAAATGAAGGAGCAATGAAAAGCGGGTGGCAATGTAAATAAGCAGGAAATAAGGCCATCCCTGCTGGGCTGGAGATACTGCGAGAGAATGGAAACTGAGTCAACAGGAAATTGCAAAAAAGGGGCCCTGAAGTGCAGATACTTTGGAGGGACAGTTTCCTCTGCTGTCTTTAAAATTGACCATAGTAGTATACAGGGGTAGACATGGTGCCACTGGCAGCATTTCATATTTTGGACTCTTGATTTGCAGAGCCTGTGGGTGAAGGGCCACTTGCCCTGAGCATTTGTAACCCCCCCACCCCCCCCTTTAACAGTTTGGTGAGAAACTGCACGTAATGTACCAAGTCAGAGCTTGTAGAAACGATAACCAACATAATGATGATGTGACCATGAATGCTCCCCTGGCATTGACTAAAGTTTGTTTCTATGGCTGTATAAAATGAGGCCCGAACTAAAACGGGCTGTTAAACTGTACAGCGGTTTGCAACAAACCAATCAAGCCAGAGCAAGTAATTCAATTCCATTAAAAGAACAAGTGCTTTCTCCAAATTTAACACAAAATTCCTCTTTTAATGACGACTGCAGTCTCAATAATTCAATTATCCTTCATGACGAGCCTCTGTAGTACTTAAAAGAGCAACCATTTGCTGATATGACCGGCTGCAAATGTGATGCAAAGACAGAAGCCAGCTGCTGCAGCGTTACTGAGAAATCCTACAGTTCACTAATATTCTTGAGTTTGTGTGCTGCAACCACCAAAGATTTCTATGAGTTTCAAATCAGGCTAAAGTGACTACTACTACCAGAATCTTCCAGCACTTCTTTTGAAACTGTGGTGCACTTTGAGGTATGCTTGGGATTATTGTCCTCTTGAAAGGTCCAGTTATGCCCCAGTTTCAGCTTCCTCACAGAGGGCATGACGGTTTCTTCTAAGATTTTCTGATACTTGATTGAATCCATATTGCCTCTCCTTTGAACTTTTTGGACAACTCTCGACACAGCCATTTTTAACATATAATCAAACGTCACAATCAACAAACTCTCAGGCAGTATGTGATGTGTATTACCTCCAGCACATCTGATTCAAAAAACAAAGCCCTTTGTTTGACACCTGGTTCGGAAATGTGTTCTCTTATGAGGGATTCTATTCAGAGGGTGGAATATTTCTGAGACGGAAGTCGTCATTAAAGGTGGCATTTTGTGTTGAATTTGGAGTAACCACTTGTTCTATTAGTTTAGCCATTTTAAATGGGTCTTGTTTGATTGGTTTATTGCAAACAGCTGAAGGTTTGTACATTTTGCTTAAAAATGAGATTTGAATAATTTCAGTCGCAACTGTATATGGTAAGTGTGGTGTTTCATTATTATTATTATTGTGGCCCCACATTTATCATCTTCTCCACAGTAACCTGATTGGCCTAATATTTATGTGTTTGCCCCTAGTAGCACAAAAGATGCAAGTCAAGTTTCTTTAGTTTCTTGTAGGAGTGATTTTTAATCAGTGGTGCTGAAATGGCTAACCTTTGACTTTAGGCATGCCAAATCTCAAAGTGTTATTTTAAGTGCAGTGGTTTTGGAATGTTAAATTTGTAAAACATTTTAACACCTAAAATAACATATTCAGTCATCAGAAAACAGCAGTAAACCCCCAAAATTTGTGTATTGTTCTTACTGCCTTTATGAATCCTGCTATTATGCAAACCAATCTTTCGGTCACATTTTGGTGTTCAGTAGGGCTGGACAGCATGATGCATTAATATCATGATGCATTATATCATTGTGTGATACAATGTGCTTTTTAATTGATATTGTCAGTACTTTAAGACACTAACTAATTACTTGCTTAATTTCAAAAAGCGCATAATTAGTTCTGCTTAATTGGATGTAGTGCTGTGTATTTTTGTCCATAACAAAAGAAATATGTGTCCAGTATCATGGCATTGAGATGTTTACACAGTTTTGTCTTAAATTTAGTGCAAATGTGTCATTAGTTATTACCATGTTTATCTACCATGTTTGATTTTGCAGTGAAAGACTTGCCCCTCCCACGCTTTGTGGTAGGCAAGAATGAACAGGAGGCCAGGCATGCTGCCATGTATCCAGACACAGAGAACCAAGGGCCATACTCCAGCGTGATCCCCAGACCTCCAGGCAGAGTCCAGTCCAAAAAAGTGTCCACCCATGAGGTCATCCAGCCCTGTGTGCCCACTGTTGAGCCTCAGGTCTGTGGACTGCTCACATCTTTGCTAATGACGTTAGCTTGGCTCTCTGCTAATCACACCTTTGAGATTCTGCATTCTGACACTAGATGCTCAGGGTGTGCTGCCAGAATCTGTGGTTCATGAATTGAGTGCATGAAGATTTAGCTTTTAGTATAAACAAACAGTTTTGAGCAGGTAAACATATCCACACAAGAGCTTCCCCTGTGTGCTGGCACTATTTAAATGTTTGTGTTAAGGCTTTACTATGTGCCGTTTATAATCATTATTGCAATGTAGGTGTTCGCAGTACTGATATCTGAGCAGGCTTCAATAGGTAGATGAGACAAAAAAAAATCATTGAATGTTCTATTGGGTGCTATGCGCTTTCTGGCTAACCTCATATGTCCAAGTTGAGTACTTGTGGGTGTTTTGATGAATTGAGCCTTTCATATGTGAATTATTTTGGTCAAATCAGTGCAGGTTGGTCTCTACCCATCTTTCTAATGATCACAAATTTACTGTTTTGAAGGCTTCCTAGCTCATTGTAATCAGTAAACTATTTTAGAATCTTTAAAAAGCTGCACTTTTTAAAATATATGCATTTTATGGCCAAATCAAAATGTGTGAATGTTTGTATCATGCAGCCGTTGTCTGTGTTTCCTTAGTTTGCTTCAAGTGTCGGTTTCAAATGCATCTGTCCTGTAAACTGAGTGTTTGAGTGTTTCTGGTAATTTCACGCCACACCCAGCAGAGTTACCGGTTTGGGTGTATGTCCTTGCAAAAGGCATAGATGATGATGATTGATAATTGCTGTTCTGTTTGTCTCTGACCCCAGCCAGACACCACGTCTCCGGTAGTCTCCCCTCATCAGTCTCCACCCACCTCACCCCACGCATGGAGAAAGCACAAGCGGCAGGCCAGCGGCGGCGCAGTGGACAGACAGCCTGCTGTGGCAGGGGCCGCGTGGCCACCATTTAGAGAAGCACAATCAGGTACACACTGACAAAGAGGAGCACATAGTGTTTTCACTGCCATTCTTGCAATGGATGTACACTACTGCTATAATTATTTTATTTAATAATTTCAATGTTTAAAGTGTTTTTTGGAACAAATATATGTGAGTATATTAATTCCAAACTTTTGAATGGTAGTGTAAATGAAGGTGAGGTAGGCCTGTTACAATTGCATTATCGACTTATTGTACAATATATAGGCATCACCATAATCATTTTTGCTGAGCAGAGAAGTTGATTTTAGCCAGTTCTAGTTTTTTGTCTGCTCTCTGTCAGAGGCGAGGAAGTGTCTGTGTGCAGACACAGACATCTATAGTGTAGGTAAAATAGTGCAGTATGTGCAATGACCAAAATATTAATAATGGGGCTTGCCATAGACACAGGGCAGACTGCAAGAGGAACAGATTGGCACACATGTGAACCACGGATTAACTTCCACTGTTTAATCATTGTGGTCTGGAATACAGTTTTAATACTGCTGCAACAACATGTGTGTTGTGTTCATTGTAAAACGAGTGTCACGGTAAAGTTCTGTGCCGTGATGCCCGTTGGGCCTGACCTTGTGCACAGCTGCAGAACCACCGCCACCCGTCAATCTCTTAGGGAAGCAGAGTAAAGACACACAGAGTACAACAACCGGTATAGTGAGTATCAGAACGCAGCTGCTAACAGCACAAAAGGCTATAGGTTAATCTTTATATGACAGTAGTGATACATCCACCATGGGCACACATTTAAAGTGACATCATTCTGGTGTCTCATTTGGGACCAAGTTTGTCTTCTTTTTGGCTGATAAATGGCTGAAAAATGATCAATCAGTTTCTGTGGTCCTTTCTAAACAGTGAGTTTTTTAATGATCTGAGGAGAGCCCATTAACATAAACAAGCTGGTTTGTTTAAAACAGTGGCTTTATTTGATTTGTTTTATATATTTACAATATTTAAACATTTTGCTCTGTTCCTCTGTATTTTCATGATCAAAAGGGTGTAATTACATTATTATGCTATTATATTGTGTCAGTGGCATGAAATGGTCTTAAAATGGCTTAAAATGTCATTTAATATTGTTTTAAAACTTATTCTAATTTTAAAGGCTGTTACGTATATTTATGTTATACTGTACTGAAGTGAACAGGATAGAACTGACTGTCATACGATGAAGCTTGTGAGGTAGTACAGTAAAAAAAAATTCTTTGCTGTTGTAGTGCAACATCATCTACACAGTATAAAACTGTAGCTTCGTTTTACAGTTTGAAAGTAAGATAGGTGGTGTTTGAGCTGAATTCTTTCTTTAAGTTATTTTTAAGGTTATCAGTGGTTCCATTTGTTGATTTAGTTATCAGCCTTTTACAGTTCCTCATGTGTGTTATTGACTCACTTACCTTTTTCTTTCGTATTTTGTCTGAAAGGACCTGCATGTACTTTTGAGAAAAGAAAAGTGATATTTGTGCTGTGCAGACTGTTGTTGTTAGGAATATTAACATATTGTTTTTGTTATTTGTAAATGTTTCTCAGTTATCTCCTGCTGTTGAAGTTTTGTTGCATTTTGAGAACTTTGCAGATCCAGTCTTTTTTAAGGACTTTTGAAAAACCTAGTAAAATCAGATGCCACTTTCAGTGATACCAACATCATGAAATTGGTATCACTGACAAAAAGGTCCTCATAACTGTAAATGTTTCTCACAGTTATCTCCTGCTGTTGCATTTTGAGCCTAAAATCTGATTTTGTTTCACAATTATAATCTCCAAAGTTCTCAAAATGCAACAAAAATGCAACAGCAGGAGATAATTGTGAGAAACATTTACAGTTATGAGGACCTTTTTGTCAGTGATACCAATTTCATGACTTTGTTGGGCCTCAAAAAATGCACATTTTAAAACTGATAGAAACATCGCCAGATCAATGCGTAGGTTTTAAAATGCCAATAACATTGGTTAATCTGTTACACGAAGATTAAATAAAAATGCTCTCCTTTTTTTTTTTTTTTTTTTTTTTTTTTTTCTCAAATTCTCAAACATACAATTGCAAAACACAGTGTCATTCCACTACTGTGACATTTGTGTATTCAATGTATTTTTAAAAATAATTCTGAATTATACTTAAATAATGTAATTAAATCAAAGGTTTATTAGGTCTCATTTGAACTGCTCTGAAATCAGAGCTTTATACTCCTAGACACTATGTATTTTTGAATGTGTCTGGCCAACTTTATCTTTGGATTTCATCCTTCCCTTTTCTGTTCATAAAACAGGTCCGGTAGCAGGTGATGGGCTTTGGTCTGCCCACTCTCCTCCTCCAGTTCAGGAAAGCTGGGTTAGTTTTACTGACACTCCTCCCTCCAGCACACTTCCAGCAATGCATCCCTCTTCTGCTCAGGTAGCGTAACGTAGACCTCCTTCAACCTGTTAACTTCCTCTCTAACCTGCCTGTTTTTGTAAAGCTCCTGTATGATTGGTATCTGCTTTCATGAACAGGTCAGCACAAACTCGATACAATATTTGTCAAGCCCCGACGGGGTAGACCTGTAGCAAACAAAGCAAGTATCCGTGGGAGCTGAGCAAATGTTTACATGTGAAACAGTTCCTAACCTTGCTTGGAGGTATTGCTGTGTTATAGGTGTTGTCTACTGTATACGTTGTCTTTTATCAGATAGAGTTCACTTCAACTTACTGTGGCATTTGCAATGTGCTATATAATATATATATATATATATATATAATATATATATATATTAAGGATCTGAGCACTTTAAATGCTGCTGGCACTGATATACTGGTATCATTGTTGTGTTTTTTGTGTGCTAATTTTGTTCCTGTTTCTTTCTCTACTACTTTGACAATTGCTGACCATAGGAGAGCACAACAGTACGAACAGTGGCCTCAGCTGCAACTACAAATGAAATCCAAAGACAGGCCAGTGGCTATGATGATCCCTGGAAAATCACAGATGAGCAAAGACAGTATTATGTTAACCAATTTAAAACTATTCAGCCTGATCTAACAGGTTTTATCCCTGGTAAGTACACGCTGTAATAGTCTCTGTATGACAAAGCTACAGAATAGAATAAATAACACTATGATATTATTAACCTTTGCAAAACTGATATAATAATAATAAAAAAAAATTATATATATATATATATATATATATATATATATATATATATATATATATATATATATATATATAAGCTGTTTATATGGGCAGCAAGTATTCATTTGTTTAAAAAATGTTAGCAGTAAGATAAACACAAGCAGTACAGTGTATATTGTAGTTGTGTGTGTGTGTGTGTGAGTGCTAGCTTAATCATTTACAAATCTCCCCTGGAGGAAGGCCCATATATCTAGTTCCCGCACAATACCTTAGTTATCTAGTAAGTCTTATAATAACGTTTGTAAGGGGAGCTCACAGAGAATCAGCAACTAAGCATGTGCTGTTCTAACTGTTCTACTAACCTACACATCACTGTCACAGTGATCACAGTCACTGTACTGACCAACAGCACATTCTCACGACATCATTTTTAGTTATTTTAATGTTGTGTTAATGTTTAATAGATAGACATTTACATTTCCTGTGACTGCCAAAGACTTTGTCCCAGTACTGCATTCTATAGTAAAATTTCAGTTTATGTAATTAATTATGAATCCATTTTTATGTATTGTGTTGTGAATGTCTGTCTTATTTCTGCTCACTGTTTCAGGCTCTGCTGCAAAAGAGTTTTTTACTAAGTCGAAGCTGCCTATTCTAGAATTGTCTCACATTTGGTAAGTAGCTTTACGGAGATTACTTTGTCCCTCATTGTTTGTGTTTAGCTCTGGTGGACTTGCATAAGCCTGTTCAAAAACAGATACATAACCAAGGTCTTGTACAACGATGTGTCAGCTTTGAGATGGTGTTTTCAGAGAGTGTTGTTGGGGGGACTTCTAAAATGTGTATAAATGTGTTTGTAATGTGTTTTCACTGCATCTACGTTTCTTGGCCTGAGTCATGCCTTTAGGAGGAAGTTGGCTTCCTGTGAAAACCACAAAGTATACTACTAGTTTTGAATTTGAATTTGTTGAAGTCGAATTTGTCTTGTCAACTAAAGCTGTACATTCTGTGCCCTGCAGGGAGCTATCAGATTTTGATAAAGATGGTGCACTGACCCTGGACGAGTTCTGTGCAGCATTTCATCTTGTGGTTGCTAGAAAGAATGGTTATGACCTTCCTGAGAAGCTCCCCGAGAGCCTCATGCCAAAGCTTATTGACCTGGATGACTCAGCAGGTAGGAAGAGCAAAAGCTTGTAATTGTGGCTGTTATTGTAGAAATAATGGAAATGATAATTTTTATATGTCAGCACGCAGTCCTAAAGGAGTGCTCTGTTTTTTCAGCCCAATCTCTGTGCCACATCTTTATCATATAGTCTTTTATCATGGACAGTATCCTACGTGTAATCAGTTTTAGTTTAGTAGTTAGTTTAGTTAGTTTTGTTTAGTAGTTAATAAAAGCAGTCACTTGGAGCATGACAAAATGTCCATTTTTGAAACATTTTATCCAGTTCTTGAGTTATTAAGCAGTTCCTGATATTATTGCTTAAGGTGTGCTGGTACTTGTGGCAGTCAGGCAGAGCCTGTGAAAACACTGGTACCTAATTTTCTTTCCTGTAAAAAAAAAAAAACATTGAAAGAACAAGTTATGCAGGTTAAACTGAATCATTATCTAAAACCTTTTGAAGAATTTCTGAAATCATTTTCCCAACAAAAATGAAAAATGAAAATTTTACAGAAACACTGTAAAACTCAAAATTGTCTTTAATTGACTGATTGATACAGGTCTATTAAATTAACAGTTCTTACACTGACAACGTGAATTATTAGAGAACTCATACTAAGTAGGGCCTATATTTTTCTCTCTAAACAGCCTCAGCTTAATGATCTGGATTCCACAAGATGACAAAAACACTCCTTTGCAATTCTGGTCCACTTTGACATGATTGTGTCATGCAATTCATGCAGATATTTTAGGAGCATGTTTTACTATATCCCAAAGGTGTTCTATTGTATTAAGATTCATGAGCTAGGAAGGCCCCAGAAGAACACTGAACTCATTGTCATGCTCTTGAAACCAGTTTAAAATACTTTTGCTTTGTGACCTGGTGTATTATCATGTTGAAGTAGCCTTGAAAGATAAGTAAATTGTGGCCTTGAGGGATGCACAGAATCAGCAGCAATACTAAAATTGGCTGTGGTAGTCAAGCTATAATTAATTGGTAGTCTTAAAATGCCAGTTGCCAGCTAGTGTAGAGAAGTTGCAATTTCAAGTCTTTGCTTCTAATTAGGGATGTCCCGATCAGGGTTTTTTTTAATTTATTTTTTATTTTTATTTTTTTAATTTTTTTTTACTACTTCTTAATTTTGAATCTGACATTATCTGACACTGACATTATTGTCCAATTCCGATTCCGATGTGTTTCTGTAAATAATACAGTGCCACAATTTAGGTAAGCTGTCCTAATCCACGCTAGTAAACGGCAGTAAAATTATTATTTTTTTTGTACTAGTTTCTGATCTCATCTACTTTGTTTGGAGCAACGTTTTAAACTGTTTTAAGTGTTTAATATATTACAGTCCAGTCCAGTCGGCCCCCAATCCTGAGTCACTGGATTGAATCTACTTCTATCAGTGGTTAGGGGTTGCAATCATGCTGCAGCCATGTAAATGTTGAATTTAAGCTCAGTTGCTTATGGTTATATTGTTATATTATTCATAATAGTTCTGTTATGTGTCCTCCACAGCTCTGTTCCAAAGAAAAAAAAAAAAAAAAAACCCCAGAAACA
This sequence comes from Salminus brasiliensis, assembly GCF_030463535.1. Classification (NCBI taxonomy): domain Eukaryota; kingdom Metazoa; phylum Chordata; class Actinopteri; order Characiformes; family Bryconidae; genus Salminus; species Salminus brasiliensis. The sequence continues at coordinate 65,367,823 of NC_132878.1, read as the reverse complement.
ATCAGGCCCTAACTTGCAGAGTTTGTGTATCTGTTTTCAGGAGTCCCAGAACCTACAACTGAAGTAGGCTTTTCCGGTTCACCAGTGGAGGTGACCCCCAATAAATCCCCCTCCATGCCTTCCCTGAACCAGAACTGGCCTGAGCTCAACCAGAGCAATGAGGTTTGGCTTCCTCCACCCCATCTACTGATCAGTCTACATTACAGCAACTCCACTAGTGTCTGAAAGTTTGGAATCAGTAGAATTCACCAGTTTTGGTTCTGATAAATGTATGAAATTAATTCAGTGTGTTGGCCATCTGTAGTTTTTGCTTTTGGCAAGTTTATAGCTTAAAACAATTGCTGTTGTGTTCAGTGTTCTAAACCTTGTAAAAGGATAGTGCCACAATGACTATTTACTACTCACATTGTTAAAGCGTACACAGCATAAATAAATATTCTGAGAGAATTTCTTTTGTTTAGTTTTCTAAAGCTACGGTTTGGCTCTTTGATGAATTAGATACATGAATGATGAAATAGAATTAGTTAGATACATGATTTTTTTAAAGTTACATTTAATTACTTTGCAGATGTTGTTATCCAGGATGACTCTTAAAACCTACAGGCACGTCTACCATAGCTTACTGAGCAGTACAATTGTTTAAACATTAAAAAAAAAAAAGAATATATAAGGCTTGTTTTTGTCATCTGATATGGTACTTGTTTGGTTTGGTGATACTACCACTTAATCACTTAATGCATTTTGGGAAGCTGTATATTGTGGTTAGTATTACCTGTTTTGCACAGAGAAGCACAGAGATGCTATTGTTTAAGTGCACGGGATTTTGTATACAGTATAGTGATGTTTTGTTTGATGGTGGAGAGTGTTTGTTCACACAGACACACACACACACCTTCATTCTTCTCTGTCGATTAGAAACTGGAAGCTGTAATTGCACCATTTGCTCTCGGGTTTTTGTGACATGCTGACATGTCTCTGCTCTGTCTCTCCAGCAGTGGGAGACTTTTAGCGAACGCTCCTCAAGCTCACAAACTCTGACCCAATTTGATTCTAACATTGCACCAGCTGACCCTGTAAGTCAATCACTTAGTGCTCTTTCATGATTAATGGTTTTCATTAACCCCGTACTCTTGGGATTCTGTCTGGAAGATGCATGTTTTCATTGCAAATTCATCTGCAACAGTGGCCACGATACAATCTTTTTTGTTTTGCTTGCTTAGCTTATGAATAATTCTGTCACGCTTTCTCGGTTTTATGTGACTGGGTCTAGGTGGTTAATATGGATTATTTTGTCAACCTTTTATATAACATTTCAATTCAAAACATAGTATATAGTTAGTCCAGGGACTAAATTCGCTATAATCAGTTTAAGTATTTTTCTTTGTCACACAGCTGGCTGTGTATGTAATGCTCATTGCACTCAATGGAATTCAAATTTTCACCACAGTGACTGTTGATCCAATATTATTTTCCAGGATACAGCAATAGTTCATCCTGTGCCCATCCGTATGACTCCTAGCAAGATACATATGCAGGAGATGGAGCTGAAGCGAACTGGGAGTGGTAAGAGTCTTTGCTCTAATGTCGTTTTCTTTGATTTCTTTCTGAGACTCTTCCCATTGGCTTGTCTCTGTCAGTTACTCGAAAAACAATACTGTGATGCCCAATTGTCAATAAATAGTGACATGTCTGGACAGTCTTTACATTGTACTTCTTAGATTTAGGCTGGCCACAGTACATGCACAGGCCACAGTACAATAACAATGGGGCCAGACCTGTTTTTATTGGAAAACCCTATACTGTATCCAATTCATTGCAGTACTCAATAGTGCTGGCTAAGGACATCAGGTCTCATCATTGTCCTCCCTTTAAAGTGTTTTTAATATCTAATATTTTTAACTCTAAGTTGGACAATATGATATGAAGACCACAAGCTAAATGTAGTTATTGTAAAAAAAAAAACAAACTTGAATATGAACTACAGCATGTGTGGGGCAGTAACATTTCATAATCTGTATTATGTCTCTGGATTTGACAGACCATGCACATCCAACAAGTCCGTTAATGCCTAAACCGCCCGAACTGTCGGAAGAGAAAAAGCTTGCCGCAACAATTAAGTTTCCTGTCACTACTGTCGGTAAGTTTAACAAGGCTAAACTATGATGATAAACTATGAGCTTGTTTCATAATCACATTTGTTAACTGAACATTGGAGCAGTAGAGAGCATAGAAGCCTTTTCCAACATAAAATAATGTAGATCTAGATCACCACTAGTGTTCTCCCTACACCTTCTTTCTACAGGTGATGGATATAGCAGCTCTGATTCCTTCACATCTGATCAAGAACCTGTTTCAAGTGCTGTAACCAGACAGAGGTAGGTCTGATTTCTTTATTTTAATTAGACATGAGTGGATTATAATGTTTTGGTTCTAGGCATAGTATTTCATATGCCTAAAAAAACCTATGTAAGTAATTATGATTTATGAAGTATTGATTATAGTGGCCTTGCTAGTGAATAAAATCTGTGAAAGCATTAATCAGTTTGTAGATTTCTGTATACACATTATTAACTTCTATGAATTACTGTAGTAGTGGAGTAACTACACAGATGTTATAGGGAAGGGACAATAAATATATTTTCATTCTTGCAATTAGTCACCAATGAATCTGATAAAATCTAAATGTAGAGTCCAGTGAAAAGAAATGGATAAAATGTTTGTATGGCAGTTATTGTGAGCTGTATTGATTTGAGTGTTATGGGTAGTGCTGTTTGTGGTTTTGAACACTGGTGTGTTTGCTGCAGGTCTCACTCGGGGACGTCTCCCGAAGGACTAAAAGCCGTAGCTCCCCCACCGCCCCCTCCCCGCCCCCACGCTTCACATTCACGTTCCTCCTCCTTAGACATGAACAGAAACTTTGCCGCTGTCCCTGCAGGTATGCACAACGCTCTGATGGGCATGCAGTTTACCTTATATATGTGTGTGTGTGTATATATATATATATATAAAGGAATAGTCAAGTTTATAGTTACACTATTGTTAGTAACAGTAACGTTTCATTTTTGCCAGGGGCCCAGCAGCAGGCCGGAGTTGTGGCCTTTCCTCCTGCCGTGCCTCCTCGACCACTGGCCACGCAGGTACAGCTTCAAGCAGAACTGCTACTGCAGACACAGTATAGTATAGTATATATCTTTGCATTTTTGTATCTTATGGATAACATAATTTATCTATAAGAATGGACAAAAATACAGACAAAGGTTTCATTATGGCTTATACTGCTTTTTGTATTTGGAACGTATACCTTTTTTTTATTTTTATTTTTTTTATATAACCTCGTCTTGGCTGTTGGACATTTTTAGGTTGTATCCGACATACATCTGTGCAGTTCTCACTCGTAAACTGATGCACATGTGCACAACCTATTTTCCCTTCTCAGTGTAATGTTGAATTTGGATTCATATTAAAAGTCGGACAAATTCCGATCTGGCTGTTTAGACTCAGTATCATTGCCACATATCCGTTATGTATACCACATATGCTGAATTTAATCTAACATATGAAAGTGACTCAAATCTGAACTTAAAATGTCAGATTCTGTCAGATTGTTTGCTGTTCACACACAACACATTTGTGTCACATGTCACAAAAGATTAGATTTGATCCATTTTACCTGCTGTGTGAACGTGGCCTTAGAGACAAAAAGACAAGTATGTAAATTATTAGTAGAATTATTTATTTATTTATTTATTTTCCCTTTACATAATTTTAACACATTACTGAAGCCAAGTCTTTTTGTCTTGTGAGTAAAAATATTCATATATGTGTGTACATTCGTCTGTTCCTCCCATGTTCAGACATCTGTGCCGCATGGACATCGTTCAGTAGATGGAGACAGTCTTCCAGCTCATGCCAGTACTTCACCTCAGCAAATACCAGAGCAGCCCAATTTTGCAGACTTCAGTCAGTTCCAGGCCTTTGCTGTGGAACAGCCTCCTGATGATGGGGACAAACAGCAGGACAGTGTACAGGTCAGAAACTTAGAATAATCAGGTAGCTGCTTTTGTATCTATAAAATATGTGTGGCAATTGTAATGTTTTTTTTTGTCCTGTGACCTAACATAAAAATACATGTTGCAAGTGGACTATGTGAAAAACATTTTATATCTGTGTCTGCTAAATCTAAATCTTGTAATTGAACACTTGAAGTAGACTGGCTATGAGACTAATACACAAAGTATCTTGAGAGTGGTATTAGTTTAGCACTGACTAGGTTCAGATTTAATGGGCCAGTTTGTGACAGCAATGGCAAATTCACACAGTCCACCTTTCTACTGGAAAGAAACTGTTTCTGGGGGCTCATCAGTCAGCAGTGGAGTGCTCTTGTGTTCTCAGTGCCTGAAGCTGCTGCTTTGTTCTGTTTCAGGTGGAGAAATGTGCAGATGCTGCTGCGGCTATGAGAGCAGTGAAGAGTGAAACTCAGCCAGAGGAGCGAAATACAGCCACTGTGAACTCTGTATGTCCCTTTTTTCTCACACCTGTATATTCATCCACACACACACTCACCTGAGCTGAAGTATTAGTTAAGCTTAACTTGGTTAATAAACAGTTAGTGGTTTGAATAAAAGGCAAATATTTGTATTGGGTGTAATGTAATATAATAAATAAAATGCAGTCGTCCAGCATCATCTAAACCTTCTACCTTTCTAGAATTTAGTAAATACATTAAATATCAGTTTAAAATATAACTCAAATCTTTGATGTCTGGTAGTTGTTTTAAGGAAATGTACAGGTACAATTCCACTATTATGATACATCCTTGTTAATGCCTGTAATGTTGTCTGGATTGCTAGTGTTTGAAAGTAACCTGTATTTTCCCTTAGGCCAAAGGATCCACTCCTCTTGCTCCCCCTCCCAAACCTGTCAGGCGGAGGCTAAAGTCAGAGGATGAGCTCAGACCTGAAATGGAGGACCTCCCACAGAAGTCTGGCATGGTTGCCACGGTCCTAGCAACTCAACCTTCAATTCCACGGTACCCATACAGAGCACAGTGTGCTGATCCAGCTGATTCAAACGCCTGAATTCGATCATGGTTGTGTACGTTCGTGCTCATGTTTTTCTTGTTTCTCTCTCTTCATAATAGGTCTGTGGGGAAGGATAAGAAGGCTATTCAGGCATCCATTAGAAGAAACAAAGAGACAAACACGGTTTTGGCCAGACTCAACAGTGAATTACAGCAGCAGTTGAAGGTGTGTTAAGACCGGTTTTCACCTGTCCTCCAAACACTCACCTAATCTTAGTTTGAGAGCTTGGTTGTTAGGCTGAGATGTGTTGGAGATGTAATACAACGGAAATGTGGACTGTCTGAAAGACAGGATTATCATATTATAACATAACACTACTGTAGTCCAGATTTATATATTTTTTATCAACTGTATTTTAGAAGTTAAGTTCTGTATAACTTAAGAAAGCGCTTTTCCAAACCCAGCAAACTTCTTAAATTTTTTTGGTGTACAATTTGACCACATACAGTCTATTGCAAAAGTTTGGCCGGCCCGGTCAAATTACCTGGCCTATTGCTGCAGGTATAAGAGAGGCATCTAATGAATAGGAATCTATTCAGTAAAAATTCAATTAGAGTCAATTAGAATGCTTTTGTAAGGTAGTTAAAAAAGAGGAAAAGCCATCTATAACAAAAGCTTTGAAAGTGGATTTAATTTTTTATTGTTTCCTTTTTCAGGACTTGCTAGAGGAGAGAATATCATTGGAGGTCCAATTGGAACAGCTGAGGCCATTTTCTCATTTGTAACCATGTGAAGGAAAAGCTGTTGAAGTGATCGGGAAAAAAGTCCAGCGGATCCTCCGGAAGGACGCACATTTCAGCCCTGTATCCCCTCCTCCTGCGCCTGTTGGTCTCTCTCTGCCTGCGTGAGGAGGGAATCTGCTGCTTCCTTCCACGTCACTCTCACACATCCCATCCTGACCCGAGAGAGGGGATGTTCTGAGAGATAGAGGGTAGGAACATAATAGATTTTGGCACTTTGATGAAACAGAGTGCGAGTTGTTGTGAACGTCAATTCCTCTACCACAATCCCACAGCATAGGGCCCGCCACTGCTCTAACGGGGCAGAGGGGGCACTGTTCAAAACCCTCTTACCTACTCACAGTAAGGATATTGTAGACATGGTAATGCTCCGTCAGTTGCAGTGGCACCCAGATGTGGTTTAATAATTACAGGTTGAGGATTGATTTTCGGGGAGATCATGCTCTGTTTCAGAAGTACGTTAATGGATGATTGTGCTAGGCACTCATTCATATTTCTTGTAACCTCCCTGACATGCCAGCGGAGGACACATCTATGCGTGTTTGTGTGTGTGTATGCGTGAGCAACGGTTACAAATATATGGCATAATGCATCAAAGACTGCTCTATTTTCTTCTTTTAACATCTGTGGTATAATGAAATGAGTTTTTCTACCCTGTACAGTCATTGACCCAGTAAAACAGATTTTGGTGGCCCCCCACACTCATAAGAACATGTTGCCTGTCCTGTGCCTCATATGGTGCACAATCTGAGTGAGTCATGCTTCAGAATCAAGCTTTCCTGTGACATCAGTTATAAATGTGAAACCTGAAATGTAACGCGACTGCACTTTCTTTCCCCTTGGCTTTCCTTTGTTTGTCTGTTCTGTTTCCCCCATGTGACACTATTTTTGCATGTTGTTTGTGTTCTTATTTGATATAAAACGGCTCTTAAAATTCAACCACTTGATTTATATGTGTTCTCTTAACTCGTTTGACTTTTATGTGTAACTCGGACTCGTCTCGTTTGTTTGGTTTGTCTGTTGTTTTCTCTGGCATTCCCGTTTTCTTTCCCCGTCCTCAAAGCCTTACTCCCGTCGTTCAGGTTTTCACACTAATGTATCCTCCTCTCCATGTTGAATCAAGGTGAGCCTTCTTTTCCTGCTGTTCAGGTCGATGTACTGTATAAGGAGTTTGTTGTACATTGTATGATACACACCTTTTGGTCTCATATGTAAATTTGCATTAATTGCTGACTAACAGCAAATATTCTATTTAATTTGCTTATATTATGGCTGTGGGATCATAGATGTTTAACTGCATGGATGTATCTCTGCAGAATGAACTAGCAGCTGTGTGATTTTTACACAAAATAAAAATGGCACAATATTTTAATAACCTTTCCTTTTGTTGTGTATTTTGGCTGTGTGGGATCTGTCGATTGCTAATAGTGGTACAGCAAGCTTCACAGCGGAACACTAATATTGGGAGTCCTGTGCTATGCAGGGCTGGACGATATTGCAACAATACTGTGTCATGATATTTAGATATAAAGATATAAAGACTTTTTTTGCGATACACTGTATTTGTCATGATACATGTAATCACAGACTATAAACATTAGATTCTCATAAACAACTATTCACATACTATTTAGAGTGATTTTTCATCATCTGCTGCACTTCATCTAATTAAACCAGTCTAATTACACTGTTAGTAATGAAACCTTCAGCTGATCAGTGTTTATTAAGCACTAACCGTATCCTCCATATGCTTAGAAAAGCGTATTATCGAGATGACAATGTATATCGATACAATAAAATATTGTCATATTGCTAAGCTCTAGTGCTACGTATTGTGATGCTATTATGCCTTGCATATGTAATATATTGCATTTGTGAATCATTAAGGACAGTGACATGGTCAACAAAAACAACCAACAGTCATATTTGATCTTTTTTTATTTTATTGTTTTTACTTTAAAAGGCAATATTATTGTTTACTTGTAATCTGTCATAAAACAATTGGCTGCAAGACAAGTATCTAGACACACTACTCTGATACGCTAGTAGTACAGTTTGAGTACATTTCATTGTTAATTTTGGGTTTTTTCAATAATCCCAATAATTTCGAGTTTCACCCGAAAACATTTTTTTTTATTATTATAATTATTATTATTTTTTAACTGTCTTTGGCTTCAGAGCTTGGCCTGCATTATACTGACTGTTAGGTACCTTATATAATTCACTAATTTACAAAGTCATCTGAAACTGTGACTGCTCAGAGTTGATTGCTCAGAGCACAGTTCAAAACAAAAACTGGTTTGAATGCACATTTACACTTTGGAGTACTGCATAATTATTGTAAAGACCAACATCACCGGTGAGGGAACGTTTCTAGAAGAGCTAGCAGTGTATTAGATTCAACTGGTTACCAGATGATAAACTCACAGTTAAAGCAGGCTTAAGCCTTGACAAGTCTCCTCCTTAAAGCTGTACAGTGCTACCTGGGCCTGCTATCATTTCTCTCAAAAGTGGAACAAAGAAGGTAAATTCCACCTTATATCTCTGGGGCAATGATATTGTAATATTCCATGGGGAAAAGGAAAAAACAACTCCGTTATTCATTTTATTAACGTTTGTCAATGTACAGCTGATTATTTCTAGATCACCAGAAGCACTTTTCTTTTCATACAAGCTCCTGAGGATCTCTTGACATCTAATTGAGGATCAGCAGGGATAATGCTAGACAGAGGATATCCAGCTAGGTAAGTAGAACAGCTTTCAGAAGGTTGTGAAATATCAATGCAGAGAAAAAGCTTATGTTTATTTTCAGTGACTTCAGTGAAGTTGTTCTGTCAAATCTTCGACAAGTTGTTTCACCGAGGAGCCTAACCTTTACTTTGCAACCCTACAGGAAAAGATATTTCATCATTAGTTTCATAATCCAAAAATAATCACATCATAGGAAAATCTTACAGTAACAGTAACTGGCACTTTAATAAAGTTTCTTAGTCCCTTATGTATAGGGACTTTCCGGGCTCCATTAACACAGCTTACAGCTAGTTAGTGTGCACATTGTTTTTAAAACAATTATGAAAATTAGAAATAAGACTCACACAGTGTTCTGTTTGAAGCGGTCCAGAGCCTCCTGCGCTACAACTTCTGAGAATTTGGGGTCGTTCCAGGGGATGTCTCCTGGCACTGTGAAGCTCATCTCTGGCTCGTCAAACAGACTGACTGACACTTTGGTGTCAGCTGGCTTCTCCGTATCTTCTGTTGTCTTGGATATGACCTTTTAATAAACCAGAAAACAGCTTTAGATTGCTTAATGCTTTTTTTATTACAGGTGTTTTGCCATTAGTGAAAAAAGCTTAAGCTTAAAAAATCTTGATAATTAGTCACATGGCTATTAGTCATGTCTTTTCTACTACTTTGTTATGCTTCTCCTTGCCATGAATGACCGTCTCAGTTACATCAGCAAAGGAATATTGCCAGTGTCTGAGGGAGTTTCTGTCCATGTCCACTCTGCCACCAACTTTGACACTCCGTCATTCCAAGATGACAACTGTTGGTTAAGGCTAGAGTGGGACATGCATGATACAGCCCAGCCCCCAAAAACTGTTATAGTGAATTGCTTTTTCATTGTTAACAGCTAATTTCATAGACATGCTAGTCAACTGTGTTTAAATTAGTTCAAGAGTTTCCAATCCCACCCTTTGTGGTACATTAGGAGGTTGGCAATTAGTTAGACTTGGCTCAGGTGCACAAGAAGAGGGAGGGAAAACTCATTAGTGGACCAAAACATACAGTTGTATTACTTTAGGAGGCTGATTACACCCCTACATTAGTACAAATCCAAATACATGTTTATACATGTAACTATTTGTCTGTGCATTGTTGTGTTTAGGAATTATGCATGATAGTCTATTTACTATTTACCAGCCGAAAAGTTTACTGGCCACTGACTCTTCTAAATTGTCCACTCGGACATTATGTACACTGTCTGTGTACATAATGTAGTGTACTGTATGTACACTACATTATGTACAAAATCTGTGCAAGACCAGCAAAATGGCTCAAATGGACAGAAACTATATCGAGAGACAGATGTTACTGTTTTTGGCAACATTTATGCAGCATAAAAGATTAGAGCTGCATAGCTAAGTTTGAGGGGGAAAAAAACCTTTATGTTGTTGAGATTGTTGAGTAAACCCTTAATTCCTGTACCAATCAGCCAGTCAAATCCCATACATTACACAACCTCCCTTGGTCAAAAATGAATCCAGCTATATTAGTGCTTAGTGCATTTAGCCTGCCTCAGGCCTCACCGCTTGGATTTTGAAAATTCCATCATCATTCTTTGTGTGGTTGGCCAGTGAGGACACCCAGCCAAACTGTTTGTTGAACATGTCCAGCAGCTTTGAGGTGTTGAACATCTCCTCCTCGAAGCGCTTCAAGATCCTGTTATACTCTTGAGTGAATCTTTCAGCCACGGCCAGGGCCTGTTCCAGCTCCTCCTTCAGGGGGCCTTCCAGAGGCTTCTTTCCAGAGCAGTCTGCAGCAGAAAACATTACGTTTGACATTCAGTATGTCTTTTAAAGCTTCTAGTGCTATAAATCAGCTTGTGTTTATACTGCAGCTATCCTTAGAGATGGCATATCAGTATAGGGGGGCATGGATATAGGGCTTTTAAGTGCTACATGGGATTTGATCCTGTAATAAGCCTGTTTTGTAGAAGTGTGATGTAATGTTAGCAGTGTTGTGGGCTAAGGGAGTGTTTTCAGTAGTTCAGGGAGCGTCACTGCTAACGTTTTAGCAGTTGGTGCAGCATAGTGGATAACAACACCTACTTGGCTGGGCAAGCACACCATACTACACCAATAAGACTCCTAATAGTACATTGCCATACCTGTGTTATGCAAATATAGGCCATTCTGGACCAGAGCATCAGCCAAATTACATAAATGTAAGTATTTTAGATGCTCCTCTTTAATAGAGTTTTTATTTTACATTTTATAGATCTGTAGTTTTTAAAGAAAATCTTAAGATATGAATATTGGTGCCTAAAATGAAAAGCGGTCATGCCATCTCTAACTATCATGCATGGAATGCAGTATAAAAAAACTAAAACACAGAGTTAGTAATGTTATGAATGAAATAAGTTATTGACGGTGATCTTACCGATGTGTTGGATTTCCCTGCATTTCTCACACTCCTCTCGCAGTTTAATGCAGCCTGCAGAGTTGCGACGGATCTCCCTGCAGGTCATTTTATCATTCCCAAATGGCTTAGTTATGATGACATCTTCATTAACAGTGCCATCTGCAAATAAGGGCAAACATGTAGAGGTGTGTTGAACTGAAAGCTATCTGCATATCTGTCATTACCCTGCTGCCATATTTCTTCTATCCACTCATATCCATCATCATTTTCATAAGAAAACATTTCTGCAGATGCCTTTAACATTGTTTTTATTTTTTTATTTTTATGTTTACAGATGTTAAATTTTTGTGAGATGTTTTCCATACACTTGCTAAAGGTATGTTAGAAGAGGTAGAAAGTACCTTCACCAGGGTTGTCCATGTTGCTGCCCATGTAGGGCTCAAATGATTCAAAGATGTTCCGAGCCATCTGCATCATGGGATGGAACATGCTGTGGAAGCCATGGAACTCGGGGTCCTGGAGAGGGGACCTGTACACGCGAGCCGGCCGGCTGAAGATGCTAGGCATTCGGTAGGGGCCGATAAAGATGCTAGGCTGGTGGAAAGAGCGCATGTGGTCAAACACCTTCATACTGTCCAGGAAGATGCTGTCCACTCCATCCGCCACTTCTCCGTAGCGCTTCTCCAGGTCCTGGAAGTGCTGGCTCTGCTGCTGATCCTCCTTCTCCAGAGTCTCGATGTTCTGACCGTTGATCCAGATGGAGAATGGAGATGTCCGGTTCAGAACCTCTTCCAGCTGAGATATGAACACACAGGAGGATTTGTATGTTTTGAGTGGAGGGTAGCTGCACTTAATGGACATTTTATCAGAAACACCTACCATATAGCTGCACTTGTGTTGCCCTCCCACAACCCCATTCTTCAGTGGAAAAGGAAAATAAGCTATGTGGACCGTGGACCATTCTCAGCACTGCAGTGACATTGACTGGTAGTGTTTGTAGTTGTGTGTGTGATACAGATCTGAGTACGTAGGCATAGTGGTGTTGCTGGGGTTGTTGCACACATCAGTGTCACTACTAGGTTAAATGTGGATATTTGCTTTGAGTTATACGCGTTACTTGACTTAATTTTATTGGTTCTTTAATTCTTCATCACTTTTAGTAGATGAAGAATTAGCAGTTCCTAAGAAAACAATACAGCCAAAGAAGTTAAAAGAGGTAAAATAAGATAATTGTTTGAGGGCTTACCTGTCTGCCCACCAAGCCGGAGCCACTGCTGCAGGTGCGGGAGTAGTACTTAATGCAGGTGTTCTTCAAACAAGGCTTACACTCCTCCCACAATGCCTGCATTGAGTCATTACACACCCGTTGCTCTTCATTCAGCTTCTCCTCCATCTCCTGTGCAGCCTTCATGGCTTCCTAACGCACACAGGAACACAGGGCTTTAGCACACCATGTAGCATGACTCAGTAAAACATGAGAGGTTGTGGGCTAAAGTGATTCTCCTGAAGACAATATGTTAGACAAAGTATAAAAATATATTCTGACTATATATATAGATTCTGACTGAACGCGTGTCCAATAACCAACATAATGTTCTATTAATAATATTCACAAAAAAAACAAAAACAAAATCCGCCAGTAGTTCAACAGAAGGTTATGATTGCCAAATAACATAACAGAGGTATGAGGCTATTCTTTTTTTTAATAACTTGACACACTAGTGTGGAATTCAACTGTGAATGGTCACATTTTTTTTTTTTTTATAAAATAACGATTAGGCTTGACAACCATTTACATATTAACCTGGTTATTAAGCTGTGAGACCTATTTTGAATAGCTGTCATTCCAACTTAGTCTTTCCTTTACTTTACTGCTATTTTATTTGATTCATGTTTTTAATCTGGTGCTGTTGAATCATTGTGCAATTATTTATTGAGATTGTGTTATGGACACACTGAGGAAACAAGTTTATGCCATGCTAGAAGGTATGGCACAATTAGATATAGAACAGGTCTATGTAATAACAGGGAACAACCAATCAAACGTCAAAAAGGTCATTTCTGGACACTTTGACATGTTTTCCAACCTCTTTCTGCTTATTAGTCTTCTCTAGGGAAGAGAGGAACTTCTTGTGATCTTGCTCAGACTTCTCCATCACTGTCTTCATCTCCTTCACTCCGTTAATGGCATTTTCAATCTCCTTATCCAGATACTTCTCTCCATTCTCAGAGATCTCTGCAGACAGATAAATATTGCTGTCATCATATAAAAATTCCATTTAGACAAAAATAAAACTATACAAATTTCCCCTTGTCCCTTCTTTAGTTTTGCCCTTGAGCTAGAAGGCTTATTTAGCTAAAAAGTAATGCTAAGCGGCTTAGCAACACCCGCCAAATCCCATGTGGAAGTGGTCAGACACTGTTTCGCACACTGTTCTCTATAAACATGAACAATTCAGGCTTCATATCGGCTGTCAAATCTGTTGTTTTAGCATAGAGTTTTAGAAACCAGAAAATCAGTTGTGTTAGAGATCAGGTGTGTGATGATTCAGTTATGTAGTTTCCCATTTTAAACTAAAAAGAGAAAATTCAGACAACAAACGTCTGATGTCTTGTCTGGTCAACTGTATTTTGGATATTTTCAAGCCTCTATCTTTTATAGCCTGACAATAATAATTGTGGATTTTACAGTATGATAGTAATAATTATAGAGCAATTGTAATGCAGTATAAATGTGCAGTGACAGTAATGACAGTAATTGGTTGTGTATTGACTGGAATCCAGTGTGAATCTACTGTATTCTTGTGTTTATAGTCTGACAGTAATCATTTTGGAGTGATTGTAGTCCAGTATGAATTTGTAGTGTGTTTAAAGTTTTAAAAGTCTGAAAGTAAAACCTGGGAAGTGATTTTATATTAAATACACATCTGCTGTGTATGCAGTGTGTACAGTCTGTCAGTCGATTTTAAATTCCCGTATGAATTTGTAGTGCTCAGTATTTAGAGTCTGGCAGTAATGCTGGCTGAGTAAAAGTAATTAATGTGAATGGTTGTGTGTAATTGGATAAACTCAGAGCTCTTTTAGTGTGTCACATGCCTTGGCCGATTGGTTAGATGCAGATACAAGGAGAAAATTGCCTGCACCATTCAAGCTGATCAAGCCGTTCTGTTTTTTTTTTTTTTGGATAGACTAAGCTGTATTTGATCCATTATGCTTACGCTGGAGCTCCTCTCTGGAGGGGGGAAGCAGACACTCTGCAGAGATGTAGAGGAGAGAGAGGCCCAGAACTGGCCAACACACCCTCATCTTCGGTCACTCCCAGTGTCCGGCTTTCAGATGTAGAAAAACTCTAAAGAGAGAAATCATAAGCTTTCAGAATCATTACAATAAATGACTTGTCTAGTGGCACTGCAGTGTGACACAGTCAGTGATTTAAATGCTGACCCTTCAAACAAGCTCGACCACTATATTACCATTACGTAATGTTCACAGTGGTGGTTATTTTACTGCAGTCATTTCAGTTCTGCAAGTCATCATGCAATGCTTTAGCTCTCTGCCAGCAACAGCTAGCTCCTTTGTGTGTGTGTGTGTGTGTGTGTGTGGCTATTATTAGCCCGGGAACAAACAGCCATGATGACTGCTTTGTCTGTCTGACTTTCTGATAGTGTTTTTGTAGCGCTGATAATACCCAGTAGGGGGGTGATGCTGCTCATGACAGCAGCAATAAATGAGTTTCAGATCAAGTTATTACGATATAGTTTCACTGTATGATTGAAAATGCAGTTTGTGCTATAACTCTTCTTGAATAAAAAACAATTCATAGTTCATTATAGTTATTTTATAGTATATTATATTATATTGTACATATTGTATTGTGCCATTATATGCCATATAGCAACTTCATAAAGTACACCATTGTACAAAATGTGAAATAATTTGTAATATTCATAAATGTTTTATATCCATCAATAACTTAATGTAGATTAAGTTATACCAAAATGTAGAAGTCGTTGTAGATGTAGAAGTCATACCAAAATGTATTTCAGATGCTTTGTTTTTAATATTCCAAATGTTTTGAAACCTGTGAAGTAGCATAACACTTAAAGCACAGCAGAATCATTTTATCTGCAACCAAACTGTTTTTCTATTATTTTAAATAATTGAAAACACTGATTCCAGACCTTTAAATAATGGCGCTAAGCAGTTTGATTTACAGAATATAGGTTCTATATATTTTATAATTATTTGACTTGTTATGATAGTGGTACTGTTTTGGTGCTCTTTAGAAGTGGTTTTAAGATTTTTTGAAGAGCCTTATATAACAGGTTTTACATCTAAGGAAAGAACCATTTGACCAAGCCTACCTGGTTTCAGTGTTTTCTAGAACCATTGGCTTTAAAATACCCTTTAAGAAATATTTGCTCAGTGATATTAAAGTTGCAGAGTTTTTATACTGTATAACTGTGCTGATAGTTCGGTCAGTATTGGACACAGTTTCTCATAATCAGCATCCACCAGAGACAAAACAGAGGATTCTTTGTTAGTGCAGCAAATTGGTTGCCTGATTAGAAAGAAAGCTAACACCCCTCATTTTTCATTACAGTTCAGATGCCCTTTAATCTGTGGGTGTCAGCGAACAGTGTGTCTAAAATATGTGTGCATGTCAACTCTGCAGGGTGGTACATCTCCAGGACCAGGATTCAGCACCATTGGTACCACAGGCGCCCTAGCCTGATAAGATATGTAAGCCGAGCACCATAATGTGCATTTGTATGAACATAGTAAGTCTACTGATGTTATTTTTAGGGTAGTCATGCGATAGTTATGTAGTGCAGACTGATTTGTTAGTAATACAGTTTTTACCATTTTTTATAATTTGTCCTCTGTTCTCTGTTTTTTTTTTTTTAATGAAGCAACTACAGTGGCGTTTCAGCTTGAATTCATAGGGTTGAACAACCGTTTAGGAATTACAGACATTTTTTAAAATATCTACTTACACAGGCTCAAAAGTAATTGGACAAGCTAGCATAAACATATAAAGCTTATTTTTAATACTTAGATGCAAATCATTTGTTCTTCAGTTTTGACTTCAGCAAGTGAAAAGCTGTTTAGTTGGATTAAGTTCAGGTGACTTGGCCATTTAAAAACATTTCATTTCTTCTCCTTAAGAAACTCTTGGGTTGTTATATTTTGAGTCATTATCCATCTGTACAGTGAAGCAACCTCCTATCAGTTCAGAAAGTATAGCTACACTTCAGAATTCACCCTGATATATCTATCAGCAGTTCCATCATCAACAAATACCAGTCTTTGATTCATCAACCATTCATCAACCAAAGAATCGTGTTCTAGAACTGGACAAGCTATTTGAATGTTTTTTAGCAAAGCCTAACCTGGGTTTTCTGTTCTTGAGTGTTTCCAGTGGTTTGCATCTTGAGGTAAACCCTCTATATTTACAAATGTGAAGGTGTCTCTTGTGGATTGTGGGTATTGCCAGTGATACGCCTTCCTCCTCAGAGAGTTCTTGACTTGACTAGATGTTGACAAGGAGTTTTCTTTATCCGAAGAATGTGTGATTATAAGGAATTCTACGACCAGCTACTTCAGTTGTCATCCATGGTCTTCCAGGCCTTTTTCTATCTCTCTGATAGGTTTGTTTTGTTTACTTAGTCTAATAATGCTTCACTTACATTGACACCGGCCTAACATGAAAGGTTTGTATGTGAATATATGAATAAAACACTTAGCCTGTTTTCTCATCAATAATGGCATAACAAGCCACATCTGGCCATGAAACTAGTTAACTGCCTAATTACTTCTGAGACTGTGAAAATAGACAGACTATATAGAAAATGGATGAAGCTTTAATGCAATTTAATGCAATATTTTTGAGAAATCCCACACTGTTGTGCTGGTCGTGTACTAAGGCCTGGCTACAGGGGCCTGTCTGATAAAACTGTTATGCTTGCAGAGTGCCTGCATGCTGTGTTAGCTCATGGAGAAAAACTTAAAGCTTTTGCCAGATCATAGTAGGAAGGCTTAGTTACATAAGAAGCAGCTCTGAATTCCTTACAAACATGTGGACAATATGAACTGGTTTGAATGAGTTCATGTTGTCTTGCTTGTGCACTAAAGTCATTGTATTCATTTGTGTTAAGGTCAATGCCAAAGTCAAGGCCAGTGCAGGATTTCTCATATTTTTTTCTGCTCATGGCAAGATGTTATTAGAGCCAACAGGGCTGTGCTGTTCTGTAGTTATCATTATTATTCTGCTTTTCTGGTCCTTGATACACGTTCCAGGCACATAATGTTTTACAGCCTTTCTTTTGAGAAACGCAGGACGAAGATCATGGAAAACTGAATTCTCCTCATGTTTAAAAGAATACAATAGTTTAGTGCAATATGTACACACTAATCAATATACAGTTCACAACATACAATTCATATATGTCAATAAGGCTGTAAAAACAGCCTGTTCTGAATGCACTGTTTTTATCATATCACAGGACCAGTGCATACAGTATATATAGCATTGCTGTCATGCAAAAATCTTTTCTCTCCATTTTTATCCTTATTTTATTTCTGATATAATAACAGGCTGTATAATTCCTAGATATAAAGTGAGGGGCACAAGGCCTGTTAAAGCCCCTATCCATGGGTCCTGGGGTAACCACTGGCTGCATATTCTGTGTTTTACTAATATTGTGTGTATTTTTTTAATTAAAATGTGCTGGGCAGGGGTATTCTTGGACCAAGATGGGAAACCACTGTGCTATAGTAAATCAGCTCTAATCTGCAGATGGCCTGGTCTAAGCTGGGAGGGATTTGCTTGTTTTCATGAATCTGAAGTTGTGCTGCAGTGAGGACGCAGCTGACCCTCTACCCCCTCCCTCACTGTTTGGGCTGGGGAGTCAAATTCCCCTCTGCATTGAAAAATCAATGCACATTCACTAAGGCAAGATGCATACAAGCACAGTTAAGTTGAAGGCCTTAATCACTGGATAACCCTGCATAAGCACCAGTATATTGGCATTAAAGACACTTGAGACAGGCACTGATCTATAACGTTTGCTTGTTGGAGAATTAACTGATTAACTTATATTTTCTTCACCTTTTTTATTGACTAGTCATTTATTTAATTTATGCTAGGTCATGCTGTGCTGGATGTTATTTAACGTTAAATATTTACATGCCATTTTTTCAGCGTGACGACAGCTATAGCTTTAGCATGACACGCGCTTTACACCTGCACACTCTTTAAAATAATGCATGCATCTTTTGGTGTGTTTACCAAAGGTGATCACAATGACAATGCATAACACGGTCACACTTTGCTTAGGAAATCAAATTAATAAACGTGCATTCATATTTTATACATATGCACCGATATAGTAAACGCATTTATGCATGTATGTACCATGTACTGTGCATCATGCATTATTATTGCTCAGATATTTTTTTCTTTCAAATAAAGGAATATATGTATTAATATAGGCTACTGATGTGTTACTGCGCGTTCCGGAAAGGTATGCATGCACCCTAAAAACCCACACTCTCCTCAGAAATGCAGCACTTACCCAGCTGTGGATGTGCGCGCGCTCTTCCCCCTGCAGCTGGACTGCTCCTGCCTCTCTATTTATACCGGAGGCTGCGGACGGTGTGATTCATGTCCCCGTGGCTTTGGACTTTTCCAGAAGTTGTGCAATGTTTTCACGGTAATAACACCTGTAACCGCTAGTGGGCAGCAGCGCTGCGTCGCCACACCAAACACCTACAGGTCTGAAACGGTGCAGGATCAGTGTGATTCAGTTACAGAGTCGATTCTTTCGAACCGCTCACTTCAGTGAATCTACCCTCATATTTAACAGACAGTTTATTCACAGTTTAGCTTAACTGTAACTGTATAGATGCATGTGCCTTTTGCAAAAGACATTGTTTCCATTAGTTCTTCATCATCACCCCAACAGTGTTGTATGTCTGGAGCAGAATCTCAGATGCCTACTACTCCCTACGTAGGGCCCAATGGTCTTAAAATAATGTCACCTCCACCCAAAGAACACGTAATATATCTAATAAAAGGTCATTTAAGAGTCTACTATTATATATACATTTCAAACACCCTGTTATGTAACATACACTCATTTCTGTGTAGGTTATTCTTACATTATCATGAAATTGGGATTTTTTTTGATTGCCCCATCCCTTCTACTCACTAAGATATTTCCCCCTGCTCCTCGGAGAGTCTGGTTCTCTTTAAGCCCTGAATGCGGTTATATAATGAATGTGCGTCACAGGAAAAAATAAAGCCCACTCAGAGCATGGCTGCAGGCTTGGCAGTGCAGAGATACGAAATAAAGTCTGGTCCGACTCTCACTACTTGTTTATAGTCTGCCTTTCATAAGCTGCAGAATGACACAGTTTGTGCACTTTTGCTTTTTGCTTTTTTTTTTTACCCTACACTCATCGACCAGTAATGCAGATATTTATATAGCCTTCATCAGCTTCAGTAGGCCACTGGATCTTAGGGCCACAGCTGAAGTGGCTCATCAGATGATTCACTGATTCTCAATGCAGGCACTGCACAACACTATTACTGTAGTACAAAGTTTGTGACCTTGCCCGTAAAGGGCTGGAGCTTTTTTCCCGTAACCTCCCACTCTCAATCAAGCTGAAATATGTCCTGCTTATGTAAATCATTTTTTATTAAATTTTTTACTGAGAAAATAAATCTGTTGAGATGATTCACAATTTAACCTTTTGTAAAGCTTTTGATCGCAATGTCTGCAGCGATGCTCTAATCAGATTTCTTGATTTAAGCAAATCAAATCATTACACAACATATTGTATAAATTAAAGCCCATACTTACTGAATAATACACATCAAAAATGACCTGAGAAGTTATTGGTTTAACTTGAGGATGTCTGCAAACCCCTTGGTTTGTAGCATTATATGTCACTAAGATGTTTCAACCCTAAGTAAGGGTTCCATCCCTACTGCTGAGGTAAGGCCAAAGCAGATGCCACAGATTAACCTGTAATGTGTTCCACGCTGCAGAGTTTGGAGGGTAAACAGTGTTTTGCTGTTTGACCAGTGATGACGAAAGTTGTTCTGCTCTTGAGCTCCCCACTACACATAGATTCTGGACTGAGTGGATATTACTTTTGTTGGGTTAAACTGTATGTGGTGAAGACAGGCCGTGGTTAAAGAGGTGGTGTGGTACATGTCATTACTCGTCACGTCTAGATGTTAAAAGCTGTTTTGTTGGCTGTCTCCAGCCCGCAGGAGCTGAAATGTCAGGAGAGCACAGCTGTGGATTGTTCTGTGTTACTAAGAGTGAGTCAGCAGCGATTAAACACTGTTACTGAGTGCTGTGATTCTCATTTCTGTGTGTAGTCTTGTCTTTTCAACCATGTCCTCATTTCGGGCAATGTAAAAAACAGAAAAAGGCATGCTCAGTGTTTTGAAGCATGCTTGTGGTTTAGACACCTGCCAATACTGTGTGCATGTGTTTGTAGTCAATACTGAACATGCTTATATTATTCAGTTCATCTAAACATAAGAGAACACACAACACAACCATGACTTTTTATATTTAAGAATAGCCTGAAAAAATTTTCTGCTTTAATAATGAGCCATACTTTTATTACTATTAAAATAATTATGAATAGCTGCGTCATGAAACTGCTTTGAATCAATGCAGTTGAAATTCCACCACCAGATAAATTTTTAAACTCCTATACTTCTTTCTCCTATACTTCTTTCTTCTAAGTCTTAATGGAGTGTATTATGCATTGCATGCCAATTTAAATAAAGAATTCGTAGTTCCCTCTTATCAGTGAAAGTGATTCATATTATGATTCATATTAGCATATATAACAGACAAAAAATATAAAAAAAAAAGCTTACGTAAGACATACATTGTTATCATATCTGAATAATCTAAAAAAAATTAAATAACCCCACTAGTATAGATATAGGTCCCTGATTTTAGACCTTGTTCTCGAAGTCGTCAGTTTTAACATGGTGGTAAGTCAGGGCTGTGCTTAAAATAAAAGTCCTTCATGTCCATTAACAATAAATGAAAATGGAGGTGCCTGAGATAATGGACATCCACCCAGCAACATTTTCCCAGTATTACAGTTTTCTCCATTGCTTTGGCACATTTTCTAAGACTTTATGAAAATGATCAAGTCATTATGTACACTACATTAATTTACACATCTTTTTTGTCTGTACCAGGGTCAAAACTTCAAAATGCATAATTCATGTTTTAAAAGATATGAGATAAATTCATCTTAGAAATTCAAATAATTGTAGCCAAGCTTGGGAACCTGGGTAAAATAGGGAGTTCAGGTCAAAAGTCACAAGTCATTACCTTATCGGCCACTATAATAGGGTTCAATATTCTAGATTACAGTAGTAACACTACAAGTATAATCTCTTTTGAAAGAAAGTTAAGAAATGGAAGGTATTAGAAGAGTTAATTCTTTGGTTTTGCAGGCATGTACATCTATATATTATAAACAACTTTTGGGGTCATGCCCAATTTTAGGTGAGCAAATGTGTTGGAACAGATAGTCTTAAAAGTAAATTAAGGTCAATACTGTGTGGCAAGGTGGTATAGCAGGTAAAGTGTGTGCTGTAGAGCTCCAGAGGTTGTGGATTGAGTCCTTGCTCTGGTCTCTGTGAGGTTTTTGGTGTTTCCTGCTGGTACTATGGCCGCACAGCTCCAGGGAACTCGCTCAAATTTTTTAAATCCTCGCTCTTATTTCTACCTGCGAGGGGATGTGTTCTGCCCATATCCATGTGGGTTTCTTTTCACCTCCCAAAACACACATGGTAAGTGAACTGGCTATGCTAAATTGTCTTTTGGTGTAAACGAGTGAGGGGATGTGTGTGGTACCCCAGATGGACTGGCGCCCTGTCTGGGAGATATTCCTGCTATGTGCCTGGTGATTCCGCATGCACCCTGGACTCCTCCCTGACCAGAAAGAAGCAGATGAGAAGTTGGTTGAAGTGAAGGTAAGTACCATATACCTTGTTTGTAATAACATCAAGCCACCAAACAGCTGACATCATCAAACCAGGCTTGTGATTCTCAATCTTGTGATTGACTTGTATGTTTTGAATCATAAACAGATCCTGTCCTTCTCCACACTTTAGCCTTTCAATCAGTTTAGCAAAGGTTTATCTTAAAAATTCGGACTCTTGCTGTGGGTATGGCATTTCCGTGATAAATAAGTGTGTCTAACAAAAGATGCTCCAAGCTGTTTAACATATCCATGTTAAAATAAGAAAAGAAAAGCTGACATTCTGATCCAACCTACATGTCTTCAGCAATAAGTATGCAAGTCATTAAAATGAAATCCATCCATCCATCTTCGTATCTGCTTCTTTCTGGTCAGGGTCACATAGATCTAGAGCAGAGCTGGGCCGGATTCCTACAGAGATTTAGACTGCTCAAACACACCTGATTCAATTCACTTGTTAATTGCCAGGTTTAGTAGGTCTGTTAGAGCTGGAAAATATTTGCCCACCCTAGTCTAGAGCCTACTTTGAACCATTGGGCACAAGGCAGGAATAACCATTGGACAGGCCACCAATTCATCACAGGGTACCACACTAGCCAGTTCACCTACCGTATAGTATTTCTGGGAGGCCGGAGGAAACCGGAGTACCCAGGGCAAACCCACCCGGACATAGAGTGAACACACCAAAGTCTTCACAGACAGGGATCGGAGCAGGGACTGAACCTACAACCTCAGGCCCCTGGAGCTGTGTGACACATGAACTACCTGCAGTGCCACAGCACATATTTTTGGTTGAACAAAACAGAGCTGTAACAGGGTGTAACGTGGGAAAAAAGCTCCCCAGGACCAATCCAATCTCTCCTGTCTATCTGGTCTGATGCCCCTGGTTTTTTGCTTCACTACAGAAAAGTTATAAAAGAATAGTAAGCCTAGGTCATCTCCTGCATGCTAAAGCGATCTCATTAACTGGACGGGGGAATGGGTACTAAGAAATGGTTTCCCTCTTAGATTTGTACAGTGAAAGCTAATATTGCTAGACACTACATGTAAGTATAATTTGGCAAGGAATCCCTGTCTGACATTCTTAGGAAAAACATGAATAGCTTAAAACAGCATGTCCACAACATGATAAGTTTGTACAGATGTGTTTGTACAGAACTGCTAATGTGGATTTCCACACAATGTTTTAACTACACTGGATTTTAATGGCCAGAAAAACTGTGAAGTGGTTGAAAGATTTTAGTTGGATATGTTCTGCAGCTATCTTGCTATTTCTTTTGTCCACTGGGTGGCAGTGATTCATTTGCAAGACAGAGTTAAACATGGCTACAGATACTTGCTTACTGTTGAGTGCCTGTGAAACTATGGCCCTTATTTAACCACTGCAGTGGCTATATATGAGCACTCATTTACTACATTTACTTCATCTACTTTTGGGCCACTTGTCCTAGTCAGGGTCCCCACGGGCCTGGAACCTACCTGGACACGCTGAAAGGAATACATACTCACAGGTCACCAAACCCATTACAGTCACATCAAGAGACATAGCCAATGCACCTAAGGCATGTTATTGGGAGTGTGTCTCACAGACAGATCAGAGCGATATCAGAGTCACTATCTACAGGTATGATCATGAGTTATTAGTAATACGGGCTTTCTTCTACTACAGAAGATACACTGAGAACATACCCTCACACACAGCACATGCATGCTCGTTGGCTTCACATCTGGAATACCTCAGGGTTAAAGGTCAGTGGTTAGTATTTTATAGGCTGTGACCTGAGGAACTGCAGCCTTCTGCTGTTTTCACGTGGTACCCACCTGACATTATAGTGATATTTCTGCCGGAAATTTGCTCTAGCTACAAGGCTAATGAAGCTAAACCATGATGGAATCGGCATCACACAAACTACAAACTACATACCTAAATCATCACACACCTGCCTCAAACCAAATGTTGACAGGAGTAACTGTCTCTACTGTCCAGGGAAGGTTTTCTACTAGATTTCTAGATAGAGCATTGCTGTGAGGATTGGACTGCATTCAGTGACAGTAGCGTTAGTGAGGTCAGGATGTTGGATGGTCACCACCCCACCTCATTCCAAAAGTATTGGTTGGAGCACCATTCTTGTAAAGAGCACAGTTCAACTGCTCCACAGCTCATTTGAGCTGAAACAGTTCAATAAGAAGCCAACTTCAGCTTCATTTAAATCAGCTACACATACTTAACTACTGACACTCCTTCCTTCTAGACATAATGGCATGTTCAAGGAAATGCATTTATATAACAGGACATGTATATTAAGCATTTTTAAAAAGAAGGGGTAAGGATCTTATTTGGTCATCTCTACCACAACCTGATACAACTGGCTGCTGGATGCAACTGCCATCTGAATCAGATTATAAATCAATTCTATGTTGGATTACTCTGTGATAGCTCATTAACCCTCACACTCTATTTGTCTGTGAACCATGTGGTTCTGGCAGCCAGATCTAAGCTGGTGGTCTTGAAGTCATTACATTTTTACTCAAACCTGTGGTCTGTTCCTTTGCCACACTTGTAACCACCTGCAAGAGAAATTAGCAGCAGTTTATCGACTTGAACCATTCTCACTTCCTAATGAAGCAGAGAGAACATCTTTTCCACATACCTCCCATTGCTACAGCATGACAGCTGCAGTACATTCATGCAAATTCATTTTTTAATGTAATAGATAACACAGAATTTTGTAAATGTAAAAAAAAATTGTATCCAGAAAAACACAAAATTTACAGAAGAATAAAATGTTAATGTAATTTTTGTATATATTAAATATGTTTTTCAAAATAATTTTAGAGTATTTCTCTTGGTGCATAACTTGTGTCTTTTGTTTTAAAATGGTGCAAAAAAGAAAGAATGGAAGGAAAATATGTTACAGATACATGTTTTTGTTGTTATTTAGTTAATATGATATTTAGATACTACTTAAGTCAACAGAATGCCCTCCAGTGTCTCTGTACAGTGTGTGTGTAAAAGTACTTGTGTTGAGTTACAATTATATTCATTGTCAATGTTTGCTGTCAATTTATGTTCCCACATAAACAAAAATAAGAAATTTAAGACATATTTGTTAATGTAGGGTAGTGAGTAATAACATCACTTTCCCCATGGCAGACTGGAGTTCAATTCCCCAGCCCTTGAGCAAGACTCCAAACACTACATTCACCTCCATGAGTAACATGATTGTAATGCACGTCGTTCTGCATAAGAGACAAATGCCATAAAGAAAATTGAATATATCTTTTGCTTCTAATAATCATGAAAATATGGTTGTTAAAATAACATGTCCATTATTTTAAAAATAGCATGGAAAAGCATATCATTTTATAGGCTCATTGAAGTGCAACAGTAAAGTTGACAAACACACAAACTACAGATCTATAAACGAAGTAGCTCTGATTTCTACTTTTTGTAATTGCAAAAAGGCTCCAGCCTGAGCCCTGAGCACTGAAACCATTTTCAGAGTGTGACAGCATGCAGTGTTGTTTTATGTAAGGAATTGGTGTGTCTCTCCTCAGTGAACATGTTATTGATCAGTGCAGAGGACCATTTGCACAGGCAGTTTGATGAAGAACATGTGTGACTCGAACATCTGCACGGACACGAACTACAGGATAAAAATAGCGGCCCTGTAATGGAGGCCAACTGTGAGCCTGCCATTTATAGCAAATCTTACCCAGAATGCTCTTCTCATTAATTCCTGTCCATGCTACCCCTTTAATAATGCCGTTTGACTCTAATTCCAGCAGACCTCAAAGTAAGAAGCTGGGACTGCAGCCTTCAAAAAAAGTATAATGGGTAACCTATTGAAGGAGACCTGCTTTTAGCGAGTGTGGCCCAGCTTCAGCAGTTAAGCTAGAATTATGTAATATGTGAACACAATGTAACATCCACTCCAGAGTCCGCACAGTATTTACATACAGAGTCCGCACAACAATATTTATGAATTGCTTTTTAAATTAGACACATTAGTTTGTTTATCCTGTGAACAAACCGTTCCAACAAATTGTTCCTGTAAAAGTAATGATGACTAGTTTTGCTACACAAGCCCACATAAATGTCATCGATGAACCAGAGAAAAAAATTTAAATAAAATTTTGGATATGTGCCCTTTAAGATTAAAACCAAACTACAGCGGATATCTTAAATTGCACACATCCCTGTTATCCATAATCAACCCACGCGATTCTTACCCTGAATGGAATTCCAATTGCTCCAGAAAATAGTCTGGATTAAATCAACGAACACTTTGCTCTCAGAACTTCTTCCAAATGACTTGAGGAACATCTTGCAGAGTTTATCATTCTGTCACAGGCTCCAAGGACCGGTTCCAAACATAGCTGTGCTGATCTATAAAACACACGCTCCATTCGTGTCATGTCATGTCGGACTTGCTTTCCTGTTTTTGTTTACTTTTAGAGACTCACTTTTTTAATACGCCTTAAGGCCCATGAGGAGGGGATCACAGAGGAGGCAGTTGTTTCCAAGGTGAAGACTAAGTGAACTTACTGGAGGAAGAAAACACAAAACAAATAAGTGCTTCCTTTCTCTCCCTCTAAATGTCTTCTTCCTCAGTGGAATCTGCCCCAGTCCTGGCCTGGAGAGCTTCCACATGGACCACAGAGCTTCATCTGCTGTCCTGATTCAGCCCCACTCACCATTACAATCAACGTTAAGCCACCCATATCCGTGATGAAACAGCTCCTTGGTGGATTGACCTGAGTACTGCATGAGCAGATGACTGGTGCCAATCAAAAGTTTGGACACGCCTGTACACAGCATAATCCTAAAGTCATCTTGATCTGAAGGTAATTGATTCCAAAGATTCTTCTGTGTAAATTTGTTTAGACAAGCAGTTCAAATCTGACTGAAATCTGACCCGGTAGAGATTTTCTGCAGTCTAAATGGCGGAAAGCTACTTGAAATCCGACTCTTCCCGTTCGGATTCAAGCTACATTTCTATGTGGTTCAGGTGCAGGTTGTATATCTGATCTCAGTGTGACTTGCTCACATCAGATTTTGTTCATTCAGCATTCAGGACAAGGCTGTTCTTGGCATTAAAATGTGTGACAAGATAAATAAATAAAAATCAATAAAGATAAAAAAATAAAGCACCATTACTGAATTAAATTGTAAAGCTAATGACAAATACAGATGTGAAATATATGACTATTTATAAAATTGCTACCAAAATAAAATAAAAAAATAATGAAATTATTGTTGTTGTTATTGTTCTGTATCATGGAAAGTAGCAAAAACATCCAGTGTGAGGTACCGTGGGTTCTGCAGCCACCACTTAAAGATCAGGGAAGGATCTAAATCAATACATCTACATCTGCACAGATCTGGAGACAATCTGTGAAATATGAACAGCTCAAAAGCAGCCCTCTGTAGTGAATATACAAATAACAGACTCAGATTAGATTACATGACACGAAAAGATGATGAATGGCTTGTCATCCATTCTGGAGAAATGAGTAAGAACTGTTCATCTGAGAGTTTATTCTGGCTATTCAGACCAGTCCCATTAATGCTACAGCAAAAGCAAACTGGTTTCCTAATGAAACAGGTATTGTGATTTTGTGGCTTATGAATCTGCTGTTTTGCAGGTTCGGCAAATGGGTTTTTCTCTTCTTATTTTTCTCATTGTGAAGTTAACTCATGCCCTTGTCTGAAGTTGTTTTCCCCCTCTTCTGTCTAGACTCATGTATCACACTGTGTGGGACATAAGATGGCACAATGATTATGGTCATTGGTCACAGTGAATTAGGGGAATAGGGGAGTTGGGTTTTATACGCTGGCTGATCGAGTGCAAATGCTTTAATGGGTGTTCTAACTATTCTTTTATCCTCTGAAATTATATACCCAGAATGAATCAATGGCTTAGGCTGACATTACCAGGCTGAAGTGATTCCAGTCTGATTTTGTTCAGGGCTGTCCTGCACATGTCAGATCTGTTCTTTTCAACTCTAAATTGAATATGTGGTTCTTGATATATGTTGGATATATATCTCATTCATGGACGTGCTACATTAATGTGAACAGTCAGATCTTTTTGCCTGCTTGCATGCCATTTCAGATTTGTTCACATTACAGACAGATACAGGTCACTTACATTTATGAATGTGAACTGCCAAGATAGCAAAATCCGATCTGATAAAAAAAATTAAATAGAGTAATGGGGCTTTTAATGCAAAGCTATCCATAAATAACTCACACATATAACACAAATAAGTGCACTACATTTATAATGTTGGGGTCTATGAATAGGTAAAACCTAGGAGAATGTATATCAAGTTATCTTAAAACAATTACCAGGTCAGAAGAAATTGAACATTTGTACTATCACCTATCACAAAATTATGGATTGAAGACTAAATAATGATACTATAATAGTATACATACCTTTTCTATACCTTCTAAACTGCAACTCTATTTACAATAAGTTGTAAAGCAACAAAGCACAACGACTCAGCCATTTCAAAAAAGGAATTTCAAATATCTTTTAAGTCTAGTAAGATGCAATCTGTCTATAAAATGTAACTTTCCTTCACATGGACTAAAATACACTCTTTGCACTTAACCTAAGTGCTGGATCTATAAATGAATCCTTTGCACATGGATTGGAGTTTTTACATTTTTACCTCCTGGGCCAAAACAAAACTGGGACAGAATTACTTAAAACTAGATCATATCATATACATACCCCTGCTTAAGGCCCGTCATCTCTATAACACCTTTCCCCTACAATTTAACACTGTGGGTCTAAAAAGGATGTAAAACTGACCAGGAAACTGTTCTGAGAAAAGCATCTAGACTAAAATGAAGCTGCAGACTGGAGCTGAAGCTGCTGCTGTTCTCAGAACAATTACCTGACCACCCCGACCAGCTCTCACCTTAACATCATTGAATGTGTTTTGGATTACTTGGATGGTAAGGATCAGAAAATGCTCCTAAGACTGAACATTGGAGTTGTGGAAAACATTCCGTGTTCTGCAGAAACACCATCTATTTTGTTCAGTACTATATAAAATTGATCATGAATCTTTAACCTTTAATAGATGACTAAACACTCCAAAACTCCAAAACTCTCCAATATGGTTCTTTAACCATAGTTCTAATCTCCAGTTATTAATCATATTATTCAGTAACTAGTATAAAACTATTATGTATGGGGAATTGAAGTAGAAGCTCCCTCATATCCCCTTTTCGAGTTTAAAGGGTCGATTTCCTTTATTTTTAATGGTACATGCTTTGCCATACCTTTCAGTACACTGTCTACCTACAAACCTCCTAATGTGTATTAGTCATTCGTTTTTGGATGCTGACCTGTGGAACGTTGCAAACATGCCAGATGGCAAACGCCATGGATCAAAGTCATCTGAATTTCCATAAATTTGTCTCTGACCAATCCACCAAAGATAAAGCTGCCTGTCCTTCCCTGGCCAGACATTTGTTAGCAATTAGGCAACATATGCTCTCTCTCTCTCTCTCTCTCTCTCTCTCTCTCTCTCTCTCTCTCTCTCTCTCTCCTCCCTCCCTTTTCCTCTGTGCTTTCTCCCAAAGCGAAACACACACTCCCTCTCCCTGTTATGTCTCTGCACACTGCACATGGTTACTTGCCTCTTCTTACTCTGAAAGGAAAGAAACAGCATGTGATAGAAGCGCGGCTCCATGCACACTAACTCTAACATGTAACACAGCTGTTGTTTACATGCAGTCTTCAGCTTTGGGTTCAAGTGCATCAAGTCAGAAACTGAGCAGCATTTTGCAGTTTTAAATGCTGTAGATACAAACAAGCCTTCAAGTCTTTATATCAAGCTTTGACGTGAACCAGCTATTGGGACAAGAATGCTGAAATCTACAGCCGGATTGTAATAGAAGACTCTTGTGCAGTTGTATTTCCAGACAGACAACAAACAGCGTGTGGAGTGATAGTTTCCACCAGACAATCTGATTTTTACCAGCCTTACTGAGGCAGCTTTATACAGTCATTATGAAAGGTAAGTGTGGTTCTCTTTACTGATGCTTACTTTGACTAACACTTCTGTTGTGCCACTCAGAAGGAGAAACCTGTAGACAGCTTGCTTCAAAGACCACATCACTCAGCAGTCTGTTGTTGATTCTGGATGTTGAGGAGCACTTTCCTTTCCTTAGAGAGACGTATGTTAAACCAGACGCCCAGTCTTTGGCTATTGGAAATATCAGCAGCAAGACATCATGTTGACATATATTACACTAGTACTTTGCATAAGAGGGTTTAGCATTTTGGGGGGGGGGGTTGTAGTTCCTATGCAATGACATCAAACATATTGACATATGCAATGTGCTTTGTTAGGCATACATTTTGATATATCTTTTATGTACTCCTACAACATTTAAATATATGTGTACATACAAAATGTTTTTCTTTGGTGTTTGACATACAGTGCACAAATATTTATTTGGATATGTGTAAATGTGAGTAAAAATACATTCTCCATCATTAGGAATATGTTGGAGCCATATACATTCCAACATATAGTATACATATAAATGGATATTGGAAGGTATATGTACATATTTGTAAGTCATATACTGAATTTTACATTTTTACAAAATTTTGTGCAGTAGTATCTGAGACCTTTTGGGTTCTGTCAACATCATGTCAAATGACCCGTGGAATGTTTATGAGAAACTAAACTAGCCAAATGATTCTTTTTTAAGGGAGCAGCAGCATATGGATAAAGCCTTGGTGAGGTGTTTAGGTATTTATTGGGAAAGGTTGCAGGTAGGAAGGCCATTTCTCATGGTCAGGGGTGTGATAGGTCCACTTACACTAACACATTCCTTATGCTCGCACCTCAGACCGGGCAGCAGGTGCGGCACTGCAGCTCCAGATGCATGCTGTGCAGGCTGTGGTCAGTCCACATATTAGTAGAGACAAGCTGTGAGTCATGATGTTTGACTGTTTTTAAGAGAATGCTTCAGTAAAGCCTATCTAGGTTTGTTTGCATTTGTCAAGACTGAACTAAGAAATAGGAACATTGTGTATGGTCTATATCGAGGTTTGGCATGAATCTCAGGGAGATGTGTGTGCAGCTGTTGGGGGGGAACAAATGTTCCTAGGATAATGAAAACATGAACATTTTGACTTTGTGGGATCTAACTGCTCCCCATAAACAACCCCCCCCCACACACACACCTAAACCACAGCTTTTCTGAACTTTTGAGGTTAAGTTTAGGGTTGGTTTAGGTGTGTATGTGTGTGTAAGGCATCAGACAGTCTGCCCCTGTATAAATGGAGCATCCTATATATTTTGTGCATTAGGGGTGGAGCATATTCCACTAAAAGGAATGTCATTATATCCTATATGGCAGGGCATGCAATACATGGGCTCCACTGGTTCTGCCACAGCTCACCTTTTTTCTTCTGTTGGAAAATGTTCAGATTTCTAAAATGTGAAAAGGGGTGGGTAAAACTGGACGTGGGACACAGCACTCATTGGTATGAATGATTTGCTTGCATTTTGGATTAAAATATCATTAAACCACTTAGTGGCTCATCTACATTACCATCATCGTCTCGTCCAAAAGCAGCTAAACTAGCCAACGTGTAAACTTCTTTCCATTTTACAATTAGTGTGAAGTGATACTGAACCTCCTGCCTATTTAAATTCCTGGTATTTAATGAAGGTGTACATACTGCCAGACTCAGTGGCATTCTGTGACTTCCAGCACTGCCCAGTTTCTCTCAGAGCCACTCAAACTGTTACTGTTACTGCACCATGGTAAACCTGGGGCAAGACCACAGATACCTCAGTAGGTGGCATATGGCTTGAAGGTTTCTTTGAGAAAGGCAGTCAATTAAAAGTCTTTAAAATAAGCAGACAAATGTTAAAAGCTACCTCAGCTAAAGGTGCATTTTTATCTAGTACATTTTAGCTGGCAAACAATTGCTCTGGCTGATTGTAGGCTTTGGTTTGATTTTGGTTGTTCCTAAACACCTCTTACAGTCAGGAAGTGCAATTCACTGAGCCACCCCTCAAAAAAGACACGCTTTCCATATGCATTTTACACAAATGCACAAATCACTCAGGTTGCACAGTTCTCACAAGCATTGTCCTGCCTGCATCACCAGAGTTATATAGTGTAGTTAGCAACAGGCCAAGCACAAAGTAGCAAAGATAAACACTATTCTCCCTATTACAGGTCAGTGGAACATTACACTGATTTTATGGCTGTTATTTTAAGCTAAAACACAATATAAATTTGCTATTAACCTGGTAATATTATATATATTATTATATAACTGTCGTAATAGGGAAACTGTTGAAGAGCTAATGCAATGTCAGGGCACAATGACTTCTTGACAAGTTCTGCTGCTGAAGTCGATACTTGTGTTCACTCTAACTCCTGTCCCCCAAAGTCTCATATAATCAACTTCACTTCAGCTAATAAAGGAATGGAAGAGCCCTCAAAATGACACCAGGGATTCCACTCGAAGAAACAGTGTGTCCAAGGGGACGAGGCTTTGAACCAATATTGAAATAGGACTAGGATTGGGTTAGGTGGAGCACAACAACATTTAAACACACTGAGGTTTAAGACTATGAAAACATTCCACGGAGAGGAATGCAGTGTGTGCATGTGCGTTTAGATTGTGCCATCCTGTAGGTTCCCCTACAAATGCATACACTGATGTCAGCATAGCAATTACATCTATTAACATACAGTGCTTGTGGTAGAAGTCTGTGCTTGAGGAAAGACACAGCAGGGTCATGCTCTCAACTTCAGCCTTTTATTTCAACCCCAGACCACATCACACAAATGCTTTCATTCATGCCCCTCTGTGAGGCCATCTAGATGAATCTGCATCAGTACGTTCCTCACGTTTCATTACTTTAAACAGGACCACGCTTTCCTTTTAAAGTAACATCTGGACGAGATGCCCATCGACCAGGATAGAGGGAGGCACTTGTCTTTCTTTGTTTCAGTGAGGCCTCATTGTGTGTTTCTGGAATTTGTGTAAAAACCCATAGTCTCCCACAATTGACCGGACACATCAACAACATTGCTGTGTACAGAAATTGATTTAAAGGGCCCATGGAGAGGATCAGAGTTTTGCTTTTTTGCTTTTATGCATAAAAAGAGTTCAGTGGAACATTTTAAAGCATTCTGTTTACTCTGCAGTGCATATAGTCCACAGTGAAGACAAAAACAGCCTAGTTCAAGTTCCTCATAGCTTTGATGTCTCAACCATAAGTGCATATATATACGGCCACCCATTCGGCCCATAGCAGTTTGCTGGGCTAGACTAGGGATTAAATTCAGCTCTGGAGTTTAGCTCTAGACCAGCCCACCACAGGCTTGGTTGAAAACTAGAGTGATTGCTAGTTAGATAGCCAGTTAATTAGCCAGATTTAGTGTGTGACAGTCCATTAACATTAAGCTATTAACCATCTGTAGTCATGATATACACAAAGACTGAATGAACTAGCTAGCTAACTAAGCAAAAGTCCCAAAGGCTCTGAACTAGAGGTCTGCACAGGCATGAAAGTGAATCCCCAACCCACCTCGCACCTGCTTCTTTAAACACAAATCTAGACTAAAATGTAAGAGAGAGAAAGACAGAAAAATAGCATTGTATGAAAGAGAAAACAAACCAATGTTAAAAAAAAGTCACAAACCCAACCAACTACCTAATAGCAGACCAACACTGATCCGTTGTAATGTTAAAATGCTAAGATATGGTGGCACCTGTTGGTCACCTCTTGGTGGTCAGAGCATACCAACAGTGGTCCGAAGAAAAACAACTGGTGAACAGGAGACAGGGCGATGGACACCCAATGCTCATGAATGTGCATGGTGAGTGAATGTTATTGTCATGCTCTTTGGAGGCATTTATGTTACTCTTTCTCACTCAGCAGCCCACAAACGTAGTGGCCCACTGAAAGCTGTCCCAGTGCTCTTGATGACCAGTCCATTCCTGAAAGTTTGGACTCCTCCTGTTTATGTTGAAGTAATAAGGAGTGTTGTTACTGCAATGGAAATGTGGTAAAGCAATTAAATATTGCAGGCTATCAAGAAGGAAATGGAAACCACTGCAGGTTTTTGTTTATAACACTGATGGATTTTTGTTCACTTTTTTAAATGTACTGCCAGAGGAATTATGCTGTGTGCATGTCCACATTACACATAGTAAAATGGCTGTGTGTATTGTTATGAAAGATGTCCAAGGGTTTTGCTCTTGTTGGATGTGTGTCTTTTTTACCCCCGAGTGAGCATGCAAGGTCATTCAGAGCGCAGTTTGGGTGGGTAATTGTATGTTGTTGTGGTTTTCAATCAAAGTAACTGTAAAACATGGATTATATGTGAATTATATTCCTACTTATGTGTTTTCTTCATTAAGATGAGGGTCCAAACTACTGCTACGTAAAACCTTGCAAACTTTTATAATGCACTATAAAATACCAGGCAGACTGAACATTGACCTTTTAAATACATGGGGACCCAGTTTTAAACTTTGTAAAGCAGTAGAAAACCAGTGTGCACCAACATCAATGGACATAAAACGCAGATACACATTCCTTCTCAGATTCTCTGCATAGACTACAAGCCAGGCACCTTATTCATTAGCTGTCTGTTGTCAGATTTGGACAGATTAGGAGGAACCTAAAATTTCCGGTGTGATTCAGAAAATGAGAGGTTGAATGAGACTATAAACCTCTGACACGTAGCAAAGTTTGTGGATCCCAGGTCCTGACTCGTCCTGGGCTATGTTACTCTGTGTTATGTTACCCAGAGTTCAAAATAACAGCTTGTGACTGCTTTCAGGCTCAAGGGCTCTACTGCATTGAAATATTAACTTTCTATCAAAATATTATACATATACTCTTCTATTTATTGAGAAGAGGAGTGTTCAAAAACTGTGAATTTGGAACATCAGGACCAAGATCAAGTCATCCCAAGAGCTCTGGATTTAATAGTGAGAACATGCTGAGAGTTGACACAAAGTTTCAGATTACAGCTGTTTGCCTTAACCACTTAACCAACTCAGAAACTATGTTGTGGAATTAATGAATGGAATGGAAGGAAGTTTTTTATTATTGTTGAATCAGTAATGGGTAGGAAGTCATTGAGGTCTAAGGTGGGACTTAAGGCCCACGCTGCAAAACAATGCCCCTTTATTATCACCAAAGAGTTCTTCTATATACACACATAGAATTATATACAGTAAGAGTCCTACTGCTAACGTTAAACCCAATGGCATAAATGCAAATATATTTTTACAAGTCATATGTTAAATATACATCATGTAGGTTTACAT
The DNA here is from genome assembly GCF_030463535.1 of Salminus brasiliensis. NCBI lineage: Eukaryota > Metazoa > Chordata > Actinopteri > Characiformes > Bryconidae > Salminus > Salminus brasiliensis. Next base: position 65,332,480 of record NC_132878.1, on the reverse strand, counting down.
GTATGTCAGTATAAAATAATGTCATTTGGATGTAGTTATGCACTTAAAGCTGATTTTAGGACATAAAATCACACCTCTCAGTAAAGTTCTTATTGTGGTGTCTGGGCAGCTCTTGTTTTCTTGGAAAATTGGCCATGCGTCATAAAACATCTGGTCAAGTAGACATGTGACCTTTACTGCTTTCCTCCACCTCCACCTTAGAATGAAACTACACACTCTGAAACCACATGTGTTTGTAAGCAGAACAGGAGATATTTAACTTAAAATTAAAAAACATTTTTTAATTAAACATTATTGTTATTGTGCTCTAGTTTGGCTAGAAAGAAAGAATTATTAACATTCTTGACATATTTTTGCCTCATTTTTCAAGAAATGAAACAAAAAAACAGTTGGAAAGGCAGACTGGAATCTGTCTGGAGTCATTCCATCAATACGGAATGTGAAAGTAATTCATCACAGGACATCAGCAGAGCATGACTTCATTTTAAAGTTTTTTATTTTTTTTTTTAGCATAATTCATAAGATTGATACACAAGCCAACTACACACCCCTGCTACAAATAAAAATGTCAACTTTGTTCCCAGCCTCTACTGTTTATGAACAATTCAGCCTAATGTGAATATACATTAATGAATTAAGGAGGTATGGACCTTTCTTTGGAAGGGCTTGTTGTAACTTTGCATTAGAACTAACCCCACTGTGAGGAGGCTGTAGTTTGGCCTGGTTAGCTCCTGCTGCAAGTTATATACTTTAAAATGAAGTAGATTAGGAAGAAGATTAACACCATAACACAAGAAGGAGATTAACATCATATAGAAGCTGTTATACTTCTTCCTGTACTGTACACTCTGTGTACGTACGAGATACTGTTTACAAACCAGACTGGTCTACCTCAGCATACACTCCTGAACTTTTACTCTTCATTTACAAGCACAGCACATTTCTTCTTTACATATGTATTTAATTTTACTGTTAGTATAGTAACTTAGTTTGGACCTTTGGATCACCCTGCCTTCATGCACGCATTTGCACATGCATATATTTGTATTTGTATATTTTTGTATTTATTGTCTTTGTACTTTTTGTCTATGCACCCTGTCTCGTGTTTTGTCTATACACTATTGTGTGTTCTACCTATTCTACACCGGTACTACACATCCTATTCTACACATTCTACAACAGTGTTTGGTTGCACGGCACAACTCTGTATTAGTATAATGACAATAATGTTAATCTGAATTAATTTAATAAATAAAAACACACCATCCAGTAATCAAACACCATTATCATGACACAGGTTAAGATCCAAAAACATTGTTCTTCAGGGTTAAGAAGAAAATCCATCCAAATAAGTTCAGGATGCACAAATGTTGTTGCTATAGGAACATAAGAAGATGACCAAATGTATGTTTAACTTGAAAAGTTTGCCTCCTGCTCTGCCCTTCAGCAAAACATAGGGATGCTGCTCCCTATTCCTTCCTACGTTTACAGTTGGCCACTAAAGCCTATTGTTTTCAGATTAAAGAGGTAAAATGTGGTATTTTATTGACTAGAATTAGCCAAAATGATGACGCTGCTTCTCCAACATAGCACAAAGCCCAAACCTCAAAAGAAATGGCAGTATCTCTAATCATAACCAATGGCTGTTTGTTTTAGGAGTAAACTGTTTACCTGATCAGATTACAACTGTCCACCACAGAGTATCATTCAGTGCCTTAGGTTACATAATGCATGAAGATGAGTTTCAGCCCTTCGGGTATGTTTAAGTCTTACATCAGAGTATGGAATGGTCCATGTATTCACTTTCCCACTGATTCACTGTTCTCCTCTGCAAATACACCTCATGTTCTCCAACTTCAGCAAACTTTGTCAAAAACGTTCCATTTCCTGCAGTTCACTGGATGTCTCCACCATCAAACTAAACATCCTGCCACTTTTAGTAGTTTGGGTACTTTTGAAGGCTGTTTCTGTTACCCCAGCCTTGGTGGGTTTTAAAAGTACGTGTCTGGGGCATGTTTTTGGAGGGATGGTGGCGGCCGTCCAGGCCAGAGGTTCTCCTGCCTTTCCCTGTGGGTTGCCAGCAGTGCTGACGGCAGTGCTGTGCCCAGCCTAGGTTGGGCTCCGAGGCACCTGTGTAGCCATGCCTGTCTTGAAAAAAAATGCAGTCTCCAGGCATTCCAACACGGCCTTTCTGTCTTTTCCTGCAGCTCCAGCACTTTGGCTTCAGTAAGCCTTGCTGCTGGAAGACAGGGCCTAAACAGCTTTACTGCAGGCCATGCCTCAGCTCCACAGCACACAAACACAAGGGCTGGAAAGTTATAGCCCTATCAGCTGAATTTGAAACAAGTGAAAGGTGAACTGGAGCTAGCAGATGTAAATGAATGCTCCCATGTTCTTCTTCAACCTTATCTTTATCGGCCGCATCTGTATTGTACTGTATATTGAGACAAGAACCAATCCAATGCAAAGAACCATTTAAACAACCAAAAGGTTGTTTGAGTTGTCATGGTTCTATATAGAACCCTTGGTAAAAACCCTTTTAGGAGTTTAAGTGAAATTTCAAGTAAAAGACTAAAATAGTACTAATATATATATATATATATATATATATATATATATATATATATATATATATATATATATATATATATATACATATATAAGCACAAACACAAGAAACACTGAAATACCACATACAGTCAGCTTACCACATACAGTACATCATCACAATGGATCTGACTAAAGTGAAAACTTCTATGCTTTAATTCAAAAGCATTGGGTTAGCCGTTTTACAACCATTTTACATAGTCTGAGTCTTAAAGTATTTAAGTAATTGAATTACTTCATGGCAAATTAAAAAGACAAAATTTCTGAATTTGGTAGCATGGAAACCCTCAATATGCTGTCCAGAGAGATGAAAAAGGACATCATTAGGCTGAATAAAAACAAACCCAATCAGAGAAAATTACAGAGTGCACAATGTGTACAGAGCTATACTTTCTGCTTAGATTCAGTCAAATGCTGCTGAACTAGGTAGGGTGGTGCTTCACAGTACAGATGAATAATGACCCAAAACACACCGCAAAAGCAACACAAGAGAAAAGGAATGGAACATTATTAAATAGCCAAGTCACCTGACCTCAGTTCAGCTGAGCAGCTTTTCACTTACTGAAGTCAAAACTGAAGACAGCTGCAGCATCTCATGGTGGGCCTATGGGTTCCAGACTTCAGGCAGTCATTGAGTATTATGAGAAGTAACTATGTTAGTTGTTTTGTCCAGTTACTTTTGAGCCTGTAAAAATAGAGGGGCTATATAAAACGGGCTGTTATTCCTAAACAGTTAATGCAATGTGTTTGTTAAACTTGCTGAATTAGTGGTGTACAGATGCACAATGAAATAATGTACAAGTACATTTGGATCTGACTGTATTAGCACACAATTCTATTTAGTAGAGATGCCACTGATTAGACCCCGGGGTATCATTGTTAGGATGTATGAAAATGCTGGACTGTAAATAAAAAAGAAAAAATCCAACCTGATCTGAGGATGTAATGATACTCAATTCAGCATTTGATTATATATGATACATATATATTTTTTGATACAGCAAAGAAAATGTGACTTGTATTCATTTGTTTAATGTAGGGTTTGCACCATACATAGAGCCTACATGCAGTTACACAAGGGGCATAATGATGAGGATCATTAATGCAATTTTCAGATCTGAGGACAAGATTCTTTTTCATATTTGGTGATTGAAATGCATATTCAGAGCTCTAACTTTAAACTACACTGACCAGTTTAACTCAAACTGCTCCAGTAGAACGTTTTCAGCACCTGCCGTACCACACTTTTCACAAAAATAAACTCTAAAAATCACAACCCCTAAAATTCTGATATTGAAAAAGTCCAGTTATTTGAGTGTGGACACTGGCGGTACATTCCATAAGGTCATCCCCTCCACAACAAAGCTCAACTGATAACAGCAATTGCATGGTTATAGCACATGGTGACAGAAGCCATACAGCCTATTCACATTAAAAACAACTACTTTTAAAGTAGTAAAGTAGTAAAGAATAAACACATGCGCATGCGTATATAACTACTGAATTAACGAGATTGTGTTAGTCTTTGTGGCAATAATATATTCAGTTATCCAGTTAGTCTATCATGAGCTCTTTAACTCAATCAAATCACACAAGTCCCCCCTTTGGCATTTGTTATACGTCCCTTGGCCCGAAGCAGCAGAATCCAGAGGTTGACCTTGTTCTAACTTAAAACGTGTTTATATAATGAGCCTAGCTGTGCCATTTCTGTTTGCCATGGGATCCCTTATCCGACAGCTAGCTCATACTATTCTCATGCATGTTTAAACTTTGAAAAACACACTTCCCTCTCTCTGTGATTTCATGTAATTGTATTAGGTTATGCTACGTGCCAACTATGACCTAATGCTTGCAAACAAGCATAAGTTGAATGGTTTGTGTCACAGAGGGTATAACTGACTTACCACATTATAGCTTGTGCTTTGTGATTTACAGGCACAGTGAATGAATGTGTGTGCCCTAGATGGGTTTATGTTTTATACTATTGACTGTAATTTGTGAACACATAATTCAGCTCTCCACTGTTTCTGACTCTTGCAGAGAGCTATGGTGGATACGAGAACCAGCTCTTCAAAGGTACGAGCGAGTGTGTCCTTCCTTTTTCTCAGTTTTTGCTTTTTTATTGCTCATTTGGATTTTAATTTCAAGTTTCATTAAAAATTATTCATAAAAAATAAGTCCAATAAGAAATGTATTTTTGTGTCAAAATTTGAGTGTCTTTCATTTTAAACTTTTAATATTTATTTTGTTTGGTTGCTTAATATAAAACATGTCTGGGTCCAATGCATACATGTACGTGCTGCATGTTTATCTATATATTGTTCGCTTCTGTTTTTAGATTAGGTTCCATCTTTTATGGCCATTGAACAGCAGAGCAACAGAATTTAGCCCCTACATTTAATCTATCCACATGACTATAGACAATAAGCACATACACCAGGAGCAGTGGGCAGTCACTTCACCACCAAGGGAACAGTTGGGGTTTAGACTTAATTAAGGGCACCTTAGCTGTGAATGTTGAGGGAGGAGAAGGCACTGTTCCTTCACTACCCCATGGCACTTCCTGCCAGTCCAGGGATGAAACCAGTGACCTTCTAGTCCCAAGACTACTTCTTGATCCATTAGGTAATGGTTGCCCCCAGATTCCAGAAACCAGCACCAGCAACAAAAATCGATTTACTTAAGCATGTGCAGTTATTTCATTTGAATAAGAAGCCCCCCAGAATTTTTAGTTATGCTGTGATAAACACATTTCTGATGTGAATATTTTTTGACACTAAGTCACTACAAAACTAACAGTCATGGCTAATTCGTCTTTATGTGCAATCTGTTCACAGAGGAGGACCTGACCGGGGAGGAAGAGGAGATGCCTCCCTTTAGAGGTTCGTTAAACTCGCTTCTCTATGAGATCACCATTGTTCTGAATCCAAATGGTTACAAATAGTATGACAAATGATTGAGACTGTGTGATCTTACGAAGCTAAGCAAACTCTCTTCTTACAAAAGGCAAACTGTATTATAGCATGAACAACACTGAGTGATAAATATGATACTAAACTAAAAACAGGGCTTCTTGGTTTCGGTTCGCTGTAGCGGCTTCCTCCAGGTCATTTGTGTTTGTGAGTGAATGTGCTGTATGCATGAGTCAACACATATTTTATGTGTTTATGTGAATGCATCCTACATCTGTTTTGAATACTGTAGTACTGTGCAGTGCGATGGAGCCTAATCTCTAAAAAGCAGCATTTAACACAGCTCCACATAGTTACTTAAAGCAGGGGTTTTTGGGCTTCTTGGTAATAATCAACCTATTTTCAGTTAGTCTGAAATTAGTTTAGGGTTTTTTTTTTTCTTAAAGATGCCAAGTATGTCCTAAAGTTTGCATTTGGCAAGTAAAGCAGTGGTTCTTTAACCTGGTCTTGAGGTAACAGCAGCTCTGCATATTGCTGCTTTCCTGCTTTTACACGCCTGTTACTATTACTCAACTCTTTAACAAGCCTTTTCCGAGTTAGAAAAAAGTTTGGCAAAGCTGGGAAAACACTAACCATTGTTGCAAACCAGTGTATTGAGAGTGAGTTTTGTGTCCACAGGAAGGACCCGAGGAGGCTGTGTAAAGTGCCAGCAGACTCATTCTCTCCAGCTGGCTGTCAGAGTTCTCTATGGCTTCTTTGCCTTCATCATCATCTCTGTGGCTGTCTTGGCTTCTCTGGGTGAGCTAAAACAATTCACCACTAAAATATGGTGTCCTTTTCATTGAAATAACAAAGACATTGTGTGAAAATGTAATGTTCTCACTTGGTATCCATGTAAAAAGTAAACTGCTTGGGGTTGTTAAAGTCTAACACTTTTCCTGCTAAAACAACTGTTAACTGTTCTGGGGAATCAGGTGTTTGGCAGGCTGTGCTTGGCCATTGCCCTTCAAGACCAGAGATGGGCACCCTTGCTGATAAATGAAATAGGCCAGTCTCAATTTGAAAGTCACCCATGCCTTTTAAAGTCTTTGGGCAGTTGCCTACAACATCCACAGGCCTTCTAAGAAGCAAAATGCTTGTAATATCGACTCCTGATATGATCCAAAAGCACACCAGCTATTGTAAAAACACAGCTCAGTTCTGAAGTTACAAGTCCACATAATCTGGCAGTCCTTCCAGTCCAGCTTTAACACACTCGATTGCACTGCAGGCTGCACCAACTGTAGTAACTGAAAATCTGGAAGAGTTCAAACCAAAGGATTGACACATAATTGCAGATGATTGTGTAAGAGGTTCTGTCTCACCTTTCAGCCATTGTAGAGCCCACAGATGTTTCTGGACGGATGTTACTTGGATTTCAACATAATCACGGGATTATAGTGCAATAAATCCATGCTTAGAGATTTACAGATAAGAGCACAGTCAAAACAATCTCCCCGCTTGCTTGGTGGACTGCACCCCAGTACAGGTTTTTACTGGCCCCACATTTTATCAGCTTACAACACAGCTACAACATGGCCTAACAAACCAAAAACAACAACAAAAAAAAAACACTGTAAAAGATTGTGAAACTCCAAAGATATGATTCACTGTCATTGCTAGATGAATGCATGGCACATCTGCTCCAAATTGTCACAGATCCCCAGGGTGGTTGTAAAACCCCTTTTAATGCATTTAAATAGAGCACAATATATTACAAAACTGCTATTAATCAAGATCAAGATTCTTATATTATCTTTATATAACTTTATATTACTGCAACGACATTAACTACGTCCTCATAGGCACTAAAACATATACTGCAGTCAATCTTGCAGTCAAAACTGTAGGAAATTTTCCTTTTAACACCTTACAGAAATAAAAAAGGTTGCATATAAAAAAGTAGTCAGATAGCAAATGAAGTTAAGCAGAGGTTGATACTGTACTTTATTAGTCCCTGTAGCCCAGAGTTTGGGTTTGGTATTGTAAGTAAAGCCTTGGAATGAATGCCAGGACACCACTGTTCTCCCTGGCAATTCTCCTGAGATCACACAGCTGTATTTACCATTCGCTTTAAATATTTTTGTTATGAGAGCAAATTATCTTGCTGGTGGTGTAACACAATACAATATGTCTTTGTTATTTCATCACTTAGTGTCAAAGCTTTATCTGCAAGACTTTTCAAACATTTTTATTTTAACCACTGAAATCCTAACCATTAATCAGATTCCCCCTATTTCACTCTCAGTTTTTAGGAAGGTCGACAACTTGTCCGAAGAGGAATTGCTTTACCATAAAAAGATTGCCAAAGTCCAGGAGAGTATACACGGTATGATTTTTGCATTGCACTAGAAAGCAAGCCTGAATACTAAGAGATGAGACAGAAACAGCAAAAACATGTCCGCCTGCAAGGCAAAGTCTCCCTCCCTTCAGATAGGTCTGCTGGGCAGAGCAGAAATGATTTTTATAATCCCTTAACTTGCCTCCCATGGTGGCTGATCTCCTCAGAGCGTAATATAAGGAAAATGGTCTGTTACTTTAACGATGACCTGAGAAGCATATGTAAACATCTTGGCTAGTCAGTGTTTGTAGACTCTGCTGCAGTTTGTTGGTCATATCTATTTTTGTTTTACCTTTTACTGCAGATCTCAGCACTGTGAACAACTGCACAGAGTGCTACAATGCCGCCCACTTCCGCGAAGAAATCGCTAGGCTCAAGAAGGAATTTGAAGACATCCAAAAGATGGTTCTGGGTCAAGAGCAGGTTATGGCCCAGACCTCTCAATCTCAGAAGACTCTGACACAGTCTAACGACAGGATGGTGCGGGAAGTTCAGACCTATGGAGTTTCAATGCAACGAATAAACCAGTCTCTCGAGCAGTACCTCAATCAGGTAAATGGCTGGCAGGCTGTCATCAATGAGACCGATTTGGGCATGAAGACCCTGGTCCAAGATCAGTATGATTTGAAGGCTACAATGCAGCAAGTCAACACGACGGTGGCACTTAGCGCTATGTGGATAGATGCTCTTCAGAGGAAGGCAGAAGAAGAGACATTAGTGCTGCAGAAAATGACAGTAGACTGGCAGAACTACAGCAGAGCACTCAGTACACTGAAGTCCAGCTCCACTGCCACTAGCCAAACAATGCGGACCCTCCAGAACAGTATCTCTGCCACATATCAGCGGATCAGCATGAGCTCAGATATGGTGCACGACCTCACCTTGCAAGTCATTAACTTGCAGATGCAGCTGGACAATGTGTCCGCCTTCATTGACGAGCATGAGGAGAACATGCATGACCACCAATACCATGCCAAGTACTATGAAAACAGGACCGGGGAAAGGTTTGTAACACTGGATGCAAGAATGAATTCCATTGAATTGGAGATTGACACCATTGCCTCCAGCATTAACGCAACCGTCAACCACGTTCAGAGTATGTACAAATACATCAACATGGAGAGCTCCTCCTGCCAGTCCAAGCTGGGCAGCCACACAGACGATTTGCAGAACCTGAACAACACTGTTTTGCTTCTTCTAAACCTTGCTGATTCCTTGCGAGCACAGTATATGATGATGAGTGTTCGTCTCGATGTAGACATGAGGAACCTTTCTATGGTGATGGAGGAAATGAAGCTGGTGGATACTAGACACTCACAACTGATCCAGAATTTTACCATTTTGAAAGGTAATGTTTTTTTCAGCAGTCTACATCAGGCGTTCTCAACTCCCTTCTTAGGGACTCACTGTAATAATCAGGCCTGTTGAGACAGGGAAAATGTACAGTTTGTCCCCATGACTGGAGCTGGGAACCCCTAGATTACATCATATAGTGTGATAATCTAATCTCATCTAATCTCAGCCTGCATTCTGTAACATTTTCCTTTACAGGTGCTCCTGGGCGACCTGGTCCAAAAGGGAACAGAGGTGAGGCAGGAGCAACAGGGCCTGCAGGGAGTACAGGAATGAAGGGAGACAGGGGACTTATAGGTATCCCTGGGCCTATTGGGCCAAAGGGTTCCATGGGCCCCAAAGGTGCTCAAGGGGAATCTGGAGCTACTGGAGCCCGGGGACATGCAGGATCAAAAGGAGCCAAAGGGTCTTTAGGACAGCCTGGACCTCGTGGGGAAAAGGGACAGAAGGGTGACATGGGAGTTGTAGGGAAGGACGGATTACCAGGACCTAAAGGGCCATCAGGAATCCAGGGGCAAGCAGGGCTTCCAGGTATGCATGGAATTCCGGGACCTAGAGGAAAACCTGGTCCTGTTGGCCCACCTGGCCCACGTGGACCTCCTGGACCTCCAGGGAACAGCACTTGGGGATGAGAAAACTTTATATATCTCTCTGTTCCTGAAATCATGAAAATTTCAAACCTTGTCTGGCTGATGTCTCATGAACTGCCTTGTTGGAAACAACGGCACTGAATGTGGATAAAAGACGTCAACTTTCAGCTCGTGGACAACATAAGTCAATTGTACGCGATTCGCTACAGACTCCAGCATGTGCCTTAAAACTGAACAATCTTTAAAAAAATCAATCAACGAGTGTCATCTCAAAATGCCATGCATGAAGCACATACCCTCTTGATAGCAAAGCAATAGTAGCCCACTTTATCTTTCATGTATATTCCTCAGGCTTTAAACTACGCACATATAACCCAACATCTTGCACTTTGTAATAGTAGTTGACTATGCAGGAAACATCGCAGTACACTGTCTTAATCTTTGCGTAATCTGCTGGACATTGAAACGATTAGGAATGATTGTGTCTTGGCAATACCAAAAGACAAGTTGATGATGTGTTTTGATATCAGAGTAATGGCCAATTACTGGTTTGTCATACACAATGACCTCTCACATCAATACAAAACACATTTGAAGGCACTTTAAAGTTTCTCCCTTTCTTTCTTTTTGAATAAAGCCATTTATTTTAGAACTAGATCTATCTTGTATATGCTCCATAGAATATCCAGAGCAGGTACTCTGAACAAAAAATAATGACATGAGATTAAGAGTTATTCATTCTGAATGTTTTCAGCAATTGACTTATTCTGGTCCAAAGTGTACAGAACAGAATCACAATAAGAAAAGCAGAAAGATCTGTAGTTGTAGCTGATGTTATCACATGTTGTCAAGGAATAGTACAATGTTGTTATGATATTGTTCAAATACATGTTTTTATGTGCATAAGCCTCATATGACAGTGTGATAAGCTGTTTTCATTTTACAGCAACCTACAGCATTGTTACATGTTTTAATCACTTACACTTGCATTAAATATTTTTTATATAAAAACTGCAGTGGCTAACCATCACTATCCAAACTAGGTCTTCAGTTCAGGTCATGAATTTCATAAAAAAAAAAATAATAAAAAAAAACGAAGTTAGAAGTAAGCTCACACCGGTGCCATGAATATTATTTGGTCATTCAAGATTAAACGCAGAGTAAAGAGACATAAGACTTTATGATCTAATTGGTTTATATTATTTTGCCTTGCCCACTGGTGCATTAGGAGATAATCGAAAATCAAAAGAAATTGTATAGACAATTTATAGAAATTAATATAGAAAATTAATAAGATTATTTGAACAAATTATTATGCTAGCTAACAGCCATGAATACAGAATACCTCTAAAATGGTGATTACCACAAAATAAATCTGTCAATGACCGACTGCTGTGATAATAACAAAGCTGGTTCTTGGGTCTTGTTGGAATTAGCAATAGCTTTCCGAGCTAACATAGAACAGTCTGTTGTAAAGGACACAGCAACCTATACCTATATGTTTTCGGCTTTGCACTGACCTTATTCCACTGGTTTACACTTACTCGTGGTTGGGTTCTGTTTCTGTTTTGATTGTGCTCGGTTTACTGTTCACTACGTTTACTGAAGAAGTCAGTGTAATCATGTGTCCAGTTGGCCTATGCTCATGATTTAGTGACTGTATTCGGTCTTTTAGTGCTGACTAAAAACTAAATATGGACAGTGTCTAAGCAGAAGCCATTGCTGTCCTTTCCCTTCTGTCATATGAAGCCACACCTCTGTTCTATCCCTTCTCCTGAGACAGCCAATGAGAGTAATGGTCATTAACATAGAAAATCAACACCCCCAAAATGAGTTTTGTTCATAGAGGAGGAATTTGACAGTTGTGAAGCAGTAATAGGTATGCATATGTTTTGTATTTAATAACTGCTTCATACATGGCTCAGTCAATCAGATTTTAGAACTGACACTAGTTCGATTTTCTACTGTTTTTTTTTTTCTAATTTATTTTAGAAGAATCTATCTCACATATGTACTTGTGTGTCACTAAACTAAACAAGTATAAACACAACATTCCAACAAAAACCCTCAAATATCAGATTGAAAATTATTTCTGCTGTTAAAGTTCAGGGTTCATATCAGTGGGAATTAGTTCCTGAAATAGTTCCTTGGGATAAATCCTCCATTCCTATTGTAAATGAAATAATGTGTGGCTTAAGGCATGTGGAAGAGCAGATACTGTTTTCAGAACAGATGAAAAGATTGAACTCATTTGAAATTTGAGAAGGCATGTCTGATGCGCATGCATGGCTGCCTAAAGATGTGTGAAAGGGCCGGGACTTTTCTTTCATGCGCTGGTAGCACACATGGTGAGCAAATCCCAAGAGTCATCTAATCCCCATAGCTTTTTAAACTATTCACACATGCAGCCATAAATCTGCTCCAGTAGAGAACTGCTCCAGTTCCTCTGCTTCAGGAAGAGACAGTGTGGTGCTTCTTTATGTATGGGGCACTGTAGCTCAGAGAGAATTATCACACACCTTACCTACAGCCAGTGCTGAATACAGACTAATACATTTCTCAGCATATTTGGGCCTCTTCCACATGGATTTGGATATTGTTAAAACATCGATATTTCTCTGTATCCCGCACTCACAAAGACTCTTGAAGCTCTCTCTCTCTTTCTTTTCAGTGTTTTTGTGCGGATGGGCAAAATACAGCCTTTTTGTTTGTTTGTTTGTTTATTAGTTTTTTTACATGGTCAATACAGTGACATTGGAACTGCAACATAAAATTATTCACAAGAACCAGATGCACTGTGTTTAGTGTTTATAGCCAAATGTTTCGAAAACGCTGCCATCAGATGGTAACTTGCACATGCTTGGTGCTGACTAACAGCAGAGTGTACTCTTTCAGTACACTGTGACAGATAAAAAAAGGGCTTTTTACTCTGTGTTATGTGATTGTGCTCCACTCTCCTTTACACAGAAGTCAATCGGCACAGCAGCATCTATTCATAAACCCACCATAGAGGTAAGGGTGTAACCACATTTTCTTGCTTTCATGTAAACAGTAAAAAAATTGTCTCTGTTTATCTGGGCTGTAAAGATGTACCGCTCCCTTCCCCATGCATATACGAAAGCTGCAAAAACAGGATGTTTTGGAATTCACAGAGAACACTTAAATTTAACCAGACCTTGATTTGAGGGGGAAGATGCATTCCCCCCTTATGCCTTTTGTAAAAACAAAATACTACCCCAACTAGCACAGAAGGCTATAGGAACATTAGGCAATGTTTTTAAAAGGTAAATAACGTGAAATATGGGCACTGGTGTACTGCTCTTGTAGGCATGACCAAATTCATAACACTCCAAATGTTCATGGATAGCTCTACTAACCAAATATTGTTAGCTGGGACTCCCCTTAACCTGGACCAGGTGAGTCAGTTACAAGACCTGGCTTGTAACTGACTCACCCACATTTGTCAGGGTGAAGATTCTATTCTCCATAAGGGTGATTTGACCACTGCATATGACCAGCCATACGGTCTACAGCAGTTTGTGATTGTAGACAGTCTGTAGCAGTGTTATTGGAGTGGAAGATGTGGGAAAAGTGATTAAACGTTGTTTTGTTCCTGACTGTCATGAAGCAAATTATTTTATTTTAAATTATTTTTCCCAACGGCCCTGAGGATTTGAGGGTTTGTTGCTAACATTTTGGGGAGGCACAATCACAAAAGAGGTCATTTACAAATCTCAGTCTTACAAGAAAATTTGGGCGTGTGAGTTTAAACCTTTTCAGTAAGGTTTCCCTCACAGAAAGTGTTTTTCAGTGTGACAAATTGATTGCGAGCCTTATTACAGCGTGTGATAAAAATATTTGTCAAGCCTCACTAGAAGTGGCCTTTAAAGGAGTTTGGGTTTGGTTGTCTGAGTGCAGTTATGTGAACACTGAGTGCTGCTGGCTGGGAAAACAGCGTGTGGATTGTTTTGGCCGTTTATGAGCTCATGGCTGGTGCTCTCTCTAGCCCTCTCTATAAGAAAAAAAAGGCCTCCAGCTGGCAGACAGGCCTGAGGGTCCAGGCCATAGAGAACCATGTCATGGCCTTGGCCCACAACAGCCCCCTCAGCTATGACGTTTCATGGAAGCTTCTTCAGGCCAAGAAAAATATCACTTGAGGGACAGATGAACATCAGTCACTCTTTGAATGAATACAAGTTACATAATGTTTAAAGGTCTAATGGGTCTATATGCGCTCTCATGACCTCATTTAGAACTGTATCAGTGCTGAGATGGAAAGTAATGAAGCCTTTAAAGCTGAGCTTGATTGTTTTGTTTTTTTCACAAGCAGCCTTAGTACTTGACATAGTGTTTTTACCCCAATAATGCTTTACAGAGTAGAAAACTGCAAGCCAAATGAAACAGTTGTTTTATTTTATGGATTGTTTTAATGTGTTTGGAGTCCTTTTCAAATGATGCATACTGGAGACACTGTCAGCTGTAAACATCACTAACACAAGCACAATGTCTGTATAGGAGATTGTGCAGTCAAGCATCCTAAATGCTTCAGAAATGGTTCTTGGCTTGGAATCTTGAATTGGTATAAATCTATTAATATAAATTTTAATATAGAGGTTCTTTAAATGATAAATATGTCTATTAAACACATTTAAAAAAAGGTTTCAAAGAACAATTACTATATTAGGTTCTTTAGGGATACCAAAAGTGGTTCTTCTATGGCATCGCTTCAAAGAAACCATCTTTATGTTTTTAACTGTATCAGTCCAGTCTCCATCTTCCGTCTCTTGTTGTTTGGGAAACTATACGTTGCAGATAATTTCTCACTGCTTAGATCAGAAACAAGAAAAGTGAAAAGCAAGAGGGCGTCATATTTTTCCTCTTGAAAACACAATACATGCCAGAATAAACTGCGCCAGATGTTAAGCCAGGCACTGAAGCCAGTTCTTTTTCTTTTTTGCTCCCCCCTCCAGGTGGAATACATTTCATGCATGTATTTTCATACTCTAAAGTAGTAAAGACACAAGCAGTTCCTCTCCTGTTTTTAGGTGCTACATAAAATGGACACTGAAAGACAAATATTAGGTACAAGTAAGTATAAACAGGCAGCTCATACTTACAGTACTCTATATAGTCACTACATACATATATATTTAAGTAAGTAAGTTTATATATATATATATATATATATATATATATATATATATATATATATATACAGTACAGGCCAAAAGTTTGGACACACCTTCTCATTCAATGTGTTTTCTGTATTTTCATGACTATTTAAATTGTAGATTCTCACTGAAGGCATCAAAACTATGAATGAACACATGTGGAGTGAAAAAACTGAAAACATGTTTTATATTCTAGTTTCTTCAAAATAGAAAAAACCCTTTGCTCTGATTACTGCTTTGCACACTCTTGGCATTCTCTCAATGAGCTTCAAGAGGTAGTCACCTGAAATGGTTTTCCAACAGTCTTGAAGGAGTTCCCAGAGGTGTTTAGCACTTGTTGGCCCCTTTGCCTTCACTCTGCGGTCCAGCTCACCCCAAACCATCTCGATTGGGTTCAGGTCCGGTGACTGTGGAGGCCAAGTTATCTGCCGCAGCACTCCATCACTCTCCTTCTTGGTCAAATAACCCTTACACAGCCTGGAGGTGTGTTTGGGGTCATTATCCTGTTGAAAAATAAATGATGGTCCAACTAAACGCAAACCAGATGGGATGGCATGTCGCTGCAGGATGCTGTGGTAGCCATGCTGGTTCAGTGTGCCTTCAATTTTGAATAAATCCCCAACAGTGTCACCAGCAAAACACCCCCACACCATCACAGCTACTCCTCCATGCTTCACAGTGGGAACCAGGCATGTGAAAACCATCCGTTCACCTTTTCTGCGTCTCACAAAGACACGGCGGTTGGAACCAAAGATCTCAAATTTGGACTAATCAGACCAAAGCACAGATTTCCACTGGTCTAATGTCCATTCCTTGTGTTTTTTGGCCCAAATAAATCTTATCTGCTTGTTGCCTCTCTTTAGCAGTGGTTTCCTAGCAGCTATTTGACCATGAAGGCCTGATTTGTGCAGTCTCCTCTTAACATTTGTTCTAGAGATGGGTCTGCTGCTAGAACTCTGTGTGGCATTCAACTGGTCTGTGATCTGAGCTGCTGTTAACTTGCGATTTCTGAGGCTGGTGACTCAGATGAACTTGCCCTGAGAAGCAGAGGTGACTCTTGGTCTTCCTTTCCTGGGTCGGTCCTCGTGTGTGCCAGTTTCGCTGTAGCGCTTGATGGTTTTTGTGACTCCACTTGGGGACACATTTAAAGTTTTTGCAATTTTCCGGACTGCCTGACCTTCATTTCTTAAAGTAATGATGGCCACTCGTTTTTCTTAGTTAGCTGATCGGTTCTTGCCATAATATAAATTTTAACAGTTGTCCAATAGGGCTATCGGCTGTGTAGTAACCTGACTTCTTAGTAGTTTTACTGATCAAATAAAAACAAATAACATTAAATACCAAACCACATTCATACAAAAGGTAGTGGTGTTATTTACAGTGACTTAAAAAATATTCAATTTTATTGCTTTAATAATAATATATATATATATATATATATATATATTATATATTATAGCTTGAAGGGCTCTTGGTACTGTTCGACTTTTGACCACTGCCATCAAGTATGGAGGGGCTGGTTCATTCTTAGCTTTGTAGGCCAGAGTCAGGGTTTTGAATCTGATGCAGGCAGCTACAGGAAGCCAGTGAAGAGAACGCAGTAGCACAGATGCATGGCTAAACTTAGAAACGTTGAAAACAACATTGGCTGCATTCTGGATTAGTTGCAGGGGCCTGATGGTGCGGAAAGGGAGACCAGCCAGAAGAGAGTTGAAGTAATTAAGTCTTGAAGTGACAAGAGACTGAACGACTACTTGGGCGGCCTCTCTAGAGAGGATAGGTTGAATTCTCCGGATGTTGAAAAGTAGAAATCTACATGACAGAGTCAGCCATTTACAACATGAGTTGAGAATGATAATTGATCATCCATAACTACACCAAAGCTTTGTACTTCTGTAGAGAGAGTGACCAGTGAGTTCTCAAACGAGATGGCAAGATGTGAAGGTTGTGAAGTCCAGCAGTTCCCGGGATGTACAGCAGTTCTGTCTTGCTGGGGTTGAGTTTGAGGAGGTGAGCCGCCATCCAAGAAGAGACATTGGTGAGACATGCTGAGATGCGGGTAGAAACCTGTGTGTCAGACGGTGGGAAAGAAAGGATGAGTTGAGGGACATCAGCGTAGGAGTGGTAAGAGAATCCATGAGAGGATATCACTTTACCAAGAGAGACAGTGTAAAAAGAAGAGGACCAAGCACCGAGCCTTGTGGAACTGAAACACCAGTGGAGAGACTGCAAGGAGCAGATGTGTCCCCCTGCCATCTCACCTGGTATGAGCGCCCCTTCAGGTACAATGCAAACCATCACCATGTACAGCCGGACTTGGAGATCACCTGAGTGCAGTGAATGTGTGTTAATCAGTAACCCTGGCTAAAAATGAACACCATGAAGAATAAAGAACACTCCAAACTGTGAGAAAAGGTTGTTGAAAAGTTTAAGTCAGAGAGGGAGCATCCCATGGAGTTCAGTTAAATCCATTATTAGGAATATGGCACATGTGTAAATCTGCCTAGAGCAGACCGTCCTCACAAACTGAGTGACTGTGCAGGAGGAGGAGACTAGTGGGGGAGGCCACGAAGACACCTATGACTACTCTGAGAGTGGCAAAGAGAATTAAATATTTATTACAGTTTGCCCAAAGGCATGTGGGGGACTCCAAGGTCAACTGGAAGAAGGTTCTTTAGTCTGATGCTTTTTGGCAACAATCACTGTACATTACCACAAACACACCATCCTCATCGTGGACCATGGTGGTGGCAGCATTATGTTGTGGGGATGCTTCTCAGCTGCAGACCCTGGAAAGTTTACAAGCAAACAGTTTTAGGAAGTGTGGCTGCCTCACATTTTGGATTCATTGGATGTTTTACCTTGAAGGTGTAATGTAAATGCCCTGAGGAAAGGAAAACCTGAATGACCTAACAGGGAAGAAGAAAACTTTAATGCTGGTGGTGCAGTGAGTGGAGTTTGTTACTGTGATTTAGTCACAAGCTGCTAGTTAGGGGACTCTAATTTGGCAGAAAGAAACACTAACAATAAACATACTAAATACTTCAGCATGGCTGTGATGACACACCCCCTCTCATGTTCTGTTACTCCATAACAGAGAAAGGCAGAATGCAGTGACACCGCTGTTTTCTCAATTCTTCTTCATGACCAGTGAACGGGGTAAAATATGTAGAAATTTATATTTATACAAATGTTACAAATTTCTTGGGGTGCACTAGTGGTATATGTACAGATTTTATGAGACCCTGTTTGTTTTAAAGTCTTTGAATTCAGAAAAACAAATAAGCAGGATGGAATAAGTTATGAACTAGTTAGTCATATCACTAATGTAAAATGACACTGCATGACACTGTTAACGGTCTATGAACAAAGTACATTTTGCCATTTATGTCATTTATATACATCATGCAGCAGTAACAAAAACAGCCTGTTTAGATCAACATTAATAAACAAAAAAATCTAATGAACATGATTTTTGCCCCACGTGCAGTCAATCAACCAAGACATGATTACTATCTGCTGTGCTTCCTTAGTTTACAACAGGAGATGCTAAGTTAACATTGCTAACAAAACTGGACTGTCACCAAACTCATCTCTACAAAAATATGCCCAAAAATGATTCATATCCTACTCAAAACACATCTGGACCTTCACTTGTTTTACTTTAGTTTAGTTTTACTTTATTAAAAATAAATAAACTACTACAAAGAGCTGAATTGATCAGCTGAATGATTTTGTCATGTATAAATGGAGATGAAATTGATGGCAGTTGAATGAAGTTCAGTGTTTGTTAGCAACATAGCCTGTCTCCTTCTATTGTTAACTAAAGAACAAGTCAGATACCAAAGATGTCTTGGCTGATCGATTGCAAATGGGATAAGTGATAAATCATGTCTATTTCACTTTTTGCCAAACTGTTCCTTAATTATAAGGAATAGAAGGGGTTGAAAAATGGTCATGTAAAATGAGTTATGATTGTTTTAAGTACATAAAACCACACAATCATTATAAGTGGGCCTCAGGGAAGAAAATAAAATACAAGACAAATGTAGAGTAGAGCAATTTAACAACACAACAAGGTTTGAGGCGAGTGTGTGATGGTTTAGGCATGCAGTTTGCACAATACTAACTGATTTTTATAAGCTTTCATTACGTGATAGCTCCATTAGCCTCATAGCTCCAGTACCAAACTGAAGAAGTAAAATTCAGACTTGTCTTGGCTGGTCAGATACATTTAAATTCTGTTAATTAGATTTTTGGCCAAGCAATAATTAAAAGAACTTGTTTGGGCCCCAGGCCTGAGCTCTGCATTTAGTAATTCTGTCCAGGGGGCAGAAATTATGACACATTATTCCATTAGTGTGGCAGCAGTGCCTGAGATACCAACGGCACTGCACAGCTGTTTAAATAGGCAGCTCTTAAGAATGGCTTCAGGTGTCCTGCATGATTATTCTTGTTCTGCTGTGCAAACACTCTCTGCTGAGTGCTGCCACACCTCTGGCACCCTGAACTCATACACGCAGCCAGCTACAAGGTCATAATCCAGATTCTGACAACATGTCCAGACATTGTAAATGTTCTGTTTGGTGCAGCGCTGATTTTTGGCCAGTGCTCAGGGACCTGTTAGAATGTGTATAAGTTGTATAAGGGATTGTACCTTTCTTAGAATATGGCAAGATAATGGTTAATAATCTCAGAAAAAAAACAGTGAAGGTACTGAAAAGATGGGTGAAAATGAAAAGTGTCCGGTTTTGAAGCAATATATAAGCAAAATGTAGACCAAGGCTGTGTATAATAGCTTTTACCATGGTTACGCCTTAACATCTGATCTAAAATTCTGGATTTAATTTTAAAATTGAACAGAAAGTTCTGTTTTAGAATCTGATTGAAATCAAAAATCTGACATGTGAGTAAAATTTTTGAGAATATTAATACAAATATTTGAGATATTAATCAGATTGTAGAACCAGATATTCAAATCTGATTAAAATCTAAAATGAGATCTAAATTTTAGTTCTAAAGTCTGATTTAAAATTCTGGTTCTACAATCTGATTAATATCTAAAATCTGATGTAAATTTCAGTTCTTCTGATTGACTGAACCACTCAAATTTGTGTTATGTATAACACAACAGAGAGCATAAAAAAATCTATCACTTCTACCTCTAACCAGGTTTTGCCACAACTGGCCTATTTGCTTTGTCCAGAAAAGCATTTTAAATTGTAATCGAAAACTTTAGCAAACTTGAAATGTCCAACAGAAACTTGATACATGCACACATCAGTTTTGGGATCCTGACATCACCCAGCATTTGCTTTTGTGAGCATACGTCGTGAGTACTTTCCATTACAACTGTTAGGATGTTTAGTTTGTGTTCCAAATGGTTGAATTCACTGAAAAAAATATTTATGTGCATTTCAAGATGGAAAACAACACACGATTTATATGATTGAAGCCATCTGGATAGAAAAAAGACTTGGTCCAAACAAACTATTTTTTTTTTTTAACTTTTGGGAAAAGCACAGGAAACAAAGGGATGATTCTGTATGGAAAGTCAGTGTAGTTTTGATTTTTTAAAGATATTATTCTTTCCATAAAGATTCCTAAAATGAGTAAAATGCCTTTTAAATCCTATAACAGTTCAAAAAGAAATTCCCATGAGTCTAGACCTACGTTTTCTTGGCTGATTTGATGAATTAGCAGAAACATTGTTGAAATGATCAAATATCCAATTACTGTCACCACATAAGTTCATACTGTTCAGGTAGTATTCCACCAGAAAAGGTTGTAAGTTGCTCTAAATATGTTGTCCATAAATAAGTAAATACACTACTGAGTGTAACATAAATAATGGTGCAATAATTAATTCAATGAATATATTTAATGGATTCAATGGATACATTCAAAGAAGGCTCTGTTGTCCTTATAGTACATACATTTAGAGTGACAAATAAAAAGAACATAATAATATAGACAACATTTTGTGAAATTTGGAACTAAAGTGGAACAAAGATCATCAATGTAAATTACCTCCACCTCTTTCTTAACTCATCCAATCACTCTTTTCTACCTCACTCAATACATCTGATATACAAGACCATCACCTAAATATTTCTACTGTGATTTCCTTACTGTAAAGGCAGCATTTATTGCATCCAGCAGTTATGTGGTCATGAGTCTAGTGATCATATCTGTGATCACTTTCATCTTTATGCTGGAAAGATCCTCTTTAACTGGTCAGGTGTGGGGGGAACTTTCTGACCAGGGCACATTTTCCACATAGGTATTCTAAGAGGAATAATTTTTTCTGCGCTGATAACCTCTTTGAAGTAACCATTGTGTTAAGAGTTTTGGATTCTCTATGGAAATAAATCCACATTATTCACTTTCAAAATTGAAAAAAAAAACATGAATGCTTAAACTATTGTCTGTTATTAGTTTCATGATACAGTTTAGTATTTGGAACAAATGCAAACCACACCATCAAACAGTTTCAGGAGAACAATGTGAAAAGAAACTGAATTAAACCCCTGGGACCTTTCTCACTATTGTTTTAAACAATGAGCAATAAACACCCTTCACCCAAGATATCTGTGATTTATCAAACACAGCCTCAACAATATTTCAGCTCATTTCATTGCTTTCATATATGATTTCCTCAAGTGATTTATTTGTTCATCCCTGTTCATCCTTGCCCAGAAATTATTTGTTGTAAGAGATAGATAGATAGATTTTTTTTACATTGGTTAATGTCATTCCCACAGTGCTGTCTTCCACAGTGTCACAGCAGGGACAGTGCAGTTTGCAGGCATGCACTAGGACACTGGCCAGCAGGATGTTAAACTGTCATTGAGTTCAGTTCCTATAAACCCACTCACTGCAGAAGGAGAGACTGAGGGGAGACAGCAGAGGCGTGTTTAATTGCCGGAGCCCCTTAGCAGAGCCCTCCCAGAGTAATTAGAGAAGAATAGAAGTGTAGGACCAAACTGAGGGGCCTCGATTGCTCAGCTTTTCTGCTGAGTTCATCATCCTGCGGTTGCCTGTGAGGAACTCAAGGGGAGGGACAGGACATGACTGGCAACCCCAACCTAACAGAGTCCAGATGGTGTTGCAGTGCTGGAAAAGCGGGCCTGGTGCTGTTAATACAGCTGCAGGTGGTGGAAACCTTATATTATTATCATTGTTTTAATGCAAAAGGTTTTGAAAACACTCAGAGTCCTGTAAGAGTAGAATATGGAGGTAAAGGAGTGATTTGCCTTCCTATCCTGAGAGAGAACTAAAAACATAACAAGGCCTGCGTGCCATATAAAGAACAAGAGGCACATGCAAGGTCTACAGAAGACCAACTTTGTTCATTAGGTACTACACTCATTGGCTCAGGGAACACCACAAGATTGTTTTCATCTCTGATTTCTTGTGTGTTACAAACTGTCCCCATAGCCTACTCATAAGAATCAGAAACGTTACGTGAGAGATCAGATTTGCTTAAACAGATCTGTAACAGAGAGCTTTTCAGTTTAACAGAAAAAGAGACCACTGACAATGGAAGATAACCACAAAATCTGAGAATGAATCAGAATACAGTGAGACAGTGAGCTGATTGAAGGTTGTAAATGACCTGCAAATCTAGAAGAATCTGACCAAGTATGTATTAAACTAATTCATGGAATGTGCATGAATACACTGATAAGTCCAAAGCGTTGCCAACTATGTGGAAGCAGAAGTATGTACGGGCCTATAGCCAGCATCTCCTATAGAGAACAAGAATGTGGAGTAAAACGGGGCAGAGGCTGGGCTGCACTACGAATTTAAAATTTGGAGTTTGTGTCCTTAAACAGAAATCACATTTGTTTTAACAAGAACCTCACAGATAGTATTTTAGCTCTTCCAGGTGCTGACCTTGACTACAGTAAATTCAAAGTTGTTTTAGGTAGAATTAGTGGACAATATGGGGAGCTTTCCACATTTCAGTGCCGATTTGCTGTCATCCACCATCATCAGAGAGATCAAATGTTTTTATTTTATTGTATCGATTGATGGTTTTATTAGTTCAACTGTAGGGTGCACATGTCCAAATCTGTGTGACTGATTTAACAGACGATGATAGAACAGGGCCCTTTTTCTAACATTTGAGACATTCGTCTTGGGGCTCATGCCATAGATACAATTTTGATATTATTTCGTAAATGAAAAAGAAGGAACATATACTAACACTTCATTATTTTGATCAGAACAGTTGAATAAATGCAGCAGTATAAGGACTGTCAGGATTGAAAATATGCATGCGACTAATATTTTAGTGAGCATCATATTATTTTAATGGTTTTCAATTGTGCATTTATAAAGTTAATAAACTCATGTTTTCTGTGTGCTCCTACTACATGCTAAAAGAATTTGTTAGAAATCTGACAGCTTATTTTGATTGGACAGTTTTCCATTATAATGACACCAAGGGAAGTCTTTACTTCTTATGTATTTAAAATTGCTCTGTATCACCCAGCATTTATTGTAGAAATACACTGTATTGCCCCGACCTATCTTCCATAATATAAGAGAAGTTCACCTATGAATCTTGCGTAACATCTGCTCAGCTGTCTTGACTTTCAAGCAGGTTTAAAGCAATGGTGGAATTTTCCATGATAGAGAAAAAAGTCACACTTTGAGTAGAATAACATCTGGCAGAAATATGGAGGATGGACAACTATTAAGTAATCATAAAGCCTGTTCTTCAGTCACTTACAATTCCAGCCCAGAATGAATACCCTGAAATGAGCAAAGCCTGTCAAGACCATGTGGTGCTATACATTACACGCAATTAGTCCACTTGAATTGTTTTGCATAGCCCTTTCACCAGCACATAAAACTCTTGTGGCGCCTTGTGTCATAGTCCAGACTCAAATGTGCCGTGTGAACTGTTGTTAAGTGAAACGGCAACCCCTACACAGAGCCGCAATAAAACTGCCTTATTTCACAATGGATAAAAATAAACCAGCTTATTTGGCCGTGTTGAGAATGTCTTCCATACGATGGAGACTGACGCCTCTTTTCGACAGCCCACCAACCACAAACTCTGGACTCCTAATGGCCTCCCCATAGTGCCTGGAGCTTAACTGAGCCATGCGTCCCATGTAATTTGCATCAATTGGAGAAATGAGTCTTTGGCTCAAATCCTCCCTTGAATATCATGGTTTTTATGGCCTAAATGTGCGGCTATGTGTAAACAGATAGATATATGTGTTGGGACAGGTTGAGTGTAAGATCGTTATTATGTAATATAAAATAAACAACCTTCTGCTTGACAGGGTGAACAGAACATTTGTAAGTGTCATCTGTTGTAGCACGGGTAGCTAGTTAATGTAATAACCTACAGCAATACAGACTTTGGGCAATACTGAGTGTAGCTGACTGGTATTGGGAAAGCAGAAGAACAAAAGACTCTTCTTTTGGGATATCATGCAAACTAGATTCTTATGCACACAGTGAGCAAATAAGTCAACATCTAAAAAGATATTTTTGAGGTTTAAACCCTTGGTTTTGTTTTGGCAGATCTTGTATTGAGAAGGCTGCAATTATGCTGTCTGTTTTATATTTACATCCTTTCTATCTTTGTGGAGAGGTGATTATCGTTTTCACAACAGGGAGTCCTCACAATTCACTCATCATTGATGAGACAGCATGAGAATTGTTTCCCTCCCGCCAATAGAATAGCCACAGAAGAGCCAGCAGAGAAAGGCTACATTGCTACACTGCTGAGCTGGACTGTTTTGGTTTTTTTCATTTGCTTATTGAAATCAGAAGGGGTGGTAAAGATAAGAATTTGACACATTGGTAACATTAGCTTGATTGCTTGACTGCATCCCATCTGTCCTAACAGTGTGACCTTTCACATGCATACAAAGCATATGTCAGAATAACATTCTCTAGAGTACAACAGTTTCTCAACAGGCAGAATGGGATTTTTGCCAACACTTGTCCAACCAAGCAACAGTCAAGTCAACAGTTCAGAAAGAATGTAGAGTCCAGGGTCACGTTATATGGTTGCCAAACACGTTTCAGTGTTATGTGCAAGTACAGCGATGCGGTCTGATGATTCTGGACAGCAGGAGGGCATCACATGGCTGGAGCTGCTGTGCTCTCTCTCTTTCTCTCTCTTTGGTGCTATCTACACATGTTCTTTTGCTTTCAGCTCCCAGCTGACCTGTTTCACACACAAACTGCTATGCCATACTGCTAAGGCTCAGCACAAAGAGTGTTTTTTTTAGTTATTGTTGTTGCCCTACTTATAACAGCTGAACTTATGACCCATATGGCATAAAGTTGTATTCTTTTTCAACTCATTTTGAGAACATGCAAAATGGAAACGTGTTCAGGCACATTATAACCATCCGTATACTTTTATGCACAGTATTAAAAATGCAAGCTGCAAGAATAAAAGTTTGTAGTCGAGCTAGAATTTTCCATTTTCAATGAGTAGTTATTCTTTCCATTATCTCATCTGGAATGATGCATGCATGTGTGATATTTGTCTGTTTATTGTAATATTCACATACACTGTAAATTTAATACACTTTATTCTCTATTTATGTAGCAATGTGTCCAGCTCAAATCATTGTGTTTACTATGACACGTTGGAAAGTGCAGCTCCGGGAGCAGTGATGAATAATCCTTAGCTGAACATCTCATGCCTCTTTTCAGCACTGCTTGTGTACGTCTGTTCTGAAGGAATTTGTGCAGTCAGCTGGCTGAGTGGAGAAGTTTGCAGTGGCTCTGCTGATGCACTCTAATCGCTGCATCAGGGTCCTCTGGGGTGAATCGGTGAAGTATGTTGACGGTAAGCGAACTGTGAAGTCTGCTCATTACTTTGAATTTGTGAGCACTAAAATCCAAGACTGAAGAGGGCCTCTACACTGGGGTTTAACACGGTCAGCAATGACAGAGAGTTAAAGCAATAGTTTGATTTAAAAAAAAACTTGCACAGTTTTTCCATGACCTCAGATTTGGTTAATTACTCAGAAGTTTGCTTTTTTTAGTTTTACACTGGAGCTACAAGGCTTGCTAACATCTTGCACCTACACATCTAACACACTTGGCACAAACCACATTAGGTAGTTAAGTAAAAAAACATGAAAACATTAGTAGTAGCAATCATCATAAAACCACATATTTACCTAATTGGAGATTATAAACAGTAACTACATCTTCAGTGGAAATCCAAATAAGGCTTGATGTCTTTGCTTTGATGGAGACTTACACAAACTTTTTGTGCTTTTCTGAATATAGAATAAGTAACATCACATGTTAATCCAAGCAATGAATAAAATGGCAATATCATCATAGAATTGATCTTTTCTTTGAACCAGTCTGGAGCTGTATTTACACTGCATCAGATTCATGGCACTTTGACTGCTTTTGTCTCTGCTGTTCTGTAATGTCCTGCAGTCCATCATGATGTTTTGGATACTCTCTTTCTGTCCCCGAAGTGCAGGACCTATTCAATCACATCTGCACCATATTTACCTACATCATGGTAGCCCATCTCAATGGCTGCTCCCCTGTCTCTATTTTATGGCCTTATTTGCTTTCTTTGGAGGCTACAGCTGGCCCATAGCGAGACAGCCCACAGTCATGAGGCACATCCCTTTTCTTTGTGTGGCAGTCGATGTTCCTCACCACCCGCCTGGTCTAGTTTTCATACTATTTTAGTTCCTGTGAGTTTGTGTGTGGTCCTAGCAGAGTGTTTTGGCTCAAGCCAAATGTTATAGTCAGTGGAGAGGTAAGGCATTGCTGACAGGGGGTGGTGTGTGCAACCACAACGAGGAAGACCTTGCTGGTCTTTTTCTAAACAGAAGGTTAATGAGCCAGTACAGAACGTTGGGACAACCACATGGAAACACCTTTTTTTAGACAGTGCTGTTCCTACAGAGTATATGCTACAGCTACAGAGTATATGCTACAGAGCCATTTCAGAAGCTGATTATTTCAGTTAGCTGAAGACAAAAATTACAGGAGAGAATTATAGGAATGCTTTACAGAAAATTGCAACATTGCCATGTTTTAGCATGTTTAGGTTGAGCCTCTTAAGTGTCTGGGTGCAGGTCTTGAGTCTCTGGGGTCTGAGGTTGGTCTCTTGGTATGAGTCTGAGTAGAGTCTTGAATCTCTGCATGTGAGTCAAGTCTGGAGTGTCTGGATATAAGTCCAAGTCAATTCCAGTGTCCAAATTGAGACTTGAATCTTTAAAATGCAAGTTTGAGTCAAGTTTAAAGTCTCTAGATGTGGATCTCTAAGGTCTGAATTCAAAGGGAGTCTCAGAATGACTGGGTGTGAGTCCAAGTAGAGTCTTGGGGGGGTGGGAGCCTTGAGCGTGTCGGCAGGATTCTGAAATGGTGAGACTCTTGTTTCTAACTGTTTGCCTAAATGAAGAAATAGTACCACATTAAACTCACGCTTTTGCATCTTTACTATTCTCATTCTCAGCAGTTTTGTTACATTAAATATATAATTTTGTGAAACCCAATACACTTAAAAGTCTCCATTTGAACTCCATTTGAATAAAAAGTGCAGGATTGGTGCTCCAACAGTAGCAGAGCCAGGATTGCTGTTTTGGATGCACATGACAAATTTGTGGGTTGGTCAAACTTAAATTTCAGTCCTGTAGATGGGAAATACAGGCTACCACAAATAAAGTATCACAAGGCTTTGTTCTTCAGTGAAGTGATCTGTGCTAGGTATAAAGTCCTAGTTAGGAGAGCACTATGGGAGGGTTATATGATGGGCTTAGCAATGACTTTATTTTTCCTATAAACACAAGTGAGAGTATTCCACCCAGCCAGGGACATCTGAGGTGGCAGGCTAGGGTCATAGTTTCCAGCCTGGCCTTGAACTTGAAAGCCAAACCAGACACTTTCTCCTTAAAATGACTTCCTTTGTGTCACAAATGCCTCAGAACTCTCACTTTTTGCGTAATTTCCTTTAAAATTGAATTTGGTATCAAGAAAACAGGAACCAATGGATTGTGAGATAAACAACAGCCTTAGGAACAGTACTCTTGAATGAACAACAGCCATGTAAGGGAAAAGCCTACATTCTGACCTTCTTTAGATTTCAGCCCTAAAGACATCACCTTTTTATTGACCATTTAATTATTTAAGTGAACTGTGATGTTAATAATCTGATGATTGGAGCAGTGTCCCTATTTGTTTTAAGCTTGAATGTTTTGCTTCTGCACTGACGTCAGTCTTACCATCTAACTATAAAATGACACACCACCCTATTAAACATCCAATCCTTTACAGAAACAGATTTTGTTTAGTGCAGGATTCTGCTTAGTCATTTATCACTCTTGACTTGATACAGTACATATCATTGTGTCACATGTCCTCTCTGAGAGAAGGAATATTGGCTACATTTTATCCATGAGGTTCTGATTCAATACATGTCAGGTCCCCTGAGCTTTTGCCGGCTGCACCTGGAACTATACACCCCATAAAAATATGCTAAAAGAGACAACATATGTTTTCTCTCTTTTAGTTTTTAAGATTTTTATTTTGAATTATTTTATTAACTAATTATATTTTTTGTTTATTTCAAGCCCTGTTTTATTAATAATATGCTTTTTGGAGAATAAGCACTCCATTAATTATGATATCTAATGCAACTGCACTGTGTGGACACTGAAAAGTTTGCAAGCATCAAAAACCCACTTCAGCACATTCAGCCTCCCACCTCCCAGCTCCCAGTCTCATTACATTATTATGCCATGACATGGATACAGTCATCATTTTTCTTTACTGTAAATGTGTCAAAATCAAAAATATGTCAAAAATGTGTCAAAATAATGTGAATCCAGTATCGAATTATATCACAAGCTCAGTGTGTATCAATACAATTCCATTACTTGAATACATTGGGATTAGACAGTACATTGTGCTTTATATAACAGACAGATTCCACTGAAGGTCAGAGATAGCTGCTGAGCAGCAGTCATGCTGAGAGTTCTCAAAGACGTAAACAGCAAACTGCTGACATCTAGTGGCATGGAGATAATCCTGACCATTTAAAAACTGCACATTCCATATTTTTCACCCACTTTATGTCCAGCCATACAAGACAAAAATGAAACCAGGTACATAAATCAGTTAAAAACCCAACCCAAAAAAAACAAAGTAAAACACATGAATTTATTTATTATGCTTGTAAGCATGCTTGCAGATCTTTTCTTTCATGTCTAGATGTTGATCATTGTGTTTTCTGTTCATACTTGCCTTTTTCAGATCCGTTTTGAAAGCTGTTAAAGTTGTGATTACATTTGCATGTCTGCTTTAGCTTGAAAGTAAATGTTACATTGCAATTCAGGAATATCTTTTATAAATTTGCACTGCAATCATTTTATTTTTAAATATCTTGCTCATTCTGGAGATGCAACAATCAAATACTACTCACTCTGGTGGCTGAATGTTTATTAAAGCGACTGACAAGACTGTGCTTTAACACATGGAGGTGAACTGACTCACTCAGTATATTGTGGTAAATTTAGTCCTCATTTTGATTAGCTTTAGCATGTAAAGGGAAGTATTTAATTAAACCAAAAAATAGTGGAGCTTTAAAAAAACGGCCGACCAGCCCGATGATACCATCTCCAACAAACAAAAATAACAACCCCCACAATCCCCAAAGTCAAGGGCAGAATTTGTATTCTTGATTCATCCTTGTCCTGCAATACAAGAAACAGTTAATATGTGTGTGTGTGTGTGTGTGTGTGTGTGTGTGTGTGTGTGAGAGAGAGAGAGAGAGAGAGAGAGAGAGAGAGAGAGAGAGAGAGAGAGAGAGAGAGAGAGAGAGAGAATGCTATACCTGTTTGTTCTCCTTTACAAGAGCCCACCTCTTTAAATAACCTGTGGCCTTATTGAATGCTTCCACGTTGCTTTGACATTGCAGCAGTCCCTGGTCCTCAGAGAAAAGGAAGGTCACAAGAATCAGCCTCTCCCTCTCATATTCTCTGCAGCTTGGTACAACCGCCTGCTTTTCAAAGGTGTGTTGCAGCACTACCACAATGGTGGGTTTATCAGCTACACAGATCCAAAAAAAAGAGATGCATGTAAGTCTCAGATATGTGGCACCAATCTCACTGAGCTCTGTCTTCAACATAGATTTAAACTGCACTCCTGAGACAGCTTGTTTAGTCCCTGTAGAGATGAGACACGCGTGGGCTAGAGGAGGGGTATAAAGCCCCCAGCACTGAGCTGTGGAGCAGTGGAACTGTGTTCTCTGGAATGATGACGGTGATCCATCGTGACCACTACGGCTCTTGTTGCTAAATGCAAGCGGATCAACTCTTTTTTTATATCCTTGATTTCAGAAGAAACAGTGAATGAGCATTGTGCACCAATACTTTTGTCCATATAGTGTACATAGCGTGCTGTGCAAAAGTCAAAGACCCTTCATTCATG
The DNA here is from genome assembly GCF_030463535.1 of Salminus brasiliensis. Classification (NCBI taxonomy): domain Eukaryota; kingdom Metazoa; phylum Chordata; class Actinopteri; order Characiformes; family Bryconidae; genus Salminus; species Salminus brasiliensis. The sequence continues at coordinate 65,302,020 of NC_132878.1, read as the reverse complement.
AACATTTTCATATTCAGTTATATTTCTGAGGAGATTAGGTAAAAGATAAGCCACCTGCATTTTTGTCAGTTATAAACTGTAACCAAATGTATAAGAAAGGATAGCTCACATGACCTATCATACAAGTAAACCATGCCATTCACAGACCTGTCCTCCTTCTGGAGCACCACTAACGAAATCCTGAGAGAGCATTTATTATCAAATGTACTATATTATAAATAATCTTAATAAAATTCAATTACAATTGAAGCATTTATCAGGTCACTACTGTGTGCTGTTTATGCTGTACTATCATGTGTAACATAACAAATTAATTATATTTGTGTTGATCTAGACACAGGGCAAAAGTAGAGAGGGGGGGGGGGGCTGTTGTAACGGCGGCTGTGTTGCTCTCTTACCCTTAACCCTGGAGAGAACAGCGTTAATATCAGTTCCAGCGCGGGAGACGATGGGGCAGAAAAACACTTTCACATCACACTCATCGCCCTCTGTAGTCTCCTTTATAGAAACTCCACTTTTTAACCCCAGAATGATTTCCTGGCGGACGCTGCGAACTCGAGGGTTTTCCTCAAAGTGTACTGAGACGACCGGCATTCTTCTAAACCCACGAGCACAAGCTCTAACTGAGGTCCACTCACTGCTGGTGTTTGGTGGGGTTGACTGTCAGTGTCCCTGTAATGTCTGGATTCAGACAACACAGGAGCTGCTGAAAAGAGCTACTTTCACTTTCATTTGCTACAAGTGAAGCTGTTGTCTGGTTGATCGCACAGCCTGCCATCAGGTTTTCTCACACGTGGCTCACTCCTAACAAAAAAGCTAGTGCATCACTCACATGGGTTCTTCGACCCTCTTTGTATTTTTAATGCTCTCATCCAGGTTGGTTTTGTGTGCGAAGAGCCAAACCAGCATGAAGACCTAAATAACCATTTAAGTGCTCAAACGATTCATCAAGATCTTTTAACATAGAATAAAAAAAAATAAAAAAAACAACTATTAAAGATCAGTTTTAGGAGAACTTGGTTATGCAGCATAATCAATTGCTCAGCTGTGAAATATATATTGTACACCCATGTGCTTATATCATCACTGTCAGACATATCTCAATTTTCGATGATTTTCACTTTCTGACATAATGTGAATCTGGCAGTTGTTCTGTTCATTGTCCTTTTTATTCTTTCACTAAAGATTAAGAAAGTGATTCTTTTAAAGATATGAGCTGCTATGCTACATTGATGCTTGCGTTGGATGCATTTGAAGAAACTTAACTGCTCTCTCCTGGTGGAAAAACACAAGGAATACTATCATCTGCCTACAAGAAAATGCAAATGAATGAGTGTGCTGAGAAGTAATGTTCAGGTGAGGTCATTGAAAACACAATCACCCCATTGAGAAATTGTGGGCTTGTGTTGGGAAACGAATCTATCAAAGGCACATGGAACATGTCTGAAGCAGTTCATTTAGATCAGTTTAATAAAACATCAGGAAAATATGGGTATTTTTTTTTAGCTTTGCGTTTCTTTTTTTACTGCTAGTGTGTGTAAATGTATTTGAGCAAGATTTTACAAGCAATCTGCACAGCTCCACTATAAACTGAAACATTTCCAGTGCAATCATTTGTAAACAATAAAAAGTGGCTGAAAGTGGAAAGCGCAAATGTTGATTAGTCAAAACCTAACTTACAGGAAAGGTTAACTGTAAGAGCTGCTAAATATCTAGTCAATAAATCTGAATCAAATACAATCCACTCTTGTTGGAAACAGACATGACCTTAAACCTAAATTTGAGCATTTATATGCTTAAAAAGAACTATAAAAAAGGTTGTTAAATAGATCATATTTAGCCACAAAATAAAACCACAATCAGCACGATTAAACAGACACCTTTTTTTATCTACATGAATCTATCTACTTCATCTAAGTTAAAGATGAATCTGAGCATAAAACCTTTTTCTAACCACTTTAAAAAAAATAAATGGTGGACATGGAGTCATAGTTTACTTTGGTAATTTATTTTGAAACAGTGTGTTAAAGCTAACTAGCCCCTAGCTCTCATTGTGTTTTTTTTTATACCTGCTTGCAAACTATTACAGCCTCCAAAAGGGAAGTTTAAATAATACAGGAGTGAATTCAACAGACACAACATGGCAATTACAAAACACATACCTAAGACTTTGCTTAGGGGGAATCTCAAGAAATAACTGCATGATTGCTCTCAAACTTTGCTTATAATGTTGCTCTGGGAAACATGAGATGACCAAGCATGCTTTACTTGAATATGTAACTAACTAGGCTAATTTTGCATTTAATCCCATTACTGCAACTAAGAAGTTCTACTGAATAATGGCTGAAAAATACTGGATAAACAAGATTTATTGATCTGCATTCATCACTGAAACAAAAAAGAAAACATTAATTGAGGTTAGAATGTGCACCACCATATATCTCAGAGACATTTGTTTAAATGCGCATCTGGTTCCACATCTCCTTAAGACACAAGTTCCCAACCACAGCCCTGGAGATCCTGTGTCCTATACATGTTTAAGCTTTCCCTGCTCTTGCGCTCCCCCTTCAGGAAAGCTCGTCAATTAGCAGATTGGTTGAATCAGGTGTGCTGAGGGCAGGAAAAACATGAAAAAATCTTCAGGACGATGGCTGGAAACCACAGTCTTTAAAAATTACAATTATATGGGCAAAGAGGAAAGCTGAACCATAATTAGCAGCACGTGCTTGACAGGCTGACATAGAAGCCCTTGCATAAAATCCTGAAAATGGCATCAATCCAAAATTGTCCAAAGTAATAAAACCAGCAGAGACGCTATGCAGTTCATCCAATGCTAAAACCTTTGCACAAAGGTTGAGCCCACATTGAAACTGGCTGCGGTGTCCAAAACCATCAACAAACATAAGCGCAAAAATATCTTGTTTTACGGACAGCTCCAGCACAACTATCCTCTGCAGACGAGCCTTAATATGCAATTTGGATGATGTTACTTTACGTTGTTTTGCATGTTCAGGAAGGCATTGGTAAATTTCCTTAAGATGGTCCTGCCAAAGTGCTTTATTGGCACGTGTTCACCATTTCAAATGTACAGTAAAGCAAGTTCCTCCATCACCAGCCAACAAGAGCGCACACTATGGCATTTTTCTGAGCATGTGCACAGTGTAGGATTGGGTAACTGTAGCAAACAGGTTGGTTGTCCTCTGGTAGGTCCAGGCAGGTCCCTCTATCCAGCTACATAAAGTCGTCAGAGTCGTTGCCATCCTGTTAAAAGATAATCAGAAATGTACAAAAACACTTTGAGTGAGCAGATGAGCAGGGTTGATGATAAATACTGAAACACTGTTCAATATGAGCCAGCTAAGTACATGCATGTCTTGCACATCAGTGCAGGGTAGGCCCATCAGTTTCATATTGTATAGGTAGTGTTAGCTCAACAGGGCAATGAGGTAAGGAACACAAAGTGAGTAGACAAAGAAAGTACCTCATTTGTGGTCATGTTGTCACTCTTCATGAGGGATGAGTAATTCCTACAACAGAAACGGTCCTTTTAGCTGCACTTAGTTACATTCAAATACTTCCCAATTAACATAAACATGTATGTCATTAACATAAACAACAGAAAACCTGTGATCAGAACAACACTGGAACTTCAAGATTAATCTCTTGGGTTTAGTATGTAACAAGTTGAACTATGAAATAAGATTTTTTTTTAAGAATCAGTTGCATGTTTTTCCACAATACCTTAAATCCTCTAGTTCTTTTTTCCTCTTCATTTCTTCCTTTTCTTTCTTTTTCATTTCTTGTACTTGAGCTTTTTTCTCGTTTCTCTCCTCCCTGTCTCGTGACTCTTTCTCAGCTGCAAGATCTGGGTATCGCTCATCTTTTGTTTTTTCCAACCGATTGATGATTTCATTGATTTTCTTTTCTACTGCCACAGTTTTCACCTGTAAATGATCAGCATTGTTATTTATAATAAATGACACATGCTACACTTTACTGATCATCGATTTAAACACCTGTTTATTTCTAAATAAAAACACTTTAGTTAACTTCAATTTCAAAAGCCGGTAATCAAATTTTTCTGTCAAAATTCATTTTTATAACACCATTTTCAATCTCTTTTAAAGAATTAAACAGGTCAGTTTTAATTTTGTCTTTACAGACTGCTAATTTGTAAATGACATGAACTTGATGATTGGCTATTCTGCACTTTTACTGCATAGGAAAAGGAGGAGAGAAAGAGAAAGGGGGGGAAGAAAAAAGAAAAGAAGAATAGAAAAAGCAGTCTGAAAGACTCAGTTTAAGCGCAGCACAAATGAACAGAGCAATTTAGTCTCCATTCATGGGCTGTATGATTGAAGAATGAACAGCACATTTTGAAACAACCATTTATATGCTGTTTTTCCATTATATGGGCCCTTTTAAAGCATTCTATTTCTACTGCCACTGCAGTCGTATTTCTGTTAAGTTCCAATAGTTTTAAAGTTACCTCTTTCTGACGGTAAAAGCCTATCTGGCCAACATCCATGTCCCCAGTTTTCTTCAGATTGCCCCATGGAGTGTAAACAACATTAATGTTGTTCATTTTGCATCCTGTCCATAATGATGCCATCAGTCATTAAAGCAAAACATGATAAAACTAGTTCAAATTCAGCTCAGTGTTCAAACTCTTCAATGAACATTACCTTGAATGCTGTTGTTCTTGACTAGTTGGGCACAGTCAATCAAAACTTCTTTAGGTATGTCATCTATCGTATTCCCCTTTAAAAAGAACAAATCTCAATAAAATGCTGTGAAACAAAATCAGTTCATCATCAGTTTGGTGAATAAACAGCAGGTGAAAAACCACAATGTCTACCTTGGGCAGTCTAAGGTATACATGGGCAGAAGAAAGTTTATCCACATGAAACCTACAAAAAAAACAACAAAAAAACAGATTCATGTAAGAGCTACGCTTGCTTTTGTGTTTTGACTGACTGCATCCTTGTGGGCACTTTTTAGGATGCAATAAGAAACTTCTAGGCTCTGTTGTCCTCACCAAATGTCTTCAGGCCAGCCATATTTTATGAGATCCTCATCTGTAAAGAAACATTACGATTAGTATTAGTTACGACTGCTGTTTAAGAGGAAGTAAGAGGAAAGTCTATGTGAGTAAACAAGCACTTACTTTCATATTTGTCTTTTCCCATGTAGATGGTATAGGGTGGTGAGACAACTGTGAAAAAAGTGCCAATGTTACAACTTCATAACACTGAAAATGCTTTAACATTCTTAACTCATATTGCCTCAGAATAACTCAAGATTGTATGATTTTCTGTGTAATTACTGAATAGGAAACCTTAGGAAATTAAGGTCACAGTGTTTAAGATACTGTCCAGTACCAAACAACATACATAAAATGTTTACCTATTTACCTATAATTTCTACAAAACACCTTCCTGTATAAACGTGAGGCCTGTTTGATATAGGACTGGTTACATTATGCAGATGTGTAACAATGTGGGGTTGCATATCAAGAGCCCCTCAATTAACCAAATTATTACAATGAAAAAGGCTTGTTTAATATGAAAACCTGCAGCTGCATATTATGTACATGTTCAACCCACCTGTATCCACCCATTGACCTAAACATGAGGGATACATTGACAGTATTCCCACTAATACTGTTAGGTTTCAAATGTGTTCAGTGATTAATGTAACAAATCTGTTATCATATATTATAGTTCCTATAGTAAAGTGAACATCTTACTTTCAGTCTGTTTAGCCTCTCTAACCAGAAGGCAGGAGTTTGGTTCATCCACAGAAACCATCAATTCATATTTCACACATTCAATGCAAATAACAAAACCACCCAGTGCTACAAAGCACCGCTGTCTGAGTAAACCACATTAGCTAAAGTTCTCCATTGCATTTTTTGCATTTCTGCAGAATCATGTCTGAGGGACCTCATTAGAGGTTGGTAAAGTATCAAAAAGCAAGTACTGTTAGTTCATTGCAATGATGACTGAAGTAATAGTTGGTTAAAAAAGTACCTTTGCCAAGAATCAACTTAAGGAAATGTAAAGAAATAGCAGATGGAAAAACACTAATGAATTAGACAGTTCTAGACGTGCAGTGGAACAACTTCCAGTCCATCCAGCATTTGGTACGTATTAAGAATCAAGTCCTTCACGAACTGAATCAGGTGTTGGAAGGGCATTAGTAGACTGAAGCATCTAAAATAACATTAAGAAGTGAGGTGTAGCTGAGCAAAGTTAAACACACGCAAAAACGAGAGTCTAAACGTGCAGGACTGAAGTTGTGTAGCTCTATACTGAGGAAAGAACAAGTCTATGAGAAGTACATGGAGCTGAATATTTAGCTTTCACTTCATTTATAAAACTGATTTATTTCATAAACCTATGAAAACTGTCTCAGTGTCTTCAGTAACGTTGTGGTTTCGCCTCTTATCTCGATCTGGTCTCTTCTACATCGTGCTCCACTCACCGGCGCTTGTGTAGTAGAAAACCATTTTCGCTCCAACCAGAAGCTTTAATGAGGAGTACAGGTCAGCTGAGAGAAAAATGCAATACTGCTTTAGCTCGATAAAAAAAAGCACGTCTACAGAAGCGTTTTTAACATCGTGGGACTGTCACCAAGCTACGAGCTCAACTCCACACAGGAAGAGATTTTCGGCCTGCAGGAAGGGACTTCCGGCGCAATTTCCACTTTGACTTTTATTTAGAATAAATATTCATTAAAACACAAAAGCAATACGTTTAAACACATATAAAGTCACCTTTAATAACAACCGCAATTCTATAATATTTATTTTAAATTCACAAGGGGTCATTCTTTCATCAAAGTAAACTTTAAATATTTATATTAACGATTACATTATTTATTGACCGATTTTAACATGTTTTTTTTTCTCCATGTATCCATTTCTTTTTACGGATCACACAACTGTGTGGTAAATAAATACATGAATAGGGTAATATAAATAATTAAATTATGTAAAACAAAAAAGAAAATAAGGCAAATTAATAGAATATATATTTTTAAAGTATTTTAAATAAAAACGTAAAAAATCTATAAAACAAAAACCTCAAACAATTAAAATGTAAACAAAAATGTAAACACAATCTACAGTTAATTATTTTACAGGCGAATGTACTGTGGTCTACAGTAAAAGTCTTTTCCGCTCGGACCGCCACTCTTCCGCGCGGACTTCTCGGCTTTGGCGCGCTGTTCAAAACCTGAAACCCGCCGAGCTTCAGTCCAGCAGATCCGCGGTTTCCCCTGAGAGAGAACAACTCACTGCTGACCGGTCAGCTAGTACTGCAAAAACAGCGTCCTATCAGTGTATCAGCATAAGTCGTGGCTGGTTTTAACTGTTCAGTAAGTTTCCTCTTCGTTTTGGTTAGTTCGCGGTTTGTCGGTGTTGTGCTGGTTGTTGTTTATCTTTATTCGCGCCAAGAGCCGCCGAGCTAAAGGCTAGCCCTTATTATGGGGGGCTCCAGTAGCAGTGTTGAAGAAGCTCTTGAATAGCTACCTTTTTAAAATGTAGTTAGAGGTCTGTTGTGTCTTGTGGCGTTATTTGTGCAGCTTTATATAGCTATATATATATATAAAAAGGTAGATGACACTTCAGGGTGTTTTCGATCCAGTAGCTGAGTTGAGCTAGTCTAGAGAGTATGTGGCCGCCAAAACAGAAGCCGGGGGTCAGATGAAGTAACGCCTCACGTTAGTCTCAGCACCTTCTCCTGTGCTCCCTCTTTACACCCTGTATGTGGAATCAACACCTTTTATTTATTTAGCTGTCTGACACATTCACCTGGCTAAGGTGGCTAGCTACGTTTCCTCGACCTTCTCCTCTCCGTGTTAGCAGTTCAGTTCACCTGAGAAGGTCGTAAACCGCTCATTACACTCAGCTAGATGTTGAGTGTGGAGGTGATGCTAGCTAGCACTGGCTAACTTACAGACTGTGGGGTTTCCGGAGCAGAGTATTCTCCAAAGAAAGGAAAACATTACTTATAGTCTTATTAAATATGAGAGGTATGGTAATGGTACTCGCATTAAGTTTCTAATGTTGTGATTAGATTTTGTTTATTATGTTGGCGACCATATCTGTACTGCTTTTATTTAGACCTAGAGGATCCAAGAAGACAAGAATAGAGTGCTGCTAGACTTTACATGTACTGTGGGTTCATTACTTTTGGTCATTTTTATTTTAATCATTTTTTTTAGGTTCAAATTCTGAACTTTTGCTTAAGTTTCTGTTCTTTTATAAATTTGTACTCTTATTTGAGATTATTTCTCTGAAGCTACGGTGTTTGGGCTTGGATATGGATTTACAGGACCGGTAAGGAGGTTGCACATGGGGGTAGAAATGGAGGAATGTAGGTTACTAACAGGGCTATAAAGAGATGTTTGTGGTGTTGTCTGTTTACCTGTCAAATAAAATCATGAATTATATTTGTCAGGTAAACAGAAGGTAATCATGAAGGATTTTATCCTCATATTGCTCTTTTCTTACTTCAGGTGACATGAAAATGTCGGCCAGCACAACAAGGAAAAGGAAACACCCGTCTCCAGATTCTGGAAGGTAAGTCGTTTTTCCTGTGATTTAGCACTAAACTGTATTCATGTTTACTGTTCTGTTTTCACTTAAGTAATCCAGCAAATTCACTTTTCACAGTAATCCAGCAAAGAAGAAAGTCTTGAGACAGGAGAATTATTCAAGGAGAGCGTCACCCAGACAGAAGGAGAATTGCCTGTCTCCGCTGAAAACTCCGAAAAGGACACGTGCCCCATCACAGTCCCTTAGCACGCCTAAAAAGATGCCGAGGGCCTATGCTTTGGAATCCCCTCCTAAAAAAGCTTCGCCTCTGAAAGCAGCAGTGGTAGCAAGAGCCTTTTACAGCAAACAGAAGCCGCTGTACCTCACACCTCTTGAAAGAAAACTGTTAAAGGAAGCCAAATCACCTCCACCGAAACCCAGCAAAGATCAGTCCGATCTATCCGTGCCTGCAGCAAAGCCCGGCAAAACTAACAAGCCTAAAAAGAAGGTTATTGTAAATGGCCAGAAGTCCAATTTAAAAGGCTACTTTACAGCCAAGCTGAACTGCAGCAATTCCTCCAATCCAGATTCATCTTTAAAGGTGGCAGAGGTGAAGAAACCAGTGTCCATTACGTTCGGCAGCTTGAAATCCAAAAACAAGCCCAGAATTGTTGTGGGTGCTGCTTTCTTTGGCACTGGTAAAAAGCCCACTTCAATGTATAAGGCACATGTACAGAAACTGAAGCCCAAACAGCCTACAAGCTTACAGAAACCTACCTCAGAAAAACCCACAACGGAGAAAGAAGTGGTTGCAGCGCCAAAGGAACGTTCTCCAGTGCGTCAAGCTGTTTTCATCAACAAATCAAAGCCAAGTACTCAGTTGCCAACACCCTTTGATGACCATGTTGCTGAGTGTAGACCAGCACCATCAAGTCCTCAACCCCAGAGCCCTTCAGGCATCACCAAGGAGTTAAGAGTCATTCTAAGGAAATCTGTGTCCCCCATTAAATCCTGCACTTCTAATGTGGAGGAACAGGTACACTTCAAGTATTTTGCACATGTAATTGTTGTCTGTTTGTGTGTGTGTGTTCTGTCTGTTTATTGTTTAAAATGTATTTTTCAGAATTTACCAACAAACCCTGGTTCTGATACCGTGTTAGACCTCAGTGAAATTAACCCTTCAAACCATGACAGCTGTTCAGACAACGGTAAATAGCTATATTGTTTTAAGTGTTTGTTTTAAACTGTATTGCATTTTCACAAATAATGTAACTGTCCATTCTGTCTTTTTAGAATCGTCAGCTGTATACCCCATTTTTGGTTCCAAAAGGTAAAACAAGTGTACATATCATATAGCAACCTTGTTTCTCCAAAGTAACAACCTTACAGAGGGAAAAATGACTAACTTTCATTGAAAGTCACTGTAAAGAGACTTTGTCCCAAGTCGTTTTGGAGCATTTCTTTTCATAATTAATTTCTGCCACAATGTAAAGAACTTCACACACAATGTCAAAGTTTAAAAACTGCAAAACTGGACATACAAGGTTGTGTGTGAGAGTTTTGGACATGGCCTTCTGTTTATGTCACACAGAAGGTTGTGGCATTACTATTAATGTTATTTACTGTTTTAGGTCTCAGAAGAAAGGTGGTCTGTCTAACCCTTTGAACTGCAGCACTCCGTCTGCCCTTACTGGCCCCTCATCTCTTTTGGCCAAGGAGAGGAGTGCCAGGCGGAAGAAGGAGCTGAAGAAACAGAATGACGATCAGCTGGTCATTGTAAGTAGATGTGATTGTAAGTGAGTGAAAACAAAGCAACCTGGTTGCTGTGTACTGATGGTATTCATTTTGTGCACAGGATGCTGGCCAGAAGCAGTTTGGGGCCACCACATGTGAGTCCTGTGGAATGCTGTACAGTATGGACAGTCCAGAGGACAACTTCCAGCACACACAGTTCCACCAGCGCTTTCTGGACACCATCAAGTTTGTTGTGAGGAATCAGTAATGTCACTTGTTTTATGTTTCTTTGGTATTTTTGTGAAATATTGATATTATTGTTATATAATTTGCTGTATTCCTGTTGTACCACATTCCATAAAGGGCTGGAAGAAGGAGAGAGTTATTGCCGAATTCTGGGATGGAAAAATCATTCTGGTCCTTCCGGATGATCCCAAGTATGCAACCAAAAAAGTATGCTGAATTTAAAACAGTTACATTTGTTAAAATATAATGTATTGTAATATGAAAAAAAACAAGCATACATAGTTTTACACTCGCCCTCAATGTAGTTGTTGATCTTTGAATTCTGGTCAAACTAGCTAAGGGTATTTTCTGAGTAAACAGCGAAGCACTTTTTATTTATTTATTTGTTTTTTAAGTAGCTCTGGATAAGAGCGTCTGCTAAATGCCTTAAATGTAAGTGTGTCCAAATTTGCTTCTTTGGTTTTTAGCAGTATGCTGTAATTATTTGTTTTCAGGCAGAGGATGTGAGACGCATTGCAGATTCTGAGCTGGGCTTTCAGCAGGTTTCCCTTAGCAGCCCCAAGTCTGCCAAAACGTACTTATTCATCAACAGTGACAGAATGGTGGTTGGCTGCTTGGTTGCTGAGCCTGTAAGACAGGTGAGAGTATTTATATATATATATATTGTTATATAATTATTATTTATTTATTTACTTCCTTCTTGAATTCATTATCTATTTTCACTAATTGTCAAGTTTGGTGGTGTTTTAATTGCGAGAATTAATTCACAATTGTAATGTCAGTTCCTGTGTTGATAGGAAAGTCACTAAGATGAATATTTGTCTTTGTTTTTGTTTTATTAATTTACCAGGCCTTCAGAGTGCTAGAACAACCAGAGAAGCCCAAAGACATGACCAGGGAGGACTTCATGGAGCGACACAGAGCCTGGTGCTGCTCCACTGTCCCTGAGAAAGCCATTTGTGGAATCAGTCGTATATGGGTGTTCAGCCTGATGAGAAGAAAGGGCATTGCTACACGCCTGTTGGACACAGTCAGGTGAATGCTCATTTCTTGCTCACACCTAAAGACTGGGGTTTCAGCTTCCAGCTCACCTGCAGACAGAAACCCCTCTAGAATCACATCACCCCTCTTTGCGGTACATGGGTAATTCCTTTCTAGCAAATTGCACAGGTGTCTTCTTAGTTGTCTGGGGAACCATTTAGATGCTCATAACAATACTACTGCACAGTCCGGGACTTTTTATGGATTAAATCTGACATGTGAATATTTCAATGTTTTAATGTCAGTCATAAATGTATTCAAAGTGTTTTGTGACTGCTAGTTCAGTGCAGCTATTTTTCAGTATTGGTACATTATATTGGATGCTTTTTAAATGCCACTTCAGATGTAGTTTAATAACAAATTTTCAGTGTCTATATACCAAAGAAACGCTGGACACAGAATTGATGTCTGTACGCAATTGACCTCCAACAGTAATTTGACACTCTTGACCCAGGTAGTGAAGACCTTTTAGTAACCTGAATATTAGTGCAGTGTGTTGGATCTGAACTCCTTCAGGGTTCTACATTTCCAGAACCAGAAAGAAATTATAGATGCTTTCCATAACTACATGTTGTCTTCTTTATTTTCTCCTAGGAATTCATTCATGTATGGAAGCCACCTGACTAAGGAAGAAATTGCCTTTTCTGATCCTACCCCAGACGGCAAGCTCTTTGCAACAAAGTACTGCAACACACCAACCTTCTTGGTGTACAACTTCATTGGCTGACTTCAACAACTGATTTACTCTTATCAACATTTTATACTTTTTAGACTGAAGTGTTATGCTGCTGTTCTGTTTTTGCTTTATTTCATAATAATTAAATTCAACCTGCTGTTTTTCCCTGACACGTTATGTATGCTCCTGGTCAAAATGAGGGAACGTGTGAGCCAAAAAAACTTTAGTAGTGGAATTACCTGTAAATTGAATGTGAAGTGGTTGAATTTGAGTTCTCGTACAGGTTAGTTTAAGGTTCCAAAAGGATTTGTGCCTGAGAAAAAAATGACTTGAGTTGTAAAGATTCAAATAACATTGCAGAAGTGAATGGTGGTTATGTTCATGTTTAATGGTGGTTAAGCTAATGTTAAGACAATTTTCAGATTCCATTATAGCATTTTCTTGTCATTTGAAAGTAAAGCTGTCACCCTGAATATTATATCCTTTTCACTTGTAAATATTTTAAATAAACGTTGCTGCTAAACTTGGCATGCTTATGGTTCTTTATGGCCTGTTCCAGTGATTGCAGAATAGTACAAAAAGGGACAACCATACATAATAATTGCCAGAAATATTGGTGCCTCTGCATCATTTCACCTTCATTGATGCAATTACAAATGCTTTGGTATTCACATGTCTTTTTTTGTTTGCATTAGAAAAACAAATGAGAAAATGTAAAATATGGAATAATTCCACCCAGAACTCCAGGAATGCAATGGCCAAATAATTGGCACCTTTTTCAAAATGGTAAGAAATAACTGGATCCATCATGTGATGCTGTGTAAGTTTGTATTTGTGGACAATAGCAATAGTTGTGAGCAGAGGGTAAATCCTCACTAATCAGAAGGATGCTTATGCAAGAGCATTGTAGAAGAGTCAAGTCTGTTTCTTCAGATAATTACTAGTCAGATAAGAAATGATCAATAATCCATTCCTGAACATCATGGAAAGAAATACCACTTGACTGATAGTAGGTTCTATCTGATATTTCTGTGCTGGAGATATAGAAATCATATTTTCAACCAGTTTAAATAAAGTTTATTCAATCTGCTCCATTTCTGGAGTTCTGTGAGGGATTAGGACTGTTTTCTGTGTGAATGTGTCTAGTTACTTTTGCTTGATAGCTCATGTAAGTAATGGTGGTTAATTGATTAAGCACTCAAAAACTGTCCTGTTTTTCATCATGTTTTTCTCACTTAATACAGTTAGACACTTTTAGTAAAATATTATGCATTTTCACAAGAACAGTTCCAGTGCAAAAGGCTTAATGTTGTCTTTTCATACAAGTGAGAGATGTAAGTTACAAAGCCTGTGCTGGTATTCCAATAATTAGTGCCCCATTAACAACATATGGGGAAACTGAAGGATCCCATTGCCCAAAAAGTGCAGTGAGTGGATTTTTATATATATATATATATATATATATATATATATATATATATATATATATATATATATATATATATATATATATATATATATATATATATATATTTTTTTTTTTTTTTTAACAGCAGTAGATTGGGGGGACATTTTAATCTGAATTGTGAAGGGTACATGTCCCTCCAAATATATGTTGACTATGACCTGATACAAAAGTTAATATCCAGGAAATTCCATTTATTTACAAATTAGGTCCAACCAAAAAGAAGAATCCAAATTTGATTCCATTACAATAATAAAAACAGACAACACTTACAGGACAGCTTTGAAAGGCACATCTTAAAATAACAGGACAGGAAAGAGAAAGACAGACAGTTCATTTTTTATATGGCTTAAGTGAATATCCATATTAGTCAATGACAATAACCTCATTACTTTTGTCATCAAGCTGACTGTTAGACTCCAGCACCTGAACAATGTGTGCAGCGGAAGGTCTTTTGCAGGGGTCCTCCTCAGTGCAGAGACAGAAAAGCTCCACCATCCTCTGATAGGCACCCCCCAGAGTGGCTGCATCCAGTGGAGGCCGGGTCCCCAGTCTCTCGTAATATGCATCTTCATCAAAGTCATCCTCATCGAAAGAGTCATCTGAAAGGAAGAAAGAAGGTCACTTTATATTCCTTAGTCCCAGTCGTAGAGTAAACTGTCACTTTTCGTTTTAGTGGTTTTCAGCTTTCAACATACCAAAAGAAAGCAAAGCTGTGTCAGTGACTTTCAGTCACACAAGACCAGGCTCCTATCAGAATCCCTACTGAGGTGAAAACTTCCCCAAGGGTCATATGGAGCTTTTAATTAAATGCTTATTTGTAAACAGCAAAAAATGCACACAACAGAATTATAGAGAACTGGTATTTCTTGCTCCTGGGCTCCCTCTACAGTTGGGAAGTGCCACCCCTCCGGCACATGTTTTTGTGGAGGAGCTGAGAGATACAGAATAGTGACTAGAGGGAAAGAAGCATTGTGGCCTGATGCAGTAGTAATATTTGTGTAAAATCCTGTATTATATTACACACGTGACACACAAACGTGTGTGTTTAAACAAAAAAACAAATGCCATTCCTCCACCAAAACTGAACACAGGAAGAAGCCAAGTTCCCAATCTACTAAAAAAAAAAAAAAAGGATGAAACCTGTGATTCTCAAAGTTAATTTTCAGAAACTTACTGGTAGAATTTAAGGAATAGCAAAAATATTAAATATTATAATTTTTTAAATATAATATATTAATTAAAATATTATATAATATATATATTTACATGTAGTTCCAACAGTAAAGCTTTGAGGACATTTTTAAATCTCTCTGTATGGTAACTCCTCTGATATCAGGACTGTTGCAATGGCAGCAATCTTCACTTGCACCAGTGTACGGATATAGGAACCAGGAACAGAAAAGACTTAAACAGAAGCATCAACACCAATGAGGCACTGAATTTAGCCTGTAGATGCTAAGAAATGGAAGGGTAGGGTAAGTAGTACATAGTATAAAATGTATAATTAATCAGTTTACCATCATCTCCATCACCCTCACTGTCCAGCATCTCCAGGTGAGGCACAGACAAAGTCATCATCTCCCACAGGGTGAGTCCATATGCAAAAATATCAGCTTTGTCAGTGATCAGCCCATCCTCCAGGGCCTCTTTGGGCTTCCATGGCTCTGTTCCAATATAGCAGGCATCTGGATTGCTTACTGAAAAGAGAAAGATTAAACGGAGATGTTAAGTTTTTAAATATACGCTGAATAAACCAACACATCAGAACACTTTACTTACTCTGCATATTCTCATCTAACCGAAGGGACACGCCCACATCACAGATTTTGATGCTTTCAAAGTCTCCTTTAATGACAATGTTGCATGATTTCATGTCTCCGTGCAGGAGCTTTTTTTCATTGTGCAGATACTGAAAGAAAACAGGAATATCTTACCTCAGAGGAACTGAAAGGCATTTGAAACTTAAACTAACAACAGAACACAAAATTGCAATAATTTTGTTTCATGTAAATATGTAACAGTGGAAAATACATTTAGAAATGTATTGTATGTAAGTTATTTATACCATACCTGTAAGCCACAAGCTACATGGAGGGCAACTTTTTCAATGGTGGCAACCGGAAATGCCTGTAATCCCTCCTCTCTCCTCTTTTCAATCAAGTCATTGAGAGACTGTTCTCCTCCATACTCCATAGCCAAGCATTTGGAGCCATCTTTTGCTGTGGTAAAGGCTCTGAAGCCTGTCATTCAGAAGGCAGAACAACAATACTGATTACCGAGTGTAATCAGCTGAATTGTGGCTAAATAAAATTAGAACTACAGCACATGCGGACATTTTTATATTGGCAAAAGCCTATAAAATGTTAAGAAATGTCTTGTAGATTGTTTCAATTATGGCGGCACTAACGATAGACAGACAGACAAATATAAAGCTGTAATTACCAACAATGTTGGGATGCTGCAGATCTTTTAAAATCTTTGCCTCTTCAGTCAGACGCTTCTGATAGATGTTTATCTGCTTCTTTGCACACTTGCTGTTGATCTTCTTTACAGCCCAGGGTGAATGAGTCTGTTTTCCATTTCTGAAATAATTATTTTTATACATACATAAGGTTACTCCAGCTGGTAAAGAGTAACGTTTTACATTTTTTGTATAGTACTCATTCAAACAGCAGCGGCAGATCTTGGCCAATCAGAATACCTGTTCATAAGATAGACATTAACTCCTGTGCCACATCCAAGCTTCTTCATGAACGGAGAGGCTGGGATATTAACTGGAGTGCCACAGGCACTAGCTGGTGAGAGAGACAGAGGCAGAGACATGCTGAATCTGTACTGTACAAAGACTATCGTGTACTGATAAAATGTTTCATCCATAAAAGGTCATCTGACTCAAAATTGAACAAATCAGATTTCTGTGCAATCCTGAATTAAAAAAAAAAAGTAAAGACTCGGTTGTGATTGGCACAAAACATAACCGATGAACATACTGGAAACGCCCTGTTAATACAGTAGCTAACTACTGTACTAAACACACACTTCCTTCATTTTTCAGCATAAAAGTAGAATATTTAAAATATATGTGCCAGCACACACTCCACAAGACTGTGTAAAAGCCTCTGATGAGCAGATCATGGCTTGTTGATCATGGAAAACACAAGACTGTGCAGAGCAGCGAGGCTACAGGACCAGGACTGGGTCACCTTCTACTTTCTCCTTATTGTATCTCTAGCTACACACAGAAACCCGGGTACCAGACATCCACACATAAGCAGACTACAAGCTCTAACGCCAAAGGGTTAAAACTGCTTAAAATGTTAGACATTTGCATTATTTGTTAGAATACTAGCTATATCGCTAGCTAGCTAATTCACTAATTATACAATATCCACGAGATGTGATACAAACGTGGGCCTGTCCTGTTTCTGTTGAACATTAAACATATACAAACACAACATAAAGAGCATCACAACTTAAATAAGCAATTTTTTTAGATTTAGAGGTGTGTGTGTGTGTGTGTGTGTTAAACCCGTACCTGAACTCTTAACCCGGGTCGGTTTACAGGGGGTTTTGAAATTGGCGCTGCTCTCCATCTCACTACAGTTCACAAATAAGAAGAAAATAACGCATTAATCATCCATTTCCCACAAGAACGACTCATTATTACTCACCCAGGGAACATCTACTCACACATCAGTGCGCTTGCTATGAATTTAAAGCAGAATATGGGGGTTTAAACCTGTTTCTCGCTGCGGGGTTTCAGCTGCTGTTGTTGTGGGTGAAAATCGCGCCCGTCGTTCAAATCCTGCCGGTCGGTTAGGCGACGTTTAAGAAGTACGGACTCCGCGGAGGGACAAACCGCAGCGAACGCGTTTGGAAAAGCAGTGTGAGAGAAGCGCTGCTCGCTGTAAGTACAGCTGTATGTGTTTCAATATTTTTGAACAAGTTCCGAAGCATTTCAGATGTATCGGAACTTGAATATGGACGAGGAAAATGTTATTCGCGCTTGTACACGTAAGCAAATGTTCAGTGGAAGGAAATACACTAGCTATATGTCCTGATGTTGCAAACGCACACAGACAGCTGGTCTAGTCCCTGCAGAGAGGGGGATGAGGTGTCCCACAAAGCGGTGTTTAATACCCTGACTTAGGAAGAAACGACGATTGAGCAGGTGTCCCAGTACCTATGTGCATATAGTGGTGATACTTTGATTGAACTGGTATTAAAAGTTGATCTTGATTTTGTATGTGTCAAATGTTACAAGCATAAATGACATTTTATTGAATTCCTGATATTCAACAAAACAAAGTCTGTCATTAAGGTTGTAAAACGTGTTAGATACGTTCAAGGCAGCCCGCAGAAATATGTCTCAATGTAGGTCTCCTAAAAACACAATGGAAAAGTTAGTCTATTTTTCTTGGGTATTTTTACTTGGGTATGTCACGCAGGCACGTTCACCGACTGAACCCCTGTCTGTAGCAAGCAGGCAGTGACCACTAGAGGGCGGCGTTTTACAGCTCTAACAACAGGGGCTTGGCTTACCTGCTTACTGAAACGCAGACAGGCAGCGGAGTGGGCATGTGTGCTCTGAGAACTAGTGGAAGATTTAGGCACAGTTTGTGAAATGTCATGTTTTACGACAGCCACACCTTATAAGACATGGCCCATCGCGCCTAAGTTTTGGTATGAGTTAAGTACACGTACAAAATACATGTAAAAGGTTTGGAGCCATCTGCTCAACCAGTGTTTCCTCTACAATCAAGGGTATTACGAGTGAGTTTGCCCCCTTTTGCTGCAGTAATTGTCTCTACACTAGATGCTGGAATATTGCTGAGAGGATTTGATCGTAGTACATTTCTGATGTTTAGTTCTGGATCACAAAACCCCCTCTGAAATCATTATAAAAAAAAAAAAAAAAGATTTCAGAGCTCATTTTAATATTATTATTATTATTATTATTATTATTATTATTATTAATTTAAGTTTAAATGTGTGAGTGTGAAGAATATTTAGACACTTTAATGAATGTCCACATAATAAAAAAAAGGTGCTGCAAAGAGCTTTGAAGTCAGTTTAGAACAGGGCAGCCCAAAGTGAGGCCTGCAGGTCCAGGTGGGACATTTGATTTGGCCCCCCTGAAAATTACCTCAACTTCACCCTTAGCCAATGAGAGGACAAATTAGTTTTTTTTTTTTTCATATGTTGTTTATAAATTCTCCTTTATTTAAATGTTTCTTTTAAATTGTATTTAGATAATGAAGGTCATTTAAACTGTAAAAGCTTCTTCACCCTCACATTTCTGTGTTCTAGCACAATTCATTATGCCATTGCTCAAAGAACCCTTTGTGGGCCTTTTATTTTTAAGAGTGTAGAAACAAAGACATTTCCCTAAATCTTCTTAAACAAAGCACAGCCATAAACCTGGCGAATGTGCAGGAAAAAGAAATAAAAATGTCTGCCAGCAGAGACACGTGCAAAGTTGCGACCTTAATTCCTTATTAGACTCAGTCCAGAACAGACATTTCATAGTCTGGATCAGTTTACCTGTTTACGTCTCTGATGGTTGACACTCTTTATTTTACAGACTGAAAATGAACTGAGTTCTGTACAGTTTACTGAAGTGGTTCCCCTTACTAATGTAGTCCCTCAGCCAAGACATTTTGGAGTCTGACGTTTGCTTCTTTAGTTTAACACTGGAGATACGAGACTAATGAAAATGATGTCTAAGTGTGTTGCTGTGTTTATAACCAAGTGGGAACTAGGAAGCTTTCTGACCCCCAATTGGTAAAAATCTGATTCCCACTCAGAGAGTCAGAATTTCTTAAGAGCTTCTCCAAGTTGCTTTTCTGTGAACATCATGACAGCATTGCAGTGCCCATAGCTTGTTTTTGAGCAGACACATGAGTTTCTGTTTGTGTGTCATATTGTCACAGTACGTCCAAATAGTTTAAAAAGATAACAACCTTGTTCCCTTCCCCTGTAAAGTACATTTGTTTTGAACAGTGACGATATGCTATTTGGTATCTTTGCAAGATTACTTGGAGAAATATAGGCTGCAGGCCTACTGTGCAAGAGTGGACTTCATTTATCAAACTGAGTGATCATGTCAGCTGTTAGTGTTCTCAACTGGGCTGACTGAAGGATGCTGTACATCTATTTGTAAAAGAAGTGACGACCTAAATAAGCAACTCTAATTCAAACACTTTATAAGAGATTTATAAGAGACTTTATCAAACTGGTTTAAAGTCAGAGCTGGAAATGTCTGTACATTGGGCCATATCTGAGGCACACTGTATTTTTGTACTGTTTTGAAAAGGACTTTCTCTGCCAAAATGTGTCACTTTCCACTCCTCCTTAAAAAAGATTATTTTTTAATTTAGAACATTTCATTTCATGATCTTTCACTATAAAATGCATAAGGTTTATTCAATTTAATGTCAGAATTAATGACTAAAGAAATGTCACATACATGTAATCTGATCATTCAGTATAATTCATTTCTACACTTGTAGAGGTAACTGTGTAGTGATAGCACAGTTTAAGTTCACAGCAATTAGGTTAGTTTTTCCCCCTGCATTTTCTCAACCTGAATCTGAACCCATTGCACACATTATTATGGAACATTAAAAATATTGACGTTTTCAGAATTAAGCATTGCTATCCATATCCATTTGTGCGGAAGGACAAACATAACTTTTCAATTGGCACTAAAGTAAGGGGCGGTTATACAGTTTCTATACTGTTTACAACGCTAGTAACTAAAAATAAGGGATTTCTCAGCTCAGTCCCATGTTATATTTTACTTGCCACATATGCCCACTTATGACATTTCTTTGGTCAACTGATATACCAGAAAATGATTTTCTACAGTAATAAAGTCTAAGTCTACCGTGTTTGTTAAATGCAAGCAATTAAGTTCCCCATTTGTGTATCTGTCTCTTTCTCTGTCGCTTCCTCCACAGGTGAAGCTGCTTAGCCTTGTAAATCACATGATGACTACTGACGAATGAGAATCCTAAAGTCATTTAAAAGTCATTTAAAAGCTGGAGCCAAGTGAGCCACTGCTATCCTCTGTGCTGGGTTATGGGGTTTAGGTATATTGCCGGGTAGATCCTAACATATTAAGGTATTGCCGCTTGTATTGGTGTGTGTAGTTTGCCAGCACACTCCTAAATCCAGCTTTACGGCAGGCTGTGTCTCTTATGTTGGGGGTGTGCCTATGTCTGGTAAGTGTTGCTAACACACTCCAACTCTGTTATGAGAGGCTTGACTTTTATTTGTGCTGTCTGGGGTTTTGAACAGGTAAGGGAAAACTGATGCAGTTCACACAAGGAAGGACTGCTCTGTTCTCTAGGCTAGAGGATGGGTACCACCTTGTGATCTTGTCCAAAGAAGTTGAAGTAATTGACCTTTTTTATCTTTCCAGTTTTATTGTGTGAAAATGTGTAATAAATTCTTTTGTTGGAGCTCTTTCCTTTCCTCTTGCCTTGCCTTTTCATTGTCCTTAACAACTGCAAAATGTTTTCAGCCAAAGATGGAGTATGGTTGTTTTGAATGCCAAGCTTAACTGCAGAAAGTGTTTGGCAGTGTTAACCTGTGATTTTCCTATAACCAAAACAAAAACTAAAGGATTTCTGAATGTAAGTGGGGGTATTTGAGGGCTGCAGTTTGGACTAAAGCAGTAGAACGGTCCATGGTTTCATGCACACAGTAGCCAAACAAGATGGCTACCTTGTTTCTTTTCCAGTCTCCAACAAATGATGTTTCATGGACTTGTAAATTGCAAAAGATTGTCTTAAATGCACTGTATGTCTAGTGCAATACTAAAGCTGCAAATCTCTAAAACCACACACATCTGACAAACTGTGGATTCAAAACAGTCTGCCTATGTGGACTGCATGAGCAGGACATGCACTACACTATATTTAAATGTTGACAATGTTTAGGTACTATGTCAAACTCTGCGGTTTCCCATGATACGAGTCATTTAGCTTAATAGGAAAGACACTTACCCTTTGCTGTTCATGAGATTAAACTGAGAGCTGTGCTGGCCCACTGTTGAGTACAACCAATTTCACTACAATTCCCAGCAGCCTCTGGTCATTGCCCTAGGACATTTCCCTGTAGTGTGAAAGCTTTATTTATTTCAAATATCAATAAAGTGTGAATGATGGTTTCTCACACACTCCTGCCTGCACACCTTGATGGAATACACCGTAAAAACAAATTCATGAAGCAGAAAGAAAGTTGTTCACAGGGGCATTTCAGTCAGCTCGAAATAAATGGGCTAGTAAAGGCAAACAAACACTCCGTTGCAGACCGTCATTAGCCGTATGGGACACTGGAGAGCAGACCAGGGTTCCAAAGAACATCTTTGTAAAAAGATGATCATTAAACAGCAGTGAGGGTGTCATTTGAAACCCACTCTACAACCATTCAAATGATCTCTGTAGTATATGATGCTCTTGAGAAACTACTAGGCCATGTTTTTCTTTCTTTTGTGAGTCTGAGGCGGTTTTCTCATTTCATTAACTTTTCATGTGTTAGGCTTCAAGGGCTTTGGCATATTGTGTCTGGTAAATGATCCTTTCATAATATGCCCTGAGCCAAAATGAAACAAAAAAATCTTTTTGTTCTTAACCTGGTCAAACTGAACATGGTAACAAAGGCTCCTGGTGTATAGTTGGTTTAGAGTCAGCAGAGCGGTTGAGCTGAAAATGAAAGAGATGGGGACAGTTACTGTATATCCTTTAGATCATACAATGGCACATGTGGAAGATGCAAAAAAAGCCACTGGTTCGGAGAGTTTACCAGAGATGGGTGAAGCTGTAAGGTAGCATATATGCTTGTATCAGCATTTTCTCCTCCAGAAACAGCCAGGAAGTAATGTGGAACACCATAGCTGACACTAAGGTGGCAGTTTAGCCAAATATTAAATGTACAAAATTTTCCATATATACCCAGTTTGTCAAGGCATGTTTAAAGGTATAGATTTTGGGGGGAAATTGCTTCTTTAATTTTCTAAAGGAGCTACAAGACTGAAAGAGTACATTTGGAGTAAGGGAGGGAAGGGGGGGGGGTATGTGCATTTCCATCACTTCAGTAGAGCAGATTGGATCTCATACAGTCCAGTCAATAAATGTTAAATGCTTGTACTGTGAAGTTTGTTCTCTGTGGTGATGAATGCACTTTTGTGTTGCTTCCTGCAGAGTTAAATTATTATATTTCATTTATATGTTTATGCCACTTCATTTTCCTCTCTGCAGGAGTTCATTTATGCTGTCAGTTTTACGTCTTTCCTCCCTTGGCTACGAAAATGGATTTGTAGCTTGTTATCAGTTTAGGGATTTCTTGTTCCATCTTTTTTCTTCTTACAGACAGAGTCGAACTGAAGTCTTTCAAAGGCACTTTGGGATGGATTTTCATTCAGCTAGAGTGCTGACTAGGCCTGTAGTTTGTGCCTGTGCCTCATAGCCTGCAGGTACACTACAGAGACAGATCCACTGTAAATGTGTATGTGTGTGTGCAAGTGTGTGCATTTAGATTAGGGGAGGGAAGGGGGTAAAGAAAAGCTGGAAAGCTTTCACATTCAGATATGCGCTCTTTTAATCACGAAGGCATCCCTTTACACAGAACATATGAAATTGCTTCAGACAGTTTTTGAAAAGGATTGCAGTGCTCATGGTCCCAGAAGGTGGTCGTGCTTTAGGCTTTGTTGGCTGAAAGCCTCTCAGCTGTACAAACTGAGGTAACACATGCTCTAATGATACTGACTTCAACTTAAAGGATAACTTAATATCTTTTTGCCCCTGGCTGGATCTTTCAGAATGTATTTAGATTGTTTTGCTGTTAAGTGAACCTTATCACAACCATCTACTGGCAATTCAGAGGCATTTCTCAGCGGCAGCTCGACCAGGGCGGCTGGCGGATGTCTTGAATAAAGGCCATATCATTAGAGATGACATGAGCATCTCAAGCTTTTCATATAAAACTAGTTTGAAATGACTTTGCACAATAACATGCAGATCTCGCATTTCAAATGGAACACAACTCAGACAGTGCGTGCACAAAAATATAAATAAACGTTAAAAACAAAATAGATCAGATTCTGTTTCACATTTCATACACCAGTACATCTGCCCGATTTCTGCATGTACTGAATGTCGACACAATTTAGAAATTATTATTATTATTTTAAATCTAGATTTTTTTTTTTTTCATTCATTCGGATCAGTTGACTGCCATGAACGACACTGGGGAAACTGATCACTCAGCATGAAACATATCAGTGTATCACTCATACACTCTTAAAAGCAGCCAACATAGGTTTTTTTTTCTCCAAACGATATACAGTACTGTGAAGCCAGAGACACCTTTCATTTATTTCATTTCCAGTCAAAGCACTCATTAAGTGCAAGGTATGGTATTTCTGAGGAGATTAGATATAAGATAGCCCACTTGTTTAATGAAGGAGAAGATGGAAGAGAAGACATAATATAAATAGATTCAAATATACAAAAAGAGACCGCTAACAATCAAAAATGCCCCTATCAGATGAACAAATAGAATTCATATTTAGGAAAAAAGAAAAAAATCAAGCTTCTCCTTCACTTAAGATCTGAACACACCCACAGTTTTTTTGTGTTCATCCTTCCTCTGTAAGAACAATACTCATCACTGTGGATCTGAAAAGATGTGGAGCTAATCACAAAGATCTTTCTGAGAAAAGTAAACAGACTAAACAGAGGAGCATTCGATCAATTCGATCCCAGAGTCCAGACCTCAACATCCTTGAATGTGTTTAGGATGTCTCCTGACCCCAGACTGAACTTGATAAAGTACTCTATCGATGGCTGTTCTGACTGGAAATGAAACTGATGATAGGTGGTCTCTGATTTTTACACAGTGCTGCCCAAACAGACTATAACATTCTTGTTTAAAAATACTTGCTTTCCTTAAAACCAGGTTTAAAGGAATAGATCAGTCAGAAATGCTAATGCCAACAGTGAATAACCACCCATAAGCATGTCAATGGCATTATGCTGGTGGTGGTTACTAACCTCAATTCATTGTTAAGCATGTTAGCATATTTGGTTGAGCTACTCATTTAAGAGAGCGAGGAACAGGCGAACATTGCTCATGTTCACACTATCAGTCTGTGACGACACTTTAGCTTAGCATGCTTAGCAACCTCTCTTAAACAGGAGAGCCTTCATCAAGGACTTTGCACCTCCATGTTCTCGAGTAAGGTGTCCCTCTTTAGAAACTTTAAGGTGCGAACTGACCTCCAGACACCAACATAATTGTCACTTAAAGACTGACTGGGTTGCTCGTTCTCCAGAAATGCTGGTCTTTCTAACTCTATGGACTCTGCTACTTTGTTGTCATGGACTGGACTCAGGTCATTGCCACTGAACGCTCCACTCAGGCTGCCATTAGCGAAACTTTCCAATTCTCCATCAGCTTTTGGGGGTGGATCTACGTATGGCTCTCCAGGTGGTTCGTCGTCCTTGGCTGCCGCATCCATATCCTGATAGTTGAGTTTCTTCTTGGTCTCGTAGTACTTCACCACGCAGTAAGTGATAGAGCCAATGGTGTTAACTACTACACCTGCTATAAACAGTTTGGTGGGCTCCACATCGCTGAAGGCCAGCATGCCCACAGTAATGGTTGCAATGCTTTTAACAACTCCCACAAAGCTGGTGGTCACGGCCGAGTTGATGTAGGTGCAGTGCAGTGTGGTGAAGTTCATGGCACAGCCAATGAAGATGCAGGAGCAGAAGATTCCTGTGATGAAGGGGTTCTTCCAGCCCTCAAACGTCCACATGTCAATGGCATCCATGCTCACAAAGGAGCAAACAAGCAGTACAGGGGAGGCCACTATGGCGATAGTGTACTGCGCAGTTAATGGGCCATATTCGCTATCTGCTCCAGTCTTTTGGATGAGCACGAGGTAGGAAGCGTGGATAATCACAGCTAAAATGCCTGTCACATAGCCAAAGGGGTCACCCGTGAGGTCGCCAGCACCTGTAGCATTAACACAAAAGCACAAAAATTTTAATTAGTGAGAATATATCAGAACATAATGTACTAAAACCTAACTAGGGCTGGCACAAATCATTTGTTAGCTACTTTTTAAAGCCAAAAAAGCAGTAGCACAAATCGGTGGTTAATAAATGGCATTGTTTTTCAAGAGGTCACTGAAGCTAAAAGAGCAAAGATGCCTAACAATATCCAATGTGTAACACTAAATATGTAAGAATAAGAAACCTTCTCTGTGCAAAGTTTGTGATAGTGCTCATTAACAAAGAAACGCTTGGGCTTCATGCCTCATATATTACGGCAGGCCTGTTAGCAGCATACAGAACACTTATATGGCAGATTTCAGTTCATTTGCACCATCACCAGTATACACCTTTAGTACAGCTTTGCTGAATGTACTGGATAGACAATTAAAAAGGTCTCACCTTACATTTATTTAAGGAACTTTGCCCTTTTTTTGTTGCAAACTTTCAGTTTGTGCTGAAAACGTTTACATATACGAAAGCAGTCTTCAAACATACAAAAAAAAAAAAAAAAAACAGAAGCTAAAGTGGGCCAGTGCAGTGATGGAAGTCTGCTGCCCTGTAGAATTCAATCCCACCACAAATCTAACACAGCTAATCCATCTCTGACTTACTGTGGGATCTAAATGTTACAGCAGGTGCATTAAGAATGAAGGTGATCAGACAAGATGTTCCTTTATTTATGTGATACATATACTTGAATAATAATGCAAGTGAAGTGAAGTGTACTGTGAGAAGACCAAAGCTCCAGTGAATCAGCCAAAATCAGCAAGGACATAAGGAAACAATAGACATAAATTTTCAGTTCCCCACTCAAACATCCACTAAAACCAGCTTCTGTTGCTAGCTGGTTTTAGATGGTGTAAGTTGGTTTTTGCTGGTCACAGTGGTTGGTAGCCAAGCTCGATATCCAGCATAAATCGGTAAAACCATCACAAAAAGGTGCTTATGTTGGTTGACCACTTTGGGGCAAGCTGATTATGTCGGTTCTCCAGCTTGGGGCAAGATGGCCATGTTGGTTAACTTGCTTGTTCAAGCCAGTCATGCTGGTTAACCAGTTTGGGTCAACCTAGTTATGCCTTTCTACCAGCTTGGGTCAAGATAGCCATGTTGGTTGACCAGCTTGATCAAACTAGTTATGCTTTCAACTGGCTTGTTCAAGCTAGTTATGCTGGTTGACCAGCTTGGGTCAACCTAAATCTGCATGTAGAACAGCTTAGTTATACTGGTTATGTTGGTTGACCAACTTGTCAAGCTGGTTATGTTAGTCAGCCAGCATAGTCAAACTTGCAATGCTGCTCAACCAGCATGGGTCAGGGTAGTTATGCTGGTCGAACAGCTTGGTTGTGCAACACATGCTGGTTGAACAGCTTAGCTGAGCTGGTCATACTTGTTGACAAGCTAAACCATCAAACTGAAAAATAGCCTTTGCTGGTAAACAGCTAGTGGCTTTATGAAATGCACAGTCCAAGATCCTTTATGCTATAGAATTCACATACAGGCTTATGCTAAATGTTA
The DNA here is from genome assembly GCF_030463535.1 of Salminus brasiliensis. NCBI lineage: Eukaryota > Metazoa > Chordata > Actinopteri > Characiformes > Bryconidae > Salminus > Salminus brasiliensis. Next base: position 65,274,730 of record NC_132878.1, on the reverse strand, counting down.
GATAAGGCACATTTACATGTTATGGGCTCCTTTTCATATTGTGTGTTAATCACATTTCAACTAAGCTGCGTTTCAAAATCTGAGGAGGAGGCAGCATATCTTCATTACACTGAAAAGGGCGATGCATTAAATTGATGTGATTCAGATATGGGCATCATTTGCATAGGAATAAAAAGTACAGCTGCAGGTAGGTGGACATAAGCGTGCTGATACAGTTGATAGAGTGTGATTCATTGATTTTTTCTGCACGTGAAAAGTTTCACAGGTCACACTTTGGCTAGTATTTCCTTCACAACAGTTTTATTTGTGTTCACACTTGAGTCAGTTGATTTTACGCATGACCTTTCCCCACTCCCCCCACCGTAATAACAACAGATATGGACGCTGTTTTACCTGCCAACGCTGCCCCTCCGGTTGTGATGAGCACCGCCACGACCACCCCAACACTGGGCGTCCCGTTCCTCAGCACACACACTCCGATGCCCAGCGTGACCAAAGGCAGGCAGCGCTTGAAGACCACGTACATTGGCAAGCTAAGCCCCCTCAGAGACCACAGGGTCAGCGTGGACTGCAGTGTGGACAGCACGCACACGCTGGCGAAAACTTTGGCCAGGTGCAAGCTGAAGGGCGGGATGTCCACCTTGCCCAGCCTGCGCAGAGTCTCGAGCGTGAGCGCCGCCGTGGTGCTGGTCATGCACTGGATGAGGGTGAGGTAGGTGAAGTGGTAGGTGGTGATGAGGAATTTCAGCAGGATGTTGAGGGAGCCCGAGAACACTCCGTGCGCAATGGCCACCGAGATTCCCAGCATGCGGCCCTTGCAAAGTTCCGTGGCGCGCTCCATCCTCACTGGTTATACACAGAAACGACCTTCAGTAAACTTCAGGGGCTGTTTTTGTTTGATCTCTCCCTTAATAGTGTCCGAGTTTACAGCTTAGGGGGCAAAACCAAATCTCCGCGCGCACCTTCCAGCCTTCCGCTCGAAACGCCGCATTAAACCGCGCACAGCACGCGCGCCCTACTGCACCCACACGCTCCAGCCATCAGCAGAGTGAATCATTTCGCTGAATGAGGTGTCGGGGGTGGGGGTGGGGGTGGGGGTTTCCTGCCGTCCCGTGCGTCCCACACGCCATCCAGCCCACCGTGTGAGAGCCAAGAGGAATGGTGTGTGCGGGATGCCCCCCTCCCCTTCCCACATTCATCCCCTCTTTTCCTGCCCCCCGCCCTTTTCCCTCTCTTTCAACCCTTCCTGCGTAACGCCCCACCACGCCGGAGACTCGCAGCTCCATCGGATCCATGACTGCGAAAGCCCCGTGAGCGGATTGCATGGGGCTCCACTGCAGCCAATCCGCTTACACTCATCGACTTGGGTTACTTTTCCTTCTACTTTTAATTCGCCTCGCCCCCCTTCTCCTACCCAAACACGCTTTGAGGAGCACAGTGTGCTTTAAACGCCAAACACTCCGCGTCTCTACTGTAAGAGTGACACTGCAGTTTACCCTTCACTTAAGAATCGGTAATCATTTCCATTACTGCCGCTTCAGCGCTGAGCAGTTGTGGTGATACTCTAGTCAAACAGCCCATGCCTGCCAGATAGAGGGAACTACTGTTCTCCAGCTATTTCTGGTAGCAATATGTCAAACGTTTCTTAACCTTTAACATCCTTAAAACAATGATTAGATTTATAAAATAAAGCCATTATTTAAATGATTTAAAATCAAAATACCATCATAGAAGTCACTATTTCAAGATATTACAACATTACTTAAACTAGGTCAACATTTTAGAAAAGTAAGTCTTTATTTGGAGATGCTAAATCAACATTTCGAGAAAATAAGCCTGTATTTTATGAAATTAAATTAAACAAAGAAAAAAAAATATGATCTGTTTTATTATAAAGATACAAAGTCAATATTAAGTTTTAAATATTTCAATCTATTTTGATATACCAAGTCAGAAGTTTAAGAAAATAAATCTATTTTCAGATTCTGAGTCAAAATAAAAAAATATTATTGAATCTCAAACTATTTTGAGAAACCAAGACAACATTTAAAGAAAGTAAAGGTGGTACTAAAGAGGTACGAAATCAACATTTTAAGAAAATATGAATCTTGAGAAAATAAGTCAGCATTTCGAGAAGTCTTTCATTTTATTTTGAGTAATTTTAAGAAAATAAATCTTTGTTTTGATATACCAAGTCAACAGGAAAAGAACTATTTGAAGATATTAAGTCACCATTTCATTTATTTAAAAAAAAAACTACATTAACATTTCAAGAAAAAAAAAAAAACCACATTTCAAGAAAAGAGAAAATTGCTGTGAGGACATTCAGTCACAAGAACAAAAGTGTGGTCAATTATTGATGGCTGATTAGTTCTGCCACATTTCAACTCATCCCAAAGTTACTGGATGGAGACAACCCAGTCCCACTGCTCCACAGTCCCACTGCTGGGCACAAGCCGTGCAGCACAACTGAACATTTGTGTCAATAATAGGTGCACCTTAAGGTACATGTATATAAACACATTCCAATATGCTTAATAATAAAAATGTGGTTATGCAAAATGATTAAGAAAACAAGCATCACTTTCAAATATCTAGGCTTCGCAGCGTGTTGATCACATTTCACAAAGACCACATTTCCAAGTCTGTGCGCAGGAGGCAGCGTATCTTCATCACATTATATTGGATAAGCTTTAGGATTAGCATATAGCACAACATGTTGACTTGGAACACAAACACTGTTTCATCAAAAGTAGCAGAGGAGATCAATTTCTTTGCATTTTTTTAGACTAGGGTTCATTTATACCATGACAGCCCAATCACTGCTCTTGGAGGTCTATCTTCAAATAAACCTGAGGGCAGATGTGCTGTACACATTACACACACCAAACAAACAGTTTAGAATAAAAATAAATGGACAGGTTTATCAGTTATGAGATCTTAAATTATTTGTGTTATAGTAACTCTGCATAAATATGTTAAAAAAAAACACTGTAGAAAATTGCCCTTTTGTGCTCATGGGCTCCCCCTACAGTTGGAAAGTGTAATTCATTGAGCCACCACCACAGGACGCGCTTTTCTGGACAGGCTGAGAGATACAAAACCCCCACTGAAAGTGACAGAAGCAAGTGGACTAACGCAGTGCACTAACATCACAGGCTATTAGACAGATATGACTCAGCTTACGCAGTGTTACGCAGTTCTCATGAGCGTCGTCCTGCCCACTTCACCAAAGTTACATAGCGCATTTAGCAGCATGCTGAGCCCGGAGTCCGCTATTCTATATTACAGGTCAGTTGAGCACAGAGCACAGTTACTGTTACAGCTGTTACTAAAGCTGTGATTTTCTTTAAATATCCAAGCTGAAATTGGACCTAGATTATTATTACTATGGCTGTCCCACTATTCAGCTCGGAAAAGAAGTTTTGTTTTTAACGACTAAAAACACTGACTTGTCTGTGCCCAGAAAATAAATGTCTGGGTGTGTTCTGAGCAGAAGTTCTGAGAGATCTTTTCGGGCTGGTTTTATGGTGATTAGATTAGTGCTAGTCTAAGTTCGGTGTTTGTAAGCAATGTTAGCCTAGCTTCTCCCTTTCTAAACCAAAGAAGCAAATCTAAGATAAGAAACATCAAGAAATACATCTCATGGCCATGACCAACTGCATCTGGGCTCAGTGATCAATCACATTAATAAGTCTTCACTCTAATCAAATCCACCGAAGTGACGTACAGATGCATATTACAAAAACCGAGTCCCTGTCTTAATATCTATTGACCTGACTGTAGCACTAAAAAGGGACCAAATCAATGGAAGGCTTTTTGCAGTGGAATTTTGAACAACATAAGTTCGAAGTGAGACCAAAAGGAATTTCCTTTATCTGTATGGGTCAGGCTTGACTTTGAGGTGAAGTTATGTGGCTAACTGAAATACTGTTTTTATGAAATACTCTTCCACACATGCATTTAGAATTGAGCAGAATTAAGGCACTCAGTTTCCATCCCACCTACTCTCAGGAAATTAAACACAGTTTAAACCTCTTGAACTTGACACTGCATGACGGCTCATAGGGGAGCATCTCACCTGTCAGCTATCAACACAGCGGTCACCTTCACTTAAAATGACATTTTAGTAACATGTATACTTCAAGCATGCTCAATGGTAAAGAGTATAAAGAGTTTACAGTGCTTTTGTAGGAGTAACAGTCTCTACTGTCCAGGAGAGGCTTTCAGCTAGATTTTGGAGCACTGCTGTGAGGATTTGATTACATTGATTGCAAAATTAAGGTTCAAATCATAGCTGGAAGGTGGATCTCCAGGAGCAGGCTTTTGATGGCCACTGACCACAGGTTTATTTCTGCCTATACCTTATCTAGCTCATCAGTCTGCACAGGCATATTAGAACAGTGTCGTAAATTATCAGGGGTAGGTTATGCACTACTGAATATGATTTGATTAATCTGATGATTTAACTAATCATAGATCTATGCCTGCTGCATTTGGCCCATCACAGCGCAGCCATCATTCAAAGTTCTGATTGTGGAACGTGATTTTTGGGGGCAGTTGAACCATAGATGTCCTGCGAAGAATTGCAATCTAAATGACATGCATCACATCAACATCTGAAAGTCTTGGGAGGCACTTCTGTTTTCAATTATAATAAGTCAATGGGTTACTTTTTTATGTTGTCTTGAAAAACCCAGATTCAAACGTGTTAATATTCCGGTATATGTCATTTACACTATATACTTGTAGAAACCGTTGCAGTTGGTTCTTTAAAAAGAACCTTTACAAATATTTTGGCACTACAGTCAGATGAAAAGCCTTCACCTATTTACCTATTTTAGCATATTGGAAAAATATATTGTGCCATTTACAAAGGTTATGCTTTGACATTTTCATACAATATGATAAATTCAGTAAATAAATAAACTGTGCTCTAAAATTAGCAGGAACAACTTCTAACAACAAAACATCATTAAACAGGAGAGAAACAACGTCAAAACATGTAATTAAACAGTCTAAAAAAAAAAAGATATATATATTACAGTGTTGGACTGGTTAATAGCATCTGCTGATTGGTGGACTGCATGTGAATATAAACCCCTTGCCAATTCCAGTGCAGATGGAATTAATCAGGATACGGGTGAAGTGGAGAAAAAAAAACATCTAACACCACTGAAACACATCCTCATCCACCTCAGCCTCTTCCTCCTTCTCCGGTGCAGTGACGTTTAATCCTTGTTTTACGAAGCAACTTCCTGCAGAGCGGCAAAGCATGGAGGGGTGTAGATTTTTATCGTCTCATCCCAAGAACAGTCCACCACCTGCAGAAACAAACACGCACCAGCACTCTTACTTACATAATACTTAATAATTATATAAAAATAATTAAAAATACATTTCAAATTAAACGCTCCTTAATCCAACTGAGCCCAGAGGAGTTCTAATAGCCCTCAATTGGGGGCTTAACGTACCGTAAAAAACTGATAAGCTCCCATAGGATCAGAGTTAAATCTGTTTTATCTTTGAATATTATGAAGAGTGATCTATATTTTATGATGAACAGTTATCTTCCCTAGTATAATCATATGGAAAAACACGCATGGCACTAAGAACTGGGGCTGCCAATGTGGAGACTAATCTCAAACAGTGCAAGTGAAGGGTCTTGCTAATCTAGAGCACTTTATTGTGCTCTGCGTTGCACATTTACACTTCTGTATTCTTCAATAGTGTCATGTTGTTTTGTTTTAGATCACGCTGCAGCATGATCCTGGAGGAATGTTTATTCGCTTCACTGTGTACTTGTATATGGTTGAAATGCAAATAAATCCTCTTGAAATTGAAGAAAGCAATCTAAATAGCAGCGACTAAAGTGGAACTGAGTGAAAATTAGCAGAACATCCTCAGTAATATTCTTGAGCAGAAGTAAAAATCTCACAAATTTATCACATTTTACTACCCAGTTACTACCCACCTCTGATGCTGCATAAACAAGAGTGACAATTTCAGGGAATTTAATCCCACAAACAAATTCCCAGTTTGCTTCACTTGCATTTTCATGCACTGAACAAAGACAATCACTAGTTGTCTGAAAGGCATTTGCTGCTTCTCTGAAGCGCACACTAATGACATTTGCCTCAATATGCTGCAGGTAGGCCCATGCGACTGGGAACTGAGCCTGCAAATGGTTCAGGCCATTTCTTTTGAAGCAGCTTCAAAAGACTCTGAAGTTGAATTTTCAAGGGTAAAAGAGCATATGTATATTTCTCCTGTGCCCTAGTGCTGGATCAAAAAGCTCTTTGTTTCAAGGTATCACTGCAGACAGCAATGGAAGAGATACAAATAATAATAATAATGATGACATTTGAAGGTGAATGACTGTTTTTTTAATCTAGAAAAATGAACACATTGTTTAATAAAGACTGTGGCTGGTGAACAGTCTTTGCTTTGTTCAGGATTATACTCTACAGTGGCAACAGAGGGGGAGGAGACACCTGGGGCACACCTGGCATTAACGTGTTTTTTATCTGGATGTACTATGACCAGATATTTCTTTACACTTGTCATCTCCAATATGACAAGATGAGATCCCATACTTTTCTGTGTAAAAGGACACCAGCATCATTTCCGTGAGGGAGAGCAAGAGGGAAAGGGAAGCCATGACCCACAGTAATCATTACTCAAATTAAAAAATGCATTCTAGACTTGAGTTTAATGTGGACAAGATCTGTCTCTGATCACCTCTGAATGTGGTTTGAGTGATCCAATCATAATCCGAACACAATGCATTATGGGGGTGTATACACCTGGCTTTTCATGTGATCCATTCACCAAAAACTCATGTTAATGCCAGGTGAAAACAGGCCCCCAATTAACTAAAAAAAAAATATATATGAGATGCCAGCTCTCATTTTCTTATGTTAGTGTCGTAGTAAAATGGTCTCAGATACAATACACTGGATGTACTGGATGTTCTTTAATGTATTGAGATGAAATGGCAGCACATGTAAAAGAGTGTGACAGCCTGTTGTGGCATAATGCATAATGGTATGGTCAAGGCAAGACATCTAAGACAAAAGAAATATGGCTCAAAGCTATTACGCTGCTGCTGTTCTTCCTTCTCCGTCTGAAGCGGGTGGGTAGCTCATTATTCCTGAGTACAGAATGGAGCCAATGTACGTCGTTGCCAAGCAGCCTGACCATGATTCATCCATTGAAGGGAAAAACGGCTTCCATTAATTACTTTACTATGCAAGTGAGAAACCAAATGCAGCGGAGAGGCCGGTGCAGCAAGGAGGAGAAGGAGGGAGAAAAGAGAAGAGAGTAATGACTCGAGCCAGTGGGTGGGAATAGGTGGCCAACTGATAACAGAAAGTTCAGTTTGGTGGGAAGGTTCAGAGATATTTTGAAGATGTGTGAGGCATGGAGGCAAGGGATATATCAGTGTCTGGTTGAAATGGTTAGAATGGTGGATTGCAACATATGCATCCTGCTGTGCATAGTGTGGGAAAAATGCAGTGTAAATGTGGCTGGACAAAGTGTTCATTATCCAATACTGTTATTGGTCCAGAATTAAAGAGTGGGCTCACCACAGGCATGTCACATCTACCACATAAACAATGATAAACACCAAGCTCAAGCTTGCTTAATATTTAGCTGTCCCCAAGTTAAATTCAGTTTTAGACCACAAAAAGCATATTTTGCCTTGCACTGTTCAGCTGGAAGAAGCTTGTAAAGTTAGCAGATTCCAAAGGGGGTAATATGTGTTTATTGCAGTTTACTGAATATAAATTGGATATAACATTAATGCAGTGAGAACCAAATACTGGCTGTGTGAGTCAAATGCAAATTAAAAAACAAAAACCAAAAACCAAACCCAAAAGTTTTCAATATTTTGGATGCCAGATTTTAAAGGGTTAAGAGACTGCAGCCTCTGCCTCATTGTCTCTGTGTGTTATGTACTATCTGCAGATGGTAAGGGGCTGCTGGGGTGTAATTACACAATGTGGAGGTTGCACAGCACCCAGAGCCATAATAAGTGTTTGATGAAGTGTGCAATCAGCTGCTAGGTGATCCATCGCACACCTGAACAAACCAGGGCTGCAAAGAGCACTGTGCAACAGTTCGCCAGCAGGTAAGAGTTTTGGGTGACACTAATGTGTTAAAAATCAATTTAGTACCAGTACCTCAAATGTAGTTGATTGGTCAAGACATGTTTTGACCTTCTTTCATGAAGGTCATATTTGGGCAGAACAGTGCACCATCGCTCCAAAGTCTGCTTAATCTTTCAGAAGATCTTTTGCAGTCAAACAGGGTTTTTCATGTCTTTCTAGCAAGCCTCTGAGTAGTTCTCTTGTTTTTCTTGGTCTTCTAGAACTCAAATTCACCCCTCCATCGCTCCTGTTAACTTCCATTTCTTAATTACATTATGAACTGAGGAAACAGCAACCCGACAATGCTCAGGATATCTTATAGAGCCCATGGCTGGATTGACAAATCAGAACATTTATAAAGCTTTGACATTTGCATCACCTGGTCTTTTCTAACAATGAGACCTTGTTAAAAATGATCTGTGAGCTCAAATATCTGGGGCAAGGAAAAACTGAGTGTTGATTGTGAATTGTTTTCACCAAACTGTGGATTTAAGGTGTTGCTGAGACAGGTTTGTTCTTTACGTGCTAACATGAGGGGGTGGACATTTTGTTGGCAGCACAGAATATGTTAATGTACATAAGTGAGTGTCTATATGTGCTCGGCTCCACATCTAAGAGAATGTGTGTATGTGATAATGGTGGGGGTGGGGGTAAAAAGAGGCACAACACAGCAGCACTGACCGAGGGTGGGAGGCAGAGTAGTGTGATACGGTTGGGGGAGATGTGTGTGTGTGTGTGTGTCTGTGAAGGTTTGGCAGGGAGTAGAGGGAATGCAGCAGGAAAAGCCCTTCACACTGTATACCCTTGTCTGGAATGAACAGCCCACACCATCCACAGGCTGCCAGTGGCTGCACTTTCTGACGTGGAACTAACAATGAGAAAGAACACACACACACACACACACACACACACATACACATATACACATACACACATACACATACACAAAATCTTCCAAGCCTCATCCTGTAATTTGGCATGAGCATCATGCACCTTTTTTATAGGCTTCTGTTTTCCTGGCATCTGCTTTCACAGTGTGAACAGACCAAGTCCAACAACAGATTTACATACACTGTTGAAACAAATGTAACTGAACAAAAAGATAACTTTTAGAAGCCTACAGTTATCATAATCATCGTGCTATACATTCTATTACAAATGCAAGTGTCATATAACACAAATGCGGTATGGATTAAAGGTCACACTTTCTACAAACGTTAAAACAAATGTCAACAAAGTGGGAAAGAATGAATTCATTAAACTACTACACCAATAACAGCATCTTAGGGCTAACCTTTATGGGCTGATGTGGATTGAAAAGTGGGACATTGAAAAAGTTTACTTTGAGTTGCAAAGGTCTTCATTAATCTGTGCAGAAAAAGAGAGGATTTGCTGGGCAATCAAATTCTCAGAACAGGTTGGTTATTATGCCCAAAGCCAGTAAGAATGGCAAGGCTGACGTTTCTATTTATTACCCACAGCAGTAACGGATCATGATGAGAGCATGTTGGAAATATGAAATGCAACCATGCTTCATATTTCAATATGACTTTTTCACATGAACACAAATTGTCATTTTAATACAAGCTTTCTGAATATCTTTTCTTTTTTTTAAAGGATTTCTGCACAGTTTTTGTGCTTTTCACCCATTAATTTCTAGGTTTTATAGGTGTGAGAGCTGGGAAATCAGCAAACGGAAAATGATCTCAAGAAAGTTCTGGAGTGGTCGTCGTAGTTGCCTGATTTGAAACCCAAAAAAATCTTTGGTGGAATTTGAAAAAAGGGGTGGCAGAGATGCAAACTGGAGGTCACTGCCCATGAAAACTGAGCTAAGATTCATCAGGAACGCTGCAGGAGCTGGTGTCTGGCTATGCATCACATTTGCAGCAGAACATAACAGCAAAAGGGTTCTCTATTAAGTACTAAAGACGCTCACCATGAAGGAGTTGAATAATTCTAAGACTGCAGTGGTAATTAAAAGTGGCATTGTGTGTTGAATTTGGAGAAAGCACTAATAGCTGTGATGGGCTATTTCAATTTTGTTTGATTGGTTTATTGCAAACAGCTGAACGTTGGTTCAGTTTGCTAACAAACCTAATTTGTAATGGGGGTTGAATAATTTTGAGAGCCATTGTATTTTACCGTAAGGTTTCACAGGGATTCCCTCTGATGCATATTGGTTTCATAGTAGTTACTAAATGTCTAGTCATGGTTACTGGATTATAAAACCTAAGATTAATGACTGAATTAGACTGAGGGGTTAATACTGTACTCTATAATCTCATTTCAGATCTTTTAAGCAACCCAATATCAGACCAACCGGTTCAATGTCTAACACTTAGCTTAATTCCATGCTATTCCAGTTCTTCAGGGTCCTGTAGCCTGAGATTTAGCGTGCGTTTTTGTTCTAAAAGGGCTTCAAAGCAGAACTGATATGGCAGAGTGTATGCAATGTTTAAAGTGCACACTCAGTGTGTTCCCTTTGTCCAGAGGGAGCTGACTAGTGTAAGCTCCGACTTTCCCCTGTCAGCTGGGTGATGGCTCATTGACTGACTGCGTCCAGGTATTCTATACATCAGTGTGACGTAGTGTGTACATTAAAAATAAATAAAGATGCACACATCCATTTACGGTTATCCGTAATGGTAAGCCTGCACACACAATGTGGTGATCAACACCCTACCAGAGCTTCTCTAAAAGGTACTGATGTACTTGTCTGCAGGCACATAAGCTGGCATTTTCCCCAAAGCACAACTGAGGAAGTGCTTTACAATACTGATCAAATTCAATATCACAATACTTTCCAAATATATCTTGGTATCTGGTGATATTTGGGTTTGCACCAATGATGTTAATGAAGAGTACTAATTCTCTAAAAAAAGAGCTCGTCTTTACTGAACTGTTGTGTTTTCCTATCCTCCAAACAGGTACCCTACACAGTACTGAAAATGTTAACCACGCAGAAACCGCTTTTCCAGAAAGAAATGTGTAACTGTTTAACTGTTCTTTTAAAACAATCTCAAACACCCAGGGACTACATTATATGTACATTATAAGGTTGTAGTCACCTGCTCACCATCTTGTGTTTCTTTGTTATTCTAAAATCAATAGTATTAATAGGAACTCTGTCCACCTTGGCTGCAGTAACGGCCTCTACTCTTCTGGACAGACTTAATATTAGATGGCACTGCGGTGAGAATTTGATTATATTGAGCCAAAAGAGCATTAGTGAGATGAAGGAACTAATGCTGGTTAATCAGTTCTGGCTTTCCAATTCATCTTGTTGGAAGTATTGGATAGAGCTCCATCTCTAGAGAACTCGTGTGTGCAACTGAATGCCTGTGTTAGTAAATGATGCCTTTAAGTAGCTGAATTCACTGATTAGAGTGGGACATACAGTGTACACTGTGATTTCTTATCCATCAATGCTTCTTTAAAAAATATGGAAGAACTGCATTGGATGTGAAGCAGGGCCTTTTCCCCAGAGGCCTAGAGCTCCATCAACAATCCCCACACTGTTCCTTCAGCAGTGTGCCCACGGCTACACTCTGGCCACTGTGATTCTGCCAGCTGCCAAACCCGCTCTAGACGCATCATGAGACCTGTGTGAGAATGACCAGTTTTTTCCAGGCACACCAATCACGACGTTACACATATAATCACTGATTAGGCCCCATTATTACATGGTACAGAGATTCAGATGACGTGATGGAAACTGTGATGCAGGGCTCAAAATTAATTGCTGTTTGTTTTCAATAATAAAACAGACTCTGGTCATGATAACTACACTAGATAAAGCTTGCGTACAAACATGGACTGTTGAACTGAAATTAGACAAACATGGATATATTCAACAGTGACACGCTCAAACACACACTAGCTGGGCCCGTTTATATTTTCTTATTTTCCCACATTATTTCAAAATTAACATTAAAATATTTGAAAATGTAAGATCTTAAATGAGGTTTGACATGGACAATATTGTTTGGCTGTTGAAATCTGCTGATATTAAGGTTCCACTAATCTATTCATACAGGGAAACAAATCCTGCCACCAAAGCAACCAACATTCATATGCAGGCACCTTTAATGTGAGAAGAATTGTTCATTTCTGAGATTTCCAATGGCTTCATGCTCTAATACCATATGTTAGAGACTTCTATGCTTGTAGTTACTAAGGATATGCATTCTAACTTATGTACAGTATTCTAATGTATTCTGAGTAATGTACTGTTAAGTTAACAGTGCTGGTAATACAATGCAATAATATTCAGTAGTGCAACAATTCAGATATGTGCAGAGGACTGCAATGAGAAATGTGTTTTATTATTTAAAAGGAACTGGGGACAGCTTTTTTGTCTTGACTGGATGCCATCTCTGTAGAGGAGCTAATGAGCTGACATTTCTAATGTGTACAGTGCCGATACTGAGAAGCTCCACCCCCCCCCCCACGATACTAACCAGAGCTAATTAGCAAAACATTACACCATCCCAGCTGTTCTGTGCTGTTCATTAAAAGAAGAGCGAAATTGAGATATTACAGCAATATTGAACAATTAACATTTGACATGCAACAGTCAAATCAGTCACTAAAGCACTATTTAACCAAAACTATTTAACTCTGTTTATGTTTGATCATTTAAATTTATTGGGCAGCTTTTTTATTTATCTGGATTTTTGGCTTCTTAAAACTGGTCTCAGTATCGGCCAGGCCCTACATTTCAGATTGGAAGGGCTGTAGAACAAGAAGAGTTTACCTGGTTGGGGATATGCAGGTTGAAATCCAGACCACACACAAACTCAGAGTGGTGCTCCATTGTGTCCAGCAGCATCGGACTTCTGGAGTAATCCCAGAACCTGCAGACGCAGAGCAGCACAAGGCAATCAGACTAATTGAGTGGCTGTTTTTCCTCCTCAAAGCCCTGACACAGCCTCTGGCTCACCAGGCCTGGCTTTATCCATATACAGCAAATTCAATTAAATCGCCTCCTACAAAACACTCCCCAGCCGTAGGAAAACATTAGGCTAGCATTAATACTAGGGTTACTCATAGAGAACATATTACTTATGAGCGCTCTGAGACAGAAGCAGCTCCAAGAATAGCTCTGTTTTAAGGAAAGATTCTGGTATGAATTATGGACGGGCCACAAGTATAGCTGGAGGCAGGTTAAAGCTTGAGAGAGGAGGATGGGGGGGGGGGGGGGGGGGGGTGCAATAAGATAAACTGCACTTAAAATTTGCCATTGATTAGGCAAAAAAAGCAGTTGGGTCATTTCTTCAATGAATACATTTTGTGCCAAACCGTGACTGAATTGCATAATTTTTTTTTTTTCTGAAGGAACCCATTCAAATTGTGGCTACACAATATATCCTCCTAACCAATCTCACAGATGTTGTTTGAGTTTATAGGCGAAAAAAAATATTTGGAAAAAATAATGCAGCCCAGTCTTTAAACCACATACAAAATTAATTTTTGGTATTTTGTCTAAATCATACAGCCCTAACCAAAATAATAAACCGCTGCCTTAAAGGAATGATTTGTCATTACTAAAATAAAACTTTAATAAATAAATAATCAATTGATCAAACAAGACTCGTTTAGTAGTCAACAGTCACCCACATTTTTGTCTGTAGATACGAGCTCACACGCTTCTGTAAACTGCATGCAGGTCTTTATTAAGGTCATTCAGATATGACTTATCACAGGACTGGAAAAACACAATCTGAATGCCTTGTTTACACAATAGTGTGCACAATACAGAAGAACTAATATCCTTACTTAATTAACCTTTGTGAGGCAACACAATTTGCCCTCCCCAACCAACCCTATATAAATAGGGCCATTTCTACGAAGCCCACCCCCCCTGCATAGAAACTGGTAGAATGGGCAGTTATGCTGTGATCGGGGTAGGATGCTTTATCTCGGGTAAACATGGAAACCTCACGGTTTTGAAAGAGGCCTACGCAGAGCTGGGTAAGTAAACAGAACTGTGTGTGTGTGTGTGACAGCAGGTGCCTCTCACGCTCTTGTGCACATCACCCTGTTAAAAAAAGACAGCATGGTCAAACAAAACCCTTTCTTTTCCACAGCAAAGGAACAAAACATTTTCACATTCATGCATGCATGGATGAAAGTCACTTCTATTAATTACTGCACAGCCTGAGCAAACTCGTAGTAATTACACTATGACTGCTTTGCTCAAACAGCAGCACATCTTGAGTGAAGCAAAATACATTTCTAGGAGAGAACGAGGATCTAAACCCCCCCCCCCCCAATATTTTAGAATACAAAGGGCGTGCGTTTCAGAGCAGGCACAAAGTCACAGTGCCAGAGTAAAACTAAACTTTTCACAATCTTGTGACTAAAGCTGTATTCTGCCCTGTACTGTGGGCAAAAGGCTCATGACCATGTGATTTCCACACAGCAATGACATTACAAAACTCTAAATGCTCTAAGGCTACATTATGAAGGGCAGACAGACTCTATCTGGGGGTGCTGTTTTGGAAATGTTTTGGTGTGTTGTATTGGTTGCAATTTGTATTGATTTTCTGTAAACATGCAAAATCTTCTGTAAAAATCTTGTCTCTTAAAAAAAAAAACAACTTTACAGGAGAAGAAAACAATTTCTTAAAGGACATCAACGTATTTTTTTATTCCAAGTCAGTTTGGAGTGTTTCTATTGGTGTAAAGAACATCTGCCAGAAATAAATAATTAAAACAAACCCAGATAAACCATCTATAGCTATATAATCTATCTATCTATCTATCTATATATATATATATATATATATATATATATATATATATATATATATATATATATATATATATATACACACACATACATACATACATACATACCATTTATCATTAAAAATATTTAAAAACTTTATAATTAACTAGAAAACAGTCACTAAGGGAGTGTTTAGTCTTTTGGGTTCTTTACGATCCTGGTGCGAACAAAATAAGCAGACCAAGACACCCTGAGCAGCTTAGTCACGGTCTGCAGTTGGCGTTGTGTAGTGGTTAACTAGCAATTGAAAGTGGTGGACTAGCAATTGATTTTCCAGCTGGACAGACCCATAGCACTACACCAATTAGTCTCTGGGCAAAACTCCTAACGATACATTCATCTACCTATGTAACCTAATTCAAATACTGATGCTCTGGATAAGTTAAGACAAATGCCATAAATGCAAATATCTGCTTCCAAACTAACTGTGGTCAGTGTTGGAAATTTCCGAGGAGCAGTTGAAGAAATCCAAAGACCATGATTCCTTGTAATAGGATAGGATGGCTGTAAAGTTTAAAAGGCCACAGTGAGCCATTTTCTTAGGTCTTCCCATTGCACCATGGACATGTGCTCCATAGACGTTTGATTTTGTTTGCTATGGATTGAGGACTGTTCATTGGATTTGTAATTATATAAAACCATCCATCCTTTACAAACCATCCATCCTTTACAATTGTGCCTCAACATCCATTCTTCCCTCAGCCATGTACCATTGTCAAACATCCATCACCCCTCGTTTATCCATTCATCCGGCCATTCTTCCAGCTTTTGTGTGAATAAACATTGATTGTCTGTTCATCTTCCTTGTGTTTTAATGGACACACCATCACAATAGCCAACCTACCCCTACCCTGCTATTCCACAATCCTTTACAGTTAGGTTCAATTGTAGTACAAACACAACATGAACCAAGGATGCATAAAAGGACAGGATGAACCAGGATGAACCATCATTTCTTGTGCCTTGGTTCTTGCAAAATATGGGGATCTAAACCTGTTTTGATATTGTGTTTGATCATCTATTTATGAAATTTGAAGTGGTATCGATACAACTGATAGTGTTGGTTGCATAAACATAAAATTATAAAATTCACAATACACACGACACCACACATCAGTTGTGTGTTATGTGTTAAAGAACATTGGACAAGCTTTGAGGTCAAATAGACCAAAGTACAACTTCAATACATTTTCTTTATGTTATCACAGTTATTTTTATTATTAATGTACATAAATTTTGCCCAATCATGACTTTGTCTTTGTGATAATCAACATGATCTTCTGGTGTGGTGTCCGATAAAATGCGATAGTGTATTATTTTCCGCTTTGAATCAGAAACAAGATAGTTTAGTTCGATAGTAATTGTAACCAATAGATGTTAATGCTAAATAAAAGCAATCTGGTATTAGGCCGGTCACAGCCAAGATGTTTTATTTTGTACCATATATATATATATATATATATATATATATATATATATATATATACAGTCATGCCCGAAAGTATTCATACCCCTGGCAAAGTTTGACTTAAATTTACTTTTATTTAACCAGAAGTTATATTTTTGCCTTGAAACGACACAGGCATCTCCCAGGAGATAACACGATGATGTACAAGAGGCATCATTGTGGGAAAAAGTATTTCTCAGCTTTTATACACATTTGAACAAAAAGTGGCATGTCCAAAATTATTCATACCCTTTGAAAACTGTCACAGTATATGGGAAAATCCAAAGTTCTATACCATTCCAAATAGTCCAAGCTGTTTTAAAGCATCCTAATTACCCTGATTCATTGGGAACAGCTGTTTTAATCAACTCAACAGGAGAAAAACAGCAGCTCTCTGCAGTTGGTTTGTGGACAGTCATGGCTAAGACAAAGGAGCTCACTAAGGACCTGCGGCTGTGCATTGTGGCCGCTCACAAGTCAGGAAAGGGCTATAAAGCCATATCAAAATGTTTTCAAGTTCCAGTGGCTACAGTGCAAAGTATTATTAAAAAATACAAGAAGTTCCGCACTGTGGAAAATCTCAGAAGATGTGGTCGGAAGCCAAAAGTGACACCTGTGCTGGCCAGGAAAATAGTGAGAGAGGTGAAGAAAAATCCAAGGATCACCACCAAGGCCATCCTGGTGAATCTGGACTCTGCTGGTGGCGACATCTCAAGGCAGACAGTTCAACGGACACTGCACACTGCTGGGTTCCACGGACGCAGGCCAAGGAGGACACCACTTCTCCAGAAAAGGCACACAAAAGCCCGCTTGACCTTTGCAAATGCTCATCTGGACAAAGAAAAAGACTTCTGGTGTTCTGTTTTATGGTCAGATGAAACAAAAATTCAATTGTTTGGCCACAATGATGTGTGCACCATTTGGCGTAAAAAAGGAGAAGCCTTCAACCCTAAGAACACCATCCCCACTGTCAAACATGGTGGTGGGAACCTAATGTTTTGGGGGTGTTTTTCAGCCAATGGACCAGGGAACTTGATCGCAGTAAATGGCACCATGAAAAAAGAGCAATACATCAAGATTCTCAACAACAACATCAGGCAGTCTGCAGAGAAACTTGGCCTTGGGAACCGGTGGACATTTCAGCACGACAACGACCCAAAACACACAGCCAAAGTGGTGAAGAAATGGTTAGCAGACAAAAACATTAATGTTTTGCAGTGGCCCAGCCAGAGTCCTGACTTGAATCCAATTGAGAATCTGTGGAGGGAGCTAAAGATCAGGGTGATGGCAAGGAGACCCTCGAACCTCAAAGAGTTGGAGCTCATCACTAAAGATGAATGGGCAAAAATACCAGTGGAGACATGCAAAAAGCTGGTCAGCAATTACAGGAAGCGTTTGATTGCTGTAATAGCCAATAAAGGCTTTTCTATTAATTATTGAGAAGGGTATGAATAATTTTGGACATGCCACTTTTTGTTCAAATGTGTATAAAAGCTGAGAAATATTTTTTCCCACAATGATGCCTCTTGTACATCATCGTGTTATCTCCTGGGAGATGCCTGTGTCATTTCCAGGCAAAAATATAATTTCTGGTTAAATAAAAGTAAATTTAAGTCAAACTTTGACAGGGGTATGAATACTTTCGGGCATGACTGTATATATATATATATATATATATATATATATATATATATTTTTTTTTTTTTTTTATCATCACATGAAAATGGCTTCTGCTACAACTGCTACAACTGCTATTTTTGAAAATATGTAAAAATCCAACAACAATAGATCACAAAGCATGAAATAATAGCTATTTCTCATTTAATTAAATTAAAATCCACTGTTGGATAATGTGGCCAATCTGTCACCCCAACTTCTCTTGTGGCCAGTCCTGACACATTTGTCATATATTCTGTGGCAGAAATTGAAGTATGAAAAAAAGCATGAAAATGATTTATTAATGATAATTTGAATCATCGTGTAAAAGACAAACAGGAGGCACGCTAGCTATGGCTATTCTATGAGTTTGCTAAAGTATGAATTTCCCCCTAGTGGCCTGTTGGTGCATAGTGGTGTAATAATACATTAAGATGTTTTAGACATTTTGAACAAGCTAGTTGTCTGCCATATAAGTAGTACAGGTTAACCACCCTTTCCTGAAAACCAAATGGCAGATGCACTGTAACCATCTGTGGAAGAGGTCACTTTATCAGAAATCAGTAAACAAAAGAAACATGACAGCTGAAACCTACACCTATTAAATACCTCACAGCCTTGTGGTTCAAGGATGTAGAAAGGCTGTGCCATTAAATGTTACCATGCACTCCTCTTCAGCCTCAGAGAAATGTAGTGGCTCTTTTAAAGACTTAAATGATTAGCGTCTGGTCACTGTGTGAGCGAAACCTGCTAACCTCATCCTGGAACTCTTGGCACGGCATGTTAGACTTGCTCTTTAAACCCTTGAATCAACCTAACAAGCACTTCATTAATGTGGGTCAGACCAGTGAAAATGCATTGTAAATGTATGGAGATTCAATGGCTTAAATTTTGTAATTTTGTCATAACTTTCAAAACATAGGTGGTCATTCAGTGCCAAGTCAATTCAGTCATGTAAATGGAACTGAAATTCAAGGTTTCTGAGATGTCACACATTCACCCCACCACTTCACGCTGAAGAAGACGGTCTGAGCGTTTCAGTCTGGACTACTGTCTTTATTAGGCACGATATTGGGCAAGCATTAAAAAAATAAAGCAGAGAAACTAAACAGCCTGATCACTTAAAATAAAAAAATAATTATGCCTTTTGTGAAAGATAAATATTGTGAGTTGACCTATGGAGGGAAAAGTATACAAAAAAAATGTAGGCTTGGGCACCCTTTAACGTAATGGTTGTGAATTAACAATGTAACTAGTTCCTAAACTGACATTTTGAGATGTTATTAATATACTGTATATTTGTTACCATATATGTATTTTGTTTAATTAATATTTAACAAAAAATATTTTGATTAATTTCATAATTACTACAATATATATTATATATTTACATGAATTATTGCTGGGTGGCTCACTAAGGAGATTGGTAAGCAACACAGTTTACCATAAATGAAAGCGTGCAATGGCAGTAGCATTCATGTGGTGGATTAGTGCAAGCAGAGACAGGGGAAATGGTAATGATACAAACTTCTCAGACCAGTACCCAGAGGAGAGCAAACAAACTCACCTGTTATACTGTCCCTCTGGCAATGGCTGGCTACTGTGGCCAAATTATGTTACTTTAAAAGGGCTGTCATTGCAATAAATGAGTCTGCAACTACATGTCTGGCCTGTGTCCAGAGAGTCATGAGCATTTTCCGAGCACAGATTAAGGCCAGTCTGAGACAGAATTACTCTGTGGATGGGATCTCTGATGAAAAGGCCTTTTTGTCCAGTTTTAATTATACAGCATTAGGAAAATTGCCTTCTTTTTGTCTCTGTTTGCAACAGTGGTCATGGACTGTTAACCTAAACTCCATCTACATCCCTACAAACTACATCCCACTAGAGTCTTTCAAAAAGGAAAAAACTCTCTAACTAAGAAAAAAAATGTGACATGAACTGACCCATTTCCTCTAATGCTGCAGTCCTCACAAAACAACATAAAAGAGTACAATGAATACAATGATTTGAATAATTCAGCGCTTTTAGACACATCACTGTCACTGTGAAGGCTTTAAGTCTGGGGCCTCTGTCTGGTAAATTCTCCCTAAATATACATGCAAGAGAAAATGAGCTGAACTTGGAAGTCAAATGCCAACTTCATGCAGAGAAACATATCAGAGTGGCCTGGGGCAAGGACAGTTAAGAGAGGGAGATATGACCAATCCACTCAGAGCTGAGTGACAGCACTCTGATAAATCAGTACCTATAATACCACAGAGTATACCTTTCAGACCCAGACCAACAAGATTGACCATGACCACGTTTGATGTATAGGTGGTCACGATTACATGATTAAAAATGAATAATGATTAAATGTATCTTTCTGCTGAATCAGGAATTATTTATATGTTTAATTAACATAATTACATATATTTTAATGAACCTTATTACAGAAAACCAAATGTTTTAATTTTTTTACTTTTAAAAGCAATTGTTTTAGATGACTGAAACAGCAAACAGCCTTAATACTGATGTTAGTTTAGTACAGTTTATACTGCTGTCATACAGTTAAACGGGGTACAACTGTGTGGACGGAAAGATCATGCATTCGAATCTCAGCGATGTAAATAAATTAGATAATATTATCTATATAAATAATTACACAATATATCTGTATTTTTACTAACACCTATAAAACAATGCACTGTAAACATTGCCTGATATCACATTCTGTGCGCATCCCAGACAGTTTTATTACTGGACAATAATAAAATATTTATTTTAAATGTTTAATTTAAATATTTAAAATATATATCACTGCTGTCCAATGAAAAACACCACCAATAAAATTGCTCTAAATGACTTGGAATAAACCTTTATTTTACATTAACAAAATTTTGGAGATACATGTTTTTCATTGGACAAGGACAAGAGATTTTATTTATATATCATGTAATGATATAAACTGATTTAATATAAATTGACTATATAATAGAAAAAAACTACATTAGTTAAAATGCATGTCTTGAAAATATCTGTGCAAAGTGTTTCATATGATTTGCTGAAGGATTTTGGTATCATTTTTAATGCAGTATAGTAAGAATCGTAAGAATAGAAGCATCGTAGGAATGCAGTATTAAATAGGACTCAATACAAACAGAATGTCCAGAACTGCCTGGTAAACATCCTAAAATAACACTGTGTGGAAACAAGGAAATTATGTGGTTTACTTTAAATGAAAGGCATTTCTTGAATGAAGCATTGTGTGCTTTTCAGTGTATAAGATACTCTGACGCTTGTTGATATAACATCTGATCAAATATAATGAAGACTATCATCAAAGCAATGCCCTACACAATGTAAAAAAGGTTACTTTGGGCTGTAATTTTATTCCTTTCTACGAACGCCTGCCACCTGTACGCTGTACAGAAGAACAAGTGCAATAATATTCTTACCTAAAATAACAACAGATACAATGTACAAACACCTGTTTCATATAGAAATAGACCATGCTGTATTCTCATCAACTTAAGTGTTAAATATTAAAGAGATTGCCAATGAAACATAAAATATTAAAAACATGAAGCAACTGCTGGGCACTTAGACAATGACCACTAACGTACTTACAAAATCTTATGGGAACTACATGTAAACACAAGATTCCTGAACAGGATTGGACAGTACGTAAATTCTCCCTTGAGGGAACTTACTACACAAGTGAAAAGAAGGCAAAGTAAAATGGTCAGTATTTCCAGTTCCCATCCAACATCCCAAGTAAATCAGGTTAGCTACTAGTGGTACTAAACAGATCTATGTAGTCTGAGTTAAAGTCGGCAGTCAAACCTGTGGTCTTCTAAATGTGCTCTTCTAACCAACACACTGCCAACTTTACTGGCCTACAGCACGTTCTGACTACTTCTCAGGTTTTGGAAGGAGCTATAACGAACTCAGTTTCAGCGAACCCAGTGCTGGAGCATGAATGTGCATGTGCAGGTGCTCCAGAATGTCCTATTCTATTGGGCAACGCTTTTCTATGGGGTGTCTTAACATGCACACCTACTGCTAGCTTTTCAGATTATTTTCAATAACCAAAGATTCTATGAAGACATAGTAGGGAAGAGGCACAGACTACAATGTATCTACAACAGATCCCGTCTAACCTTACAGTACAGCAGTAAATGTAAGCCCTCACCAGTATTTTAACCTCTAAAAACGAAGGTACGTCTGGACGGATCTCACAAACTTGGTGCCTCTAAAATGTTACAGGCCACTCTCTGTACTGTTTTATCCAGAGAAAAATGTACAGGCATGAATCATAAACGGGTAAAGAATGTGGGCATAAGGGTCTTGCCAATCTCCTAAGCATGACAGGCAGTAGCACAAACGGCAAAGACTTTTCTCATGCCTCTAAGTATCGCAGTACTGCCTAAGCCCTCCACCAACTTCATGTTCATGTCCAAAAAATCTTTCACACTGCTGAACTTTAAAGACAAATAAAACTTTCCCAATTTTGAACATTTATAAGAATATATTGGAGAGAAAATAAAAGGTGGCTTCTCCCAGTAAGCACCGCTCGTGAAAGCAATAACCAATAAATGCCCTTTTTCAAACTCCTATCAAAAAGCAATCCAGGTTTGCACATTTTAACAGACACTTCAGGGCAATGTTTCTCAACCATGCACATGGAGTACCCTTGTCCTGCACATTTTAGTGTTTTCACTTGGAAGGAATGTCATTATTGTCACAATCATAAAAACTATATGTCCAAAAGTATCACTCCTAATTCATAAATGCATCTACTTTAACTTGAAACCATAGCTGCCACAGACATTTAGTTGCTCACACACAGAGTCACGTGAGCCTAATGTCACCATCCCAAAACTAACGGGCTAGAGGGGTATGACGCATTTTCTGAAGTGATGAAGCTCGATTCGATACCTTTGGAATAAGCTCCAGAACTGATCATCCACCATTAACACCCCACCTCACTAATGCTGTTGTGTCTGAATGCAATCAAATTCTCACAGCAATGCTGCTACACCAAGTGTGAAGCCTCATCTGAACACTACAGGCTGCAACTGCAGTTAAAAAAAAAAGCAATTATACTCTATTAGTATCCTTGATCTCAGAAGAAATGTTGGATGAGCAGATACTTTTGGACATGTAGTATTGAATACATTTTCAGACATTCAGCAAAATAAGGTTTTTGGCCTTCATCCAAACACAGTAACCCAATGTGTACACTTGTGAAGCTCACATGCTACATTAAGTGATGTGAAAGCAGAAGTGAGCTGTCTAGAATTTGAGAACAGAGTTTTGTAGCTGTCAGGTCAGCAGTAGCATCCTCTTGATGGCAAGATTAGTTCCACAAGCATCATAAACATAGCTGTGCCCTCAAACACAGCTGATGCCCTCTCCAGAAGGAAATAAAGCAGTCTACCCTGAAATTAGATCAATGTACTTTACAACCCATTCAACACGGATGAATACCAATTACCTTTTCTGCATAGTGTTTGGCCCCCTGCTTTAACTACACTTGGTGTTCTATAAGTGCTCAGCACATCCTTGCCTATCCATGGTCTGACCAGGAAAATGTCAGTAGAGCCATCTTCCACAGAGGCCATGGTTCAGTACTTCTGGATATTAGGAACAAATGTGAGGAAGGGTTCCAAGAGGATGGAGAGTGCAGTGTATAGATGGGTGATGGATGGTATCTCATTCTCATGAAAGTACAATTTGCATTTCTGTGTTTGTCTTACTCCATTCCTCATGAGGCTCAGTGTGGGTGGATGAAGAGATTTTACACCATTTTTGTAATCGCTTTTAGGAACAGAATAAACACCCATCCAGAAGAGGAAAACATTCAAGAACATCAGCACAAAAACTTGACTCAAGCCCATAGTTCATTGTGCTTGCTGCA
This sequence comes from Salminus brasiliensis, assembly GCF_030463535.1. Classification (NCBI taxonomy): domain Eukaryota; kingdom Metazoa; phylum Chordata; class Actinopteri; order Characiformes; family Bryconidae; genus Salminus; species Salminus brasiliensis. The sequence continues at coordinate 65,250,776 of NC_132878.1, read as the reverse complement.
TGATATTTCTCTTACCTGACTGTGAAGTCGTATGAGCAGGATGCCAGCACTGTCTTGTAAAACGGAGAGAACTATAAAAAGCAGAGCAGGAAATTAATAGTACAGTTGGCAGGAAGAATCACAGCATATGCACGGCAGCCCTGCCGGTTGTTCCAGCACGCTCTAAATGAGTATGAGCAATAAACGTCCTTGTATAGACCTTCAGCTTAGATTCAGAATTTCAGAGCTTTTTGTCTGATTTCATAGATAACGGAGTCATACAGGTTTAGAAAGCACATAAGCAAGTCTATTTAAGATATAAGCAGGAGTGTGATGCTTGCATGGAGTTCACATAATGTTAATTAGTGCTGTCTGCGTTTCTGTTACTTGTTAGCTACTAGATATGTCGGTGTCGTGACACATCCTATCCCCCCCGGGGACATCCTATCCGCTCTGACGTCATCTTACAGAATGACCATTTAGGACCCAATACAGTGATCAACGACCCAAAGTAACTTACAATACTGTCAAGAAAAGAACACAGTAATAATGGAACATTCAGGACATATGACATGTGTCAGGGGGATAGGATGTAGATAACTGTTGCTAATATTTGTTAGCAAGCTAACACATGCTAAAGGAAACAGCTCAATAGCGGTACCTGTTGGGATCAACTTTATATGCCAGCTTTATAGGAACAACAATATTATATTGTATAATTTCAGAAATGACCAGTAAATATCTTCAGATAAATTTTAATCTGGCATATAAGTATGTGCATGATTTCAACCAATGCATTAGTCGGGGGAATAGGACGTGTCCGGGGGGATAGGATGTGTCACGACACCGGTTCAGCTTACACAATACGGTTATCGTAGACACTAGTTGACCACACTGCAGTTTCTAGCTTGTTACTGGTCTGAGCATCTCTCCAGCTTATGGTACACGTGGCAGTCTTTTCATAGACTACACCAGGTGGTGGTAAAACTAGTGTTTTTGATACTTTTACACTTTCTGAAAGTAGCAGTGCATCACCTGCAAACTCTGCCAGATAAAGGAAAACAGGCAGCTATGAAGACTAGGACTCGTGATCGTGGCTTTGCCTGTGCTAGTGTCTGCCAAAAGGGAGCTCAAATTTAGCAAGCAACAAAGCTCTAGCTTCAGGGAAGCAAGCAGGTATTTAATTTGCTCCCTGAAAACCACCTGTACAACATCAGACTAGGGCTAACTACATATCAAAAGGAGAATTCAAAAGTGCAAGGAAGCCAATCCCCAGGAAAGCTGGGCTTGCCTAAAAGCTAACAGTATCTGAACAGCTATAATCTCTTCAGCTGCAACAGGACACAGAGAGGACAGTAACACTAATCTGGTAAGATTCAGGAACAGTGCCAAAAAATGAAAAAGTTTTTGGTATAGTGCTAAAAACAAAACTATGCTACGCTGTGCTAGTCCCACATTATAAGGAAAACCACTGTACACGCTCATTAAACAACAGGGTTTAATGAGCGCGTAAATCATCATCTGAGCATTTCACACTCTGATCAAGGTCTCATTTACTATTTATTAATTAAAGAACAATTTAACATTAGTCTTTTTTAAATTACGTATTTTTCACACACCGACAAAATGCACTATTTAAATCCTTAAACTGCTGAGGAGAGGCTTTCAAGCACTCGTGTTATTTCAAAATAACACGCTGATAACTTCAAAATGAGAAGCCCGGCGAACATCAAGAATCTATTGATTAAACATCTCTAAAAGCCTTCTTCAATTTAGAGGTAGGGAGGTCAGCAATTAATTTAGTAATATTTTTATCACCTCTGAAGAATGTGGATCCTTTTTTTTTTGCCTTCCACATTTGTAATACAGGTGTAAAGTGGTTATGGGTGGAACTCCGTTATAGCTAGTCATAATTAAACCAATTTTATAGTTAGGATATAATTTTTCACTTTATTTGGAGGCGACTTTTGTATTATAACAGTCCACAGTCCATTCTCCAGGTGGTCATGGAAGGAGAAACACGTTACATCTATTATTAGGCTTCCTGGTGGCTTTTTGTTTATGAGTTTATGAAAGAGTACTCTGGCATAAGCTCATTTGCTGAATTTATTGAATACTTGAGAGAGAAATGGACCTTTGCAATATTTATGAGCGCTATGTTGCTCAAACTGCTGGGTAGGACACGGACCAACATGGCCTGAGGGATACACAGTTATGGAAAACGTTTTTGAACTCTTTAGAATTATCTTACTGCCTGAATGGCTACTAAATATGATTTCCTCTCTATAAGAAGCATACAAATAAATAAATGTTAACATGAATATTTGGCAGTGTTATATATACAGTCTTGTTTAACAAACACTTCACAAGATTTGTTCAATCTTTTATAAACTAGTGTGGCCTTGTTTATTGGGGGAAAAACACACCAAATTATTCCCAATGTTTTAGGATCAATCCAGCACATCCTGCACACTGCACGTTGTTTTGTTTTGAGCGTTTCTGTTTGGGATTGTCAGACTGGAAAGCCCAGCCCTTTTCCAATATTCTTCTGCAGATTGTTACTGTATGGCTGAAATATTTTGCATCACAGCACACTAAATTGAAATAGCTCAGAAGGTGTGTAGGGATTCCCACCCATACAATCAGTGTTTAAAGTGCATGTAAACTCTATTTTTTTTAACTAAGCATTCACATACACATAGTCCTTGTGGCATTTGGGGGAAAACAAGTGATTTGTCCCACAAAATCATTTTATGCTGGTAAATGACACTTGCTGTTCTGAACCTAGCTAGATTTTGGGCAGTGATCTTCCAACAGGAACCTGCTCCTCATTAAACCCTGCCTCCACACACTGGTTAGCAAACCCATAACATGAATTTTTCAAATGTGCTGTGAAGGCGAGACATCAGCAGATACTGTCGATGGATGTACTCTTTTATAAGAAGCCAAAACAACACAGACTTCGACAGAAACTAGGATTCTACAGTAATGCATTGACAGTTAGCTATTGTTACAAGCTATTGTGCAAAATTTTGATTGTTAAGGAATCAAAAATTACTCATTTTTATTTAAACTTTTTTAACAATTGTTTTGTACCAAAAGTATAAGTATAACTTTCTGAATGATTTCAAACCATCAGCAAACAAAACCGGACACTTGTTAATAAGTTTAATAAGTTGGATGGCATTGAAGCTTTTTTTCTGCTTCCAACTTCAATTTCAAAGGGCTCACAAAGCATTTCACCACAATTGCATATGGCTTTTGTAAGTGTTTTGGGCCTGTGCCATACGTTAGGTATAACATGTGACTGCTGGTCAATCTCCTGCTGAGTTACTGTCCACTCAGATGCAGAGTGGACTGAGCTCCATATAATCTGGCTAATTGTTGGCTATGTGGACACACCAGCTCACAGACTCAATTAAGCGGATTTCTAAAGGAAATCCATAGCTGTCACCACACAAAGACAAAACACGCTCACAACTCTACACGCAGACTTGCATCACGAGTCTAAACGGCACTTGCCAGCTTCGCTCAACCCTAGGCTTTGATCAACACCATTTCTTGAAGAAGAGGTGACACAATAATGGCTGTGTGTTACTGTGTGTGCGCACGCATGTATGGGCTGAACTGCATTGTGCCAGAAACAGATGACACACTGCCAGTGTATGCCATTTTTTTTCTTAATCAATTGTAGAAAAATGTTTCAATGACTGAACTGGATTAGTATTTCAGGAGTCTGTGATACCAAACGAACAGTGATGACAGGCTGTCAATTTATCGGGCATCTGTTTGCTTAATTTATCGGGCATCAGTTTGCTTAATTAGATTTGCAGTGGAGCCACAAAGTAAGATAGAACTGTATAAACTGTATTAACTGAACTGAACTCACAGAAACAAAAAGCAGCTTAAACGTACCTTCACTCTCCGAATGGCATAAGTGTGGCTTAGCATTTGAGCAACAGGTTGGCGCACACTCCGCAGGTCCCACACACACAAACTGCAGTCAACCGATCCAGTCACCACAACATTCTGAGGGAGGGAAACAGGAAAAGGTATCTGAACATTGAGGATGTGCTGACTTTGATCAAAATGGTAGTTACTGCCATTTAATTTACTGTACTTTACTATCTTCTTTAATTGTGTATGTATCTGTTTTGGTCACTACTCTTGCATTGAGGCCCTGGAGAAACCTAATTTTGCTCAACTCTACATTAATAGGGTAAAAATGAGGCACTTCTTGAAACTTGAAACTGATCAGAAGGTGGTTATTTTTCACTCGCCAAAGTGAACTCGAAATCCAGGATTGGATTTGGATTTGAGGTTCAGATATTACCGCAGTCCATTACAACCTAATTACCTGGTCATATTTACACCAATCACAGCTGAGGATCTCGGCCTTGTGTGCAGGGATGGCCATTCGACATGACCCTGCTTTCACATCCCAAACTCGAAGCGTCCCGTCTCCTAGCAAGACACACAGATTCAAAACTTTATGCAGCAGTTTGTCTAAAGATCTAATTTACCCAATGTTCCTTTGACCAAAATGTAGTGGATCAGCTAAGACAAGTTGGCGTCTGGGGTGTGTATACTCAGTTTTGCAGTGATGTAATGAGGCTAATGAATCTACTGGAGTAATGAAGCTTTTATCCCACCAATTAAATTATACAAACTGCATGTCTATATAATCACACACTTGGCTCAACGTGTGTCGGTTTGTTCAGTAATCTGTAATAAACTTGCTTTTGTCATTTGTATGAAACATGGGCAAAAGCACAGATACAAATGTGGGCTGGAAAATGATTGTTTTCCAGTAACATATTGTCTGTCTTTATAGATGCCTGTGTGTTCCAGTAGTGTCAGAAATGACAATTTAATATTGTCTAAGGTCTAAATATGATGCTTATTGACTTGAGTATTTTTAGCCCAATATCTTCAGTACAAAACCAAAGAAGTAACCTTCAGATAAGAAACGTCTTGATTGACTACATTTGAAGGAGTAAAGTGGTGTACATTTCACTTTAAAATGTTAACCATAGCATTTTTGAATATTCACACTCTGCACAATTTCATGAATCATGATGTTCATTTCAAGGGTCACTTGCTTCTGAATGGACCAGGACCGAGGGGAGGGGGGGGGGATCCAGCAGTGCCAAGACAATGCGAAAGTGGCCGCTGTCACTGTGCCAATCAGATATACTCACACAGAATTTCAACAAGGAGCTCTCTCTTTCATTCTCTAATACAGTCACCCTCCTACTGCCTGTTTCTTTCGCTAACAGAAAAACCTAAAAACGGAAGGGAATTCCTCCTGAGGCTCTGTAATTCAATACTGCATTTAACCTCTTGCGGTCAGCAGTAAGTGACTAGGTCAGGCCATTCATCGTCTGGCTCACTCGGCCGTGGACCTGCTACATCAGCACCATTCCCAAACCACTGTAAAAGAGTGTGACCAGAGAGAAAAACCACAAAGTGCTTATGGCAAAAACTGCTTAAGTGGCTATATACTGTTCATTTAAATTTTGGGGACACCTTGACTTTTTTGTATAATGTTTGATTTGCCCTATTACTTTCCAATTTCATATGAAACTGCCAAGCTTTTATTAACATAAAACAGCCACGACTATTTTGTTGTTCTTGGTTTGAAGAGCAGCTTTTGCCTAAATAAAGAGCTGGATGTTTTCTTTTCCAAACTACAGTTAAAAGCACAGATTTAAGCTTTTCTGGTACAAAAGTGGTTTGAACACCTGAAACATCTGAGTACTGACATTACAAAAAATGGGCTTTGGCTTTAATCCTAAATTAAATTTAATCCTAACCAGTTGTTCAGTCAGTTTTTAGAGAAAGAATGAAACATATCTAAGTATCATATCTTATAGCAGTTGATAAATGCACAAGTATTGTCTGTAAAATACTCTCTTAACTGATACAGTGTGTGTACATGCTGATATGAAAAGCAAGCAACTCTCCACATAAGGAAGAGGCTTGCGCTGTGCAAAGCTAAGTACAGAGCAATCAAAATATGCTCCGCGTATTGACAATTCAATAGCTCACCGCTCAGATAAATGGCCTCACTTTACTTAATTACTTCTCAGAGATGACCACTTTAAGCCCCTGTCGATCCGCAATATGGAGCTGAAGGAGCCAGAGAGTGGCTTGAGCCAAAAGAACTCTCGAATAAAAAACTGTGCCAAACGCAGGACATTACTGAGGCCTAAAGCATTTTAGGTAATTTCATTTGGTGGGTGCTTTCAATTTATTTGTATAGTGCTTTTTACAACAGATTCAAATTGCATAGAAAGAAACCAAGGCCCAAAAGGACAAACCCTCATGGTGGTGAGGAGGTGGGAGTGAGCTGTGGGCACCCTACACCGCCCTGATACTGTTTACCTGTGGCCGTGCAGGCTAACAAGCCAGGTGTACGGCATAAAAGGGCAGGCTCAGCTGTTCATGAGAGAGAGCGAACACGGTGAGCATGCGAAGGCTGAGCTGGTAAGGACGAACTAAGTTGTGCATGTGGGTACTGTGGGACTGTTAGAGCCCCTATTTGGGTGATTATGTTTTTTTAACTTTCCATTTGGGTGTGGTGAAGGGTGGTTTAAATAAAGGTACGTGTGTCACTTTAGCCCTGTGTTGGTGTTGTCTCTAAACCCCGCTGGTCACCAGGTCACGGTGGTCATGCCCCTTTCCCCAGGTGCTCACCACACCCTCTAACAACATGAGAAAGAACCACTGAGAGGAACCAAGATTTAGAAAAACAAACTTTATAAAGTAATGAGGATGAACTACTGAGAGCAATCAAGATTTAGACTGACAAACTTTATAAGCACTAAGGAGCCAGGACTCAAAACGACAGACTCCACCCAGACTCAATCATGTATAAGAACCTCCGAGAGGGACTGAGATTTTAAAGGACAAACTTTCTAATAGCATGAGGAAGAAACACTAAGAGGACCGACATTTAAAAGGACATACATTCTAACAGCAGAGTTCCAAAGGACAAATCCTTTTTAATACAGGAAAATGTGCCATTGAACAAAGGCACTTTGATCTCACAAATGAAAAAGCTCACAGCAAGAGGAACATAGAAAAATTGGAGAAATCCATCCACCACCATAACTGGAGCTGAAACATGAGGAATGTGGATGGAGAACAAGAAGACCATTATGAAGTTTTTGCAAGATATTAGCAGCATCACAATTTTATAGGTGGCTGTGACGGCCTCAGTGCTGGATTTAGTAAAAACTTTGCAACTGGCTCCAGGCGCTGCTGACTTGCTTAATTATAGAGAAATGGATCTCTGCTTGAGATTGCTGGCACACTAAGCCTTTCCCTTTAAAGCTTTCGTGGCGCAGCTGCCTGAAGAGGCTGGGGCTTGCTGAAGCGGCCCATATCTGCAGAACGCGGGGGGAAAAGTGGAATCCCTGATAAGCACTAATCACCATTGTTTCTCTTCCCATCTCTTCAAAGGATGGCCTCACTGTAAATGACATTACCGTTCAGCTGCCAAAGAAAGGAAGGGGGGGGCTGAAATTACTTGAGAACTCATTAACAAGCAGTGTGTGACTGCAATGCATTAGAGAGTCTGCTGCTGTGGAGCATAAGAGCCAGAGACACCCCCTCCCCCCAAAAAAGGGTGGCTACTTTTTTTTTAACAGCACTGACATCACAGAATGGGTTACAGAGCCTGAATGAACATCAACCTCTCAATAAGACTTATATATCTAAAATACGTTATAGGGAAAAGTATTGGGACACCTACTCATTCATTGTTTCTTCTGAAATCAAGCACCCTTCATTTGTTGGGGTTATTGTCTCTATTGTCCAAGGAATGCTTTGTTTGCATTCAGCGACAAGAGCGTTGGATGAAATGTTGGATAATCACCACCCCACCTCATCCCAAAAGTACTGCATGGAGCACCACCATTATTCCAGAGAACACAGTTCCACTGCTCCACAGCTCAACGCTGGGGGGTTATATGTCCCTTTAGCTCACACCTGGCAGTAGGCATGATGCCAATAGGGTCATGTTTATCTGCATTTGCACATCTGTGTCTGCAACGTGTGCAACTTAAAGTACCTGAAGGCATTCATAAGAAGAGGTGTCTACAAGCATTTGGACATATTGTGTATTTCACTATTTTAGTTTTACAAATAAAGCTTAATCATTACAGTGCCCAGTCACGACACCTACTTTTACTGTCTGTTGATTTGGACATTTTGATTTTCCACAATGAAGTATGAAAGGCATTTTATTCTACCAATCAAAAGGTCACAGTGTGGCCTATAAATAGCAGTCAGTCTCAAAACGTACTAGCTCATACAGTAGAGACTTCACAATGGGACACAATTAAGCTGCTCTGCTCTGGTAGATTCTGATAAAACTCCACAATATGGAAGGGAATTCATATCCACATGCTAATGTACCGAATGATCCAGAACATTAAGAATGATAGAAGAAACATATCACAGTTTAATATGCATATGTACAGTAAAAGCACTCTGAACACTATATCCTTCCCAAGAATAGTTAATAGGCTACAATAGTAAAAAGGCTACTACGACCAAAATATGGTACTGTTGATAACACAACAAAACAGACTGAATCACAGTACACTTATTTTTCTGTAATTTAAGCTAAATTCACCCCCTTTGGAGAACTGGGTAGCATGGTCATATTTGTTTTGCTCTGATCGCTTCGTAGCGCTGTCTACAGCTGGTTTCTACCAAAGAGTGGTACTACAAAATATAAACTCACAGTTAGTGTAAATACAGTGTTAAATAAAGTATTCTAAATAGGGTTGCTCTGACAATACTTAGTATCTGTGTCCGTCTCTGTTATGACCCTGTATGTGTCCTCTGCCAGCTGCTAGTGGCAGAGGTATGACTAGCCGGTGGGAGGTGATCTTGACTCCCAGGGTACTCCTGTGATTGTCGTAGTATTGACCATCTGACCACCATTTTAATCTCTCTAGGTGGGTCTGTGTTTTTTCTCTCTGGCTATCGGTAAGATATTATTACTTTATTGATTTAAAAAAAATACCTTAATGTAGGCCCTCACCTTCTTATATTTACTTCCAACATATGTCCACATGTTTGTGGACACCTCTCTTAATGAAAGAAATAAGCTATTTGCACCCACTGCTGACACAGATGCTTGTACACAGCTTGACTAAGCCCTGTAGAGAAGTATTGCCAATAGAATAGGACTCTCTGCAGCAGATAAACATGAACCTATTGGCACCATGCCTAATGCCAAGTTGGGCTAGAGGGATATAAAGCTTTTGAGCTGTGGAACTGTGTTCTCTGGAATGATGGTGCTCCATCCAGTATTTTTGGGATGAGATGGGGATGCGGTGGGATTGTGATCATCCAGCATCCTAACCTGGTTCCCTGAACAGTAGAGACAGTTACTCCAACCAAATCAGGAAAAACGTTCAGAAAAAACAATGAATGAGTAGATGCCCCAATAATTGTGTATATATAGTATATATAGAGAAAGAATTTCATTCCAAAATATTGCTTTAAGCACAGGTAACATTGCGTGATTTTTCTTCTTTTAAGCTTTTAGTTAGTGTTAGTAGTACATCATGTGGATTCAATTAGATTAGTATAATATGTCTAAACTGAATTACATTATCTCCTGACAATTTAATGGTTCTATTTATGGACACCTAATTAAGTGACCTGGCAGTATGCCTTAGAAGCAATAAGTGGTGATGCAAAATGAAACAGTTTCTCTGCATGGTAAGGTTTCCTTTTGCTTAGCAAATACCCAAACAATTCCACTCTGAAAATTAATATTGATCTGGACCTGAGAGCGAGATGTGGTGTACTGTCAAGAGCAGCTTTACTCCTCTTTGCTTATGGAGTGTTTCTGTGATAGGCAACACAGCGTACTGTTGACCTATGCCCCTCTGCTGAGGCAGCATTTCTTAAATTATTATTCCCCGTGATCAAATTCAGCGTGGCTTCAGCATCAGGGCTGGCGTATCGATTTCCAGACACTTCTCATTACACACATGCTTACGCCTTTGGTATCACTACTTAATAGCAAAGACAAGGGCTCTCCATCAACACGCCAGCATGTTATTCTGCCTAATCTGTTTCAGGAAGGCAAGGCTGACTCCAAATGGTCCCTTTGCTTCTATGTGTGCGTGTGTGTGCATTTGTGTCTGCTACTAACGTCACAGAACTAACCCCCCGAGGCTCTGAGTGTGCACTTTCAGTGCTTCAGAAAAACAAAGCAACCAATAACTGCATAAATTACTAATCATGTGCATCGCATGTTATTGAGGGTGCACACATGGGACTAAAATATCATCCATACAGGCCTTCTAGTGCCATTATTTCTAATTACTAAAACTACTGTGAATATTTCCTAAGAGTTTGGTTTAGTATATGTTGTGGAGTCCCATCGGGTTCTATTTTGGGGGCTATGACTAATGACTGATGTTAAATATGACAGTATGGGGTTAAATACAGGGCCAATGAGGTTAATGATGATCATGCAGATTTTAAATTCTCCTAGTATTCTCTTCATAATAGGAAACAGAGTCTCCATATGAGGTTATGTGTCTTTTTGGCCACAGAGCACTGTCAAATATACCATGACACTAAGAACAAATAGCACTGCAGTAACACATGTCCTTATTTCTAAACAATATAAACAACTGACAGTGAAATGTCCAACACCGCCATGCAAAAAAAAATGCTGATGTGGATCAAATGTTCTTTTCCGTAATGTTTCAAACATGTTTCATCACAAAAGCTGGTCATCAATGAATTGATGATGTGGGGTGAATGAATGAGGATGTATGTGGAGTCAGGTACACTTCCTTTTTTTGGAGTGCAGCAGTGTTGTTAACAGGAGGAGAGTTAACGGAGCTGCAGGCTCTCAGAGAGAGCTGATAAAATCAGAATTGAGCAGCTGGAACCTGATGAACTCTTGGGTTTGATGACAGAGGCTGGTCCTGCGGGGCAAAGCACTGAACACAGACGGAGACTGCCATGCTTTAAAGGTACATGTACGTGCAAGAACACACACATACACATTCACAGACACTGAAAATGTACAGAAACTAACCAAAACACACACACACACAAACTCTCTTCCACTCATCCATTCAAACGACTTCATTAACTTTGTCTCTAGCCTACATACACTCTGCTAATCTCTAAGTCATTCACATTCATTCACCCCCACTTCTTTCATGCCTATTCAAAAAAAAAAAAAAAAATCTAATATACAAGAGTAGATGAATAAATGTGCCCTGCATAAATAGGTTTATGCACTTTAAGCAGCAAAGGCATAAGCACGTGGATAATAATGAGAGGTTTTCTTTTGTAAGACCTATTTAATTAAAACGAAGAACAATACCCTATTGTGGGAGCATTCTTGGAGGCTCTCTTTGACCTCAAAAATAGCCCAAAATGTCCAAGACCAAATTTTTTAACACACTGAATTTAAGAATGACTGAGGACACAGAGGTAGTGGGCCATCACTGCCCTCATGTGTTGCACTGGAGCACTGCAACAGTACCGGAAATGTTGCTGCATACTCTAGCTTAATATTCATGGCAACTGGCTGATGCTATTATCCAGAGCGACTTACAAGGAATCATGTCACACAGCTAGGAGAATGAGGTGTTGGGAGTCTTGCCCAAGGACTATTATTGCGGTAGTGAGGTGTGCTTGCCTGGCTGGGGTGGTAATGTTGTTATCCACCAGGCTACACCAACCATAAGTCATTGAGACAATTACCTCACCTTTAATGAGCAATATGTCACATGCAAAAAATAGAAACCTACAGATGAGCACAATCACCCTGGTATGCGGGAAGTGCAGGTCTTGTTAGTGCTGCAACTGTGTAACTGCAACATCTCAAGAATTAGTGGAGCTAGTTTGGCTGCAGTGTAGATCCATTAATGCTTGTTGTAGAGTTTATAATTTCATGTATTATTTATGTACTTTATCCACAGCCTACACTTATCACAAGAATCACCACTGGTGGTTGATAGCGTTACAGAGCACTGATGGTAAAGCAATTCCAAGCTAACTAAGTAATACTGTCATCTCTCTCCACATTATAGCAACTGCATTAGCAATATCTATGCACTAGCCACGTTTTTCTCCAGACACATTCGCCCCAACTATTCTGTTATATGGATGCCATTCTTGATAGTCGAGGATCAAACTGGGTTTTTAAGAAACTGGCAAAAGAAATGGCTATATATAGGCAGTAGAATAAGACGAATATCCTTTCCAAATTCTGATATTCTCAGCTCTGCTGGTAGACCTTTTAGAATGGGACAATCATATTTCTAGGTGTAAATGAAACACAAAGGGGCCTTGAGTAAAATATTCAACTATGCTGCTACCACTGAAGGAGGAATGTAAGGCAGTGCTTGTGAACTTATTATTACTAATCTGCTCAGTTAAGATCGCTAGTACTTTGGTGTAATTCAACTTATGAAGTTAAATAGAAACACACAAAATTTCCCATGATGGATATGCTTACAGACCACAGATCAATATGTATGCTCATTCTATTAAAACATCGCTATAGGTGATTAAACGACTCCACACAATAGCATTGTACAACCACAATTAGGGGCAATGGGCCCAATATGGCATTACTGCTCTTAAAATAGAAACTTGATACAGTGTATTTTAGAACTTCAGCATCAAACATTTGAACTCAATAGACACGATTTCTAAAGGTATCTAAAGGTAAGTCCTTTTTTCTAAAGGTGAGCAAAGTGTATGTGTTTAAAAAAAAAAAAAGCTGTCACCAAAGTGTCAGATAAATCCCCCTACTTTCACAGACTCACCAAAACTGGACAGTTGGTATAAGCTGGTCTGATGAATCTTAATTTCTGCTGCTGGCACGAGCAGGATAAATCCATGGACGCTCAATTCTGGTAAAGGTGGTGTACTAGTGTGGGGAATGTTTTCTGGGCATACTTTGGGTCCCATAACACCAATTAATCATTGCTTGAATGCCATAGCCTGTTTTGAGCTTTGTTGCTGCCTATGTGCATTCATTCATGCATAACTGCATTTTCTCCCTACAGCAGTTTAGCAGTACCTATTCACACTGAAGCTTTAAGGAATATTTAAGCCTGGAGACTGCTTCTCAATTGAGGAAAAATACATGGTAGCCAATCAGTGCAAAGCTCTTTCACTAGGGGTGTAACGCTGTGTGTATTCGTACCAAACCATCCTGGTAAGGGGGTCATGGTTCAGTGTTAGGGTGAATGTAGTAATTTCCCACGTGGCTGTGCCACCTGGTAACCTTAAGATGTAAGCCAGTAGATTTGCATGTTATTGTGGAAACTGCAGTGGTTTAGGAGTACTGCTATTATAACTAGTCTTGTTTATCCCTCTGCCTCTCCACCTCCTTCTCCTCCTCCCCTCTCGTCTCCTTACCTCTCGCTGCCGTGTGTAGAGAGGGTAACTTATATGTTTGTTTTTATCTCTTTATTGTTTCTCACTGTTCTCATATTAAGATTTTAAATAGCTTAAATAAAAAAAGAAAACAAAACTGTTCAAATGACATGAAAAGAAACACCCCGTTGTACCATACTCGTACTAAACTGTGCAAACCAAACTGTGACTTTTGTGTGCTGATCCACCCTTATAATTTATATCAGCCTGTTTAATTCTAAGGGGGGGAAAAAAGAAGGTTAGAAAATGGGGTTTTAAAAGATAAATTGTGACAGTGTCCGGCACATAAATGCACACAAACACTGTAAATGTAATTGTTTGGGCACAGTTCCCACTCACTTTAAACAAAGCCCATGCTGCACTGAAGTAAGATCACGTCCTATCCTCTCAAAGAAAGATTAGAGTCCATTATCTCATTAATAACATTAAAACACTATTGACTTTCTAGAAGCCAAATACTCACAAATTCATAAAAGAATAAGCATAATGCTCTTCTTACCTGAAGCAGAGGCGAAACAAGATGGTATGTGTGGGGACCAAATGGTGCTGTAGAGAACACCCTCATGGCCTTGCAGTGCGCACACGGACTGGGAGCGTTCTGGGTCCCACTGTCAAAAAACGTGTTTTACTACAAATGGCCTAATGAAGTTCATATACTACAGGGCTTATGTATACCTTGTGACTATGCCAAGCCTTTGAACATAGTTGTAATGAGAGGATAATCTGGGATTTTAAATTAGGCCAACCTGGAATTTCGATTTAGATTACATTTAGCTGCTATCCAATCTGCTATCCTATCTGTGATTTCTTTTTCTTTCTCACACCTAATTCAAATAGAATTAATCCTTTATATACCCTTTATTTATAGCTTCAAGACTATAGTAGGCCAAGGACATGGCAAAAGAGCAGACATAGTATATTCACTGAATAACCTACATTATTTATATCAAATCATTTAACTTACAACAATTAATAATCACAATAACACAGAAAACTTAATAAAGTTACATCGACAAACAAACATTTAGTTTGCTGTTTACCACTCTGGCTGTATGGTCCCAGGACCCCGACACCACAAGGTTTTCTCCCCGTGTCTGACTCCAGTCTACTGCATAGACCTGAAAACACAATTCAAACTATAAAAATTTGTTGCTTGATGGGACTGGGGATGGGGTAAATATATAGACAGACAGAGATTACAAATAGGATGGAATTAAGAAAGCACCAATTGGGCGATTCTGTATTGATAAGAGAAATAAGGAATTCACCAATATAGGAAATTTGGAATGATGTTAATATCTAATCATTCATGTAGTTTAGAGCTAAGCAGTATAATATTTAAATTCCACATATAGATACAGGTAATATATAAGGTCACCTGTATGTATTTGGATTATTTTACAATAACTTTGGAATTCCACCGCACAAATATTTTTAACCAAAACAAAGAAGAAATAAAGGAAGTGTACCAACAATAGTGTTTATTGTGTACATGTTGTGACTTCACCTCCTGTGTGTGCTCTTTCAAGACTTGTATAGGACCTTGTGGGTTGGCTGTGTCCCAAATCTGCAGTGACCCATCTCCACCTCCAGTCACCAGCAAATGCTCATTGCTCTCACTCCAGGTCACATCGAACAGCCCATCATTCCAGTCAAAGCTGCACATAATGTACATTTGAAGCTCACCCTCTTTTCTATCTTTCCAACTTACTCCATACTTTTGATTCTTTAAATTAATATGAACAGAAAATTACAGCACATTTTTCATACCTATTTTTCTGAGCAAAACAGGAAGGATTCAGAAAGGATCTTTGAGAAATCGGAGCTTATTTTCTCAAAGGCCCTTATTTCACAAGCTTGTAATAAGACTAACGATACAGAATCAGGCGTCTTTAACATAACTAAGGACTTTGAACTGACAGTACCAGATTTTAGGTCACTCTTCTTATTCGGAGATGCTTGATAAACATGGGCCAAAGATGAGGTGAAACGTGACAGTGTTGGTTGATTTTGCCCCACCTACATTTACATGGTGACCTCATAAAGAAGCCAGTAGACAATATAGGGGATTGTGGGAGACAGACAATGTCACATCATGAAAATCATAGAAGAATTAAAATAATATTAATAATAACTAATGTTTTTTTTATTTTTTTATATCTTATGGGATGAACCACTCTTGCAATATCTGTGTGTTAGCCTTACTGTACCTTCTAAAGAGCTGAATATCAGTTTCCCTCTGCTCCAGCACAAGCAGCGTTCCACATCCTAAAACATACAGTTACAAAACACATAAATAACACTTTAGTGTAATACGCTGATTCACATTTTAGCCCTGAATCCTACATACACTGCATGCTTTTGTCTCAACTCACTGGCCATTAATTCAAGCACTGCTTAAGTAGTTTTGAAAGCATCTGTCCAAATAAATCGCCCAAGCTTCACATGTCTTATGGGAAGGGACTTCCACAGTTGGGAACTAAACCAGGCATAAATGCAACCTTATCAGTTCCATCAAACTTAAACATACACTTAGCTGCTCAAGAAATAGGCTGGTTAACCAGGTTAAGCAGTTTAACAAACTGGCTTACGAGCACAGAGTCTGGAAGACCAGCGTTTCAACCACCTTGACCATCAAATACCAACTCCCAGCCATTAAGTTGGATTAATAATTGGATAATTCAATAATTCAAAGGTACAACGGTGTAATTTTTTTTTTTTCATAAAGGTTAGTCCATTAAAGGCTGTAAGGCTGTATAGACGGTGTTAATACAGTATGTCCTCGTTACCTGCTATACCATAATACTGAGCTGTAGCACACGCGAGTCTGTTGGGGAGAAAAGGAGAGATTTCCACAGCATAACCGTGTCTAGCTGGACACCTGAACCACTTCATACTGACTCAGCCGGGCAGAAACATTAACAGACCATCAGTCATGAATGTCTAGTGTGCTCCACTCTCTTCGATATTTATTAAAAGAGGAGGCTTTTCACACTGGTCAATAACGTAGCTAGCACTAGGTGCTATAAGCCCTTCTGACTCTTAGTAAAACTGCGAAGATGACCACATTATAAATGAAAACACGGTCTCATCTCCATGTACATGTACTTTACACAGAGTTTCCATTTAAAAGAAGAAAACCGAAGTGGATTTAAGGGCTGCACTTCTTCTAGTTTCTGCTCACATGCAGTGCACTTCCTTGTTTTGATACGGGGAGATTAAAAGTCAGCGATTATTGGTGGATTGTTTTCCAAGGTGGCAACACTGAGCTCTCCCATTGGCCTTCAAAGTCACCTCACTTAATAAATACTACAATATAGTGACAGAATATAAATTCATCAGAGTATTAAAAGACGATCACGTTTCATAAAAAAACTATAACGTTACAAAAACGTTTTTTTTGAATACCCAGTATTTTAGACACTAATTTTGACTGCCGATGATCCAGCATATTATCGTATATTAGATTTACTGATTAAAACGTGAGTGTCCGAGGAATTAGGATTTCTCCGCTCGTTTAGTTCACGCGGCTCTCTCTAAACATGTCTCTAAGTATTATTTTTCTACATTGACATTTTAGTAGATCCTTGAAAACCGTCTGGTTTAATCAGCTACATGGGCATGGGTTGAGTTTCTCCACAGGGTGGCGGTGTTCCTCTGAAGTAGCCACTGCGTTCAGCTGTGGAAGGCTTTCTCTGTGAGCTGGGTGTACTGTATGTAATATAACGGGTCAAGACTGTTACATAACAGTTTATGGGGTTTGGAACTGGCCCGTTTTACAGTCCTGCGGGTTTTCCAACAGTGTTTGAGGTCCCCAATATGTCAGTTCAATAAAGAATAAATATAGTTTTTAATTCTGAAGCACTGCTTGAGCTGTAGTTTACCACACGATGGCATGATTGAGTTTATTTTCAGTGGAAATGTTTAATTCCTTTGAGAAAAAGGCCTTTATACCTTATAAAAGTATATATTCTTTGACAAGCTCAAGACCTAAAACAGATTATGTCAATTCTTTTACCATAATAGTGTATTTTGTGCAGTATTTATTTATTTGAAAAGTCATTTCGATTCTAAATTATCATTCATTATCATTTACTATTAGAACTTTTTCTTCAGTCAGTTTTTTTGAAAACCAGATTTTTCCACAGTATGTTGTATATTTATTAATATATAAAAATATATATTTATTTAATAAAAGTTAGGAACATTCATTTTCCTCCTTCTGTTCATTTATTGCTCATTTAAATGTGTTCACCAAAAAGAGAAAAGGCGCGAGGGCCGCTTGTCATTTTCACGCTGGTGGGTTTTGACTGTGAGATGTTCTGGGCAGATCATGTGCGTCTTTGATATATGGAGGGCCACTTCAAAGGCTGGGGCCTGAGAACCAGCCGCTCTAAAGCAGATAACTGCCGGATTTATGGCCCCCACACCGTTCCCATGCACGTCGGTGGGCAGCAGCCGCTGTTTGCCCTAATCCCTATTCACTTGGAAATGCTGATACTTTCCCTTTTAGGAATTTAAGGAAGGAATTTAATGGTGTGACAGTGATTTACTAATGTAAAACTGTCCGACAGGCCGCAGCATAAAGAGAGTGGATTAGAGTGGCACAGAGCCCCGTCTTTAGGAGGAGTGAGAGCTGGTGTTGTGCTTTCATGCTTTGAATTCTCCTGCTTTGAGCCTGGCGCTTCACTAAACGGCTGCATATGACCTGCTCTGAAGGCCAGTTTTCTCCCTTTTTACAGCGACAGTGTCACATTCAATAGCTTCTCTGATTCTTATTCACCAGTGAAGTTAACTGACAACAGGTGTAGCAAAAGAAACATGACCAGAGCAAAAGACACTGAATAAAGTGGACAACTTTAAAGGGAATTTTGTGGAATTTCGTAGTAGATCAGTGTTAGAAAGTGTTTTTAACATTGCTAGGAAGGCATTTTCTTAATAATAATACAGTTGTAAATAGAGTCATGTTCAGGTTGGTTTGGTGTGAAATGTTCAGTTATAGAGAAACGTACTGACTCAGAATTGATCACAGTGGTGGTGAACAGAACCAGACGTCTGAGAAGTTTAATGCATCAGAAAGTTACATCACAGAGAGAGATTTTACATGAAATGGTTGCTCTGTATCCTGTTTGAAACACTGTTTTACCACAGCTCAAAATAATATTCGTGAAAACCATTCTAGTGGTGAAGAACACACAGGCCATGTGAGGCAAAATGAAATTTCCATGAAAGTCCCTAATGAAATTTATTTCCTCAGACTTCTCACTATTAGTCACTATTAGACCATCTTCATCATTACATATAAAACTCAGAAGACAGTGCAGGTTCACTGGTGGTTTTAGATAGCAATTAAAATGGTTATAGTTGTGTTGCAGTCATGGTGAGCCCTGATTTCTATCACCACCACTGTAAAGACATCTATATGTTTCTACAAAATAACCTATTTTACACCAAACCCCATGATAAAGGACTGTTTACATCTCAGTAATGATTGAATTATTCAGGTTGTATTAAAAATTGCAAAATTTCTGTAAAGCCCTAAATCATTTATGCATGCAATTTGCATGATGCTAACCAGTGGCTCTGCTTGTAAGTTTCCATTACTTGTTAGCTACATTAGTCGTGTAGCCCCAGTGCAAAACTAAAGAAGGAAACTTCTAACCCTCTATACAACATGTCTTGGCCTCAGTTTCAGGGTAAATCTGTGTAAGTGTGTTTCTTTTTTTCTGAACCGCCCCTTTAACTCCAGTAAATGAAATTAGCTCCATCAAGCACATTCCAGCATCGCATTAATGTTTATTTCGGCCTCCCAGCAGTAATGAATGAGCTGGATCCAGTGTGGTCGGAGCGTGCACTGGAGGAGACGTGGGAAGGCCACTGCGTTCAAAGATTGATTTACAACTCCGTAACGTTTCAAAGTGGATCACATTATTGCATTTCTTTGTTCCCCTTTTGGTTGGTTTCTTCTGCGTTATTTAAAAAGCCACATTAGAGCACATTATTTTCTTTGCCATCAAGTTTCTGGAACTCGAGTTGCGTTTCACAAAAACAAGTTCAATCTCCAGCACCAATAACAGATTCCCAGACTGGCCAAACTGAAGTGTTGTGGTGAGAGGGAGAGGAATGATGGGGCGAGGGATAAAAGTTCAAATAAAAAGCATTGAATTTAATCCGTCACATCTGCTTGTTTTTGTTTGTTTGGTTTTTTTTGTCCTTTTGCATAGAAAATCGGTTACATGTTACAGAGAAGGCTTGGGATAAAAAAAAAAAAGATACAGTAGTGTCATTTACTGGCAAATCTGAAAAGCATTCAAGCATTCAAATTTGCAGCTACGGTGTGTTTTCTAATATATGGAGAGAAGCCCGTCTCTCCAAACAGTAGTGACCGAAGTGCATCGTCATGCCAATAATACGACTCTCTAGCGTCAGTATAAACTCTAGTTACACTCTTACACATATTTACAGGCTGAGTGGTTAGTTCATAGATTATAACACGCGCTCTGATTCACACCTCATTCCATCGATTATCTGTAGGACCTTTGGTTTCTCTGAGTTTTCTGTCGCAAAATAAAAGACACCCGATTTTTGAAAAGTGAGGGAAAAGTCAGACATTACACAGGTTCTGTTGGTTAAGCTTACAAATCTCGAGGGTAATACATCAGTCATACAATCCTGTGGATACTGTCAAACAGTGTGGTCCTCTGGCACAAAGCCAAGTCATCTTGAAGCAGGGAGAATTGAGGTATCTCTCCAAGGGCAAAAAAAAAAAAAGTCAAAAAGTCTGACAGTGATGAGGCCATTTCATCTAATATACCATTAGACCATCCTGGCACCTACTGGGTGTGACGAGTGCGAATGCGACCTACACCGTTTCTTTCCTCCCAACACGTTCCCTTTGATGTCACATACATGCAGGCACTTGGAAAACTGATTGTGGCACTTTGAAAGTAGAAACGGCCGCAGCAGTGGCCAAAAAATGGCCAGAATAGCTCATTAAAGGAATACTTCAACAGTTTTCAATCCGGGTTTGACCTGCTAAATCTGGATTGTTTGGTCAGTTACTGCAGACAATAATTTAATTTGAATTTTTAGTGTTTCTCTGTACTTATAAAAGGACTGAAAACATGCTGACTCTGAACTTGCTTATCATGGATGTCATGGGCAGTTGCCGAATTTGTTCAGTGAACATTAATACCAAATATGTATTGTTGTAGAACACTTTCATTAATTTTCTATTTGTGAACTAAGCTGTAAATGTGTCCCAAGAATTTTCCTAAATTTGTGGGAAAGTTTTTTTTTGTGTTGAGTGATACCACCTACCAGGGAAAGCGAAAGTATCCAGAACTACTTCTTTTACTGTGTTGCAGAAAGCTACAAAAGACCAGCTGGAGTGTAAAATCCTAAGGCATATATGGAGAGTTAAATGGTTGTAGTTTCAACTTAACGTTTAATATTTTGGTTTTTATTGTGATATATTTTGCCTCTAGACGTCTAGACTTCTTCTATTGCATGACGTCTATCAGAAGTGTATTTTGAGTTAACACGTTTTCTGTTCTTTTCTAAGAGGAGCGAAATGCATTGAGTCTGGTGATCAACAGCACGATGCAGATAGAGATTTCAGATACAGATTTCACTGAAAGTTGCTGAAGTACTCCTTTAAAATAGTCTCTCCTGTGTTTGCAAAGTGTGAAAAACGTCCAGCCACTCGAGAGCATTGAACAGTCCGAAAGTAGCAAAAAATGACCATTACAGTCAGCAGTCCCTCCTCTGTCTACAAAGACTGAAAAGAGTCCAGTCTTTTGAGCGTTTGTCCAAGTCCAGCTTCTAAAAGGCTCCCACTTCAGTTCCCCACGGCCGGTAGGGTTTAGTGCTGGCGCTGCTGGAGCTGGAGGTGGAGCTATTCTGCTGGGACGTGGATGATGCGGATATGGAGGGGCTGAGGGCCGAGGAGGCCACGGAGGAGGCGGGGACAGCAGGGGAGAAGAGGGGGAATCCTGCAGGGAAGGACAGGGGGAAGGTGTGTGTCGCTGCAGCTGAAAGTGTGGCCGAAAGTGAAAGGAGGGAGGTGGACAGTGGCGGGACGCAGCCTGCAGGAGGTGCTCTGAGTGCTGCCGAGTCGCCATGGGTGAAGGAAAGGCGTTGTGGGACGTCCGTGGAAGAGGATGAGGATGTCGAAGAAGAGGAGGATGATGAGGGCAGGCCACTGTGCTGCAGAAAGCTCCAGGCCCAGGGGTGCGGCGGCAGGGCTTGGGGGTGGTGCTGGTGCTGAGACAGCGCGACGGTCTCCCTATGAGAGGCGCAGCTGCTGAGGTGAGAAACGAGACGGACTCTGAGCGGATCAGCAGAGTCCAGACCCTCCACTGAGCTCAAATAGCGAGCCACTTCAGTCAGACACTCTCGAAAGCCAATGCTGATGAAGTCCATGGCCAAAGACTGGACATCAAAATAGCCTGAAAGGAGAGAGAGAGATCTATTGAGCACACTGAACTGAACTTGATGAGGTGTAATGTCTTCACTCACTGGTTTGCTTATTACTGTACCGCTTATTATTACTATTGTAATGACTCAGACTGTTCATTTTTATTGTTTTTGTGAGGGAGACAGAGGGAGAGAGGGGGAGTGAGAGAATGATGAAAGTGAAAACAGTAAAGAGTAAGTAAGAGAATGGGAAGAGAAAATGAGAGAACAAGAGAAAAGAAAGGATGAATGAGGGAACGAGAGAGAGAGTGTGAGAAAAGTAGAGAGAGTGAGAGAATGGAAGATAATGAGAAATTGAAAGGGTGAAATAGGGAGTGAGCAAGAGAATGAGGGAACGAGAGAGAAAGAAAAAGAGGGAAAGAGAGAATGACGGAGCGAGAGAAGGGGACAGAATGGGGGAGAGAGAGAGAGAGAGAGAGAGAGAGAGAGAGAGAGAGAGAGAGAGAGAGAATGAGGGAATGAAAGGGAGAAAGAATGAGGAACGAGAACAGGAGAGAGAAAGAGGGAGCAAGAGAGGGAGAGAGAAAGAGGGAGCGAGAGAGGGAGAGTAAATTAGGGAACTAAAGAGGGAGAGAGAATGAGGGAATGAATGAGACTGATACAGGATGCTAGAGAGAGAGAGAATGAGAGGGATACAGTGTGTGAGAGAGTGAAAGAAAATTAGAGATAGAAGAGAACGAGAAAATAGGTGAATTAGAGAGAGTATTAATGAGAGAGAAGAATGAGGGAATTTATTTTTTTTTATTAAGTTTTGTAATCCATTATTCATCCTAGCTGAACTGAAAGGCTTTACTTTTATAGGCAATTTAGGACTTTAATTTTTTTTTTGACTAAATACATCAAAATAGGACAGTACACCACAGTACACCATCCACACAAAACCTTTCAGTCTCAAAGAAACGGGGCACTGAATCTGAAGTGTGTATGAACTGTGTTCCTCATTTTCACAAGTACTAGATCAACAGTTACTGGTGGAAGTGAATACAGAGGACATTACGCTGATGTAGTATTCAGTAACATATTCACGTGGAAGTGATGATCACGTTTGAATGAAGTAAACTCAGTGCATTACTTTCTTCAATGGTGCACACACAGACAGTGAGACAAGAGAGAGAGAGAGTAGGGGAGAGAGAGAGAGCAGTTAAAGCATGAATGCCTGATGCCTATAAATACAGCTCCTCTATCAGAGGCTGTAATGAAGCTAACAGCTGATCCCGACGGAGATGAAGAGGTGCTTAGCCCTGAGCTAACCAGCGGATTCCCACTGGGCCCGAGGCTTTGACCTAAACAGGCTCTGATTGTGCCGGCCTGTTTGTATGTTTGTTTTGTCTCCCCAGTGCACCGATTTTTACACTCGCTGGAAAGCCCAAACAAGCCCCCAGCAGGGCGGCCTGTGAATGCGGCCCCCTCCCCACCCACGGATTTATGAAAGCAAACACAAGCCCGGGGTCAAGTGCTCCTTTTGTCCTGCCAACGCTTTCCCACGAGCTCAATCCTGCCATTAGCATTGACTTCCACTCCTTTAATCTAGTCAGAAAGGAGCTGCTCGCTCACGTTTCACAGCGGGAGAAAGACAGAGAGAGAGAGTGTGTGTGTATGTGTGTGTGAGAGAGAGAGTGAGAGAACGAGAGAGAGAGAGAAGCCAATTAGCTCTTTACCTTTCCCTCCTGTGGCCTGGAGCATCTTCAGATGATCCACCGTCATTTGCAGGATTTCAGCTTTCTCTAGTTTAGCGGAACCCTGAGAACCATGACAGAACCGTGTTAATTTAGAAATACGGTTTATCCATTGAACCCACAACACAAACACTGTGGTCACCAGCAACGTAACTCGTCTTATTTAACTTGAGTTTAATACACTTTAATAACCAATGCACAGCAAAAGCAATCGACATTTCTCTTAAACTCAATCCTCCGAAACACTCCAGCTTCTACCCTCTTACAGTCTAGTAGCTAAATGCTGAGTTTCCTAAGTATACAAACTTCAGTAAACTGTTCGTTCTTTTGTAAAGTAATATATACAGTTTAAAGTTCAGGATTACAAGTTACTGTTTCTTAGTGATTTTTTCTCATATTTTGTAATATACCTAGAAATGATTGAAAATTTTTGTTTCAGTTGAAATTTTGTCCAAAAGTCCAAAGTTTTATGAAGTAAATCTGCTTAAACACTATTATCAGGTGACGTGTCAGAACCAGGCCTTAGTTAGATTTACTGCTCTGATATTTTGACTGAATTCTATTTATGTGAGTATTTTAAAATGCTAACTTCTTACTTTAACTTTAACTAAATAACTATGTGCAGGGGAAGTCGCACATTAGCCAATCACATTACATTACTAAAAAGCTACTCAGTAACCCAATTTTCTGGGGGGTTGAATTTTATTCCGCTCTGTTACTTCAGCTCACAGCTTATTTACAGCTTATTACAGCTTATTTAATCCCAAAAGACTCTAGATACGAGTCCGGCAGACTTCACCGCCTTCTCTGACAGATGCTCCAGAGTTCCCCTGCAGTTCTGTAGGGTACCTCACTAGTTTGCTCGCCCTGCTGCTGCTGTTTTTTTTCCCACTCTGGATGTTTATGTTTCTGGATTGTACGTGAGTCATCCTTTCACTGAAGTAACACGACGTTCGCCTAAGTATGGGTTGAGGCTACTCTGCCCACCTCTGTTGATGATTTTTCACGGCTGTTGTTTTCTCTTGTGTTGGCATTGTTATAATGGGAGAAGCTGTTTACATACAGAACACGATGGCAATTCCACCGGCTGGTTTCCCATCAACTCAACTGTGTGTGATTGAATATAATTGCACGCTCTACTGACAGGAAAGGACCATGTTCAGCTACAGCATCACCAAAGCAGTATTTCAGTGCAGTCTAAGTTCCAGAAATGTCAAAGAGCAGCTATTCACTCACCTGTTTCTCAAAAGCTGTTGGCACCAGGCGCCTCAGCTCTGATAAGCTGTTGTTGATTCTGTCCCTCCGTCTCTTCTCGATGATCTGCAGGAGCAACAGAGGTATTACTAGTAAAGTAAAGCACTGAGGCTTGGCGGAGAGCAGCAGTGTGTCCAGTCTGACTCTCTTACCCCTCTGCGTTTCTTCCTGGCCATGAGCTGGGAGGTGGTGGTGGGAGAACCACATCTCACAAACGGGCCGTTGCTCTGACTGCAGGAGGGAGAGTAATGCAGATGAAGTCATTCATTAAAGTGACTTCATTAGGCTCGCTAATCATCAAACTCTTCTAGCTACACGCTTAAAACAGTGTGCTCCAGACGCTGAGTCTCTCTCACCCTGAGTGAAGGCTCTCGCAGCCCACGTCGATGGTTTCCTCAATCTCGCTGTCGCTCGTGCTGTCGTCGCATGGCCGTTTCATGTTGCCCCTGTCTCGAGCGGCAGCGGAGCTTCAGCTCTCACCTCAGCGCTGCCCGCGGTCACTCTGAGCCCCCCCCAACACCAGCCGCGCAGACACGGGGAAGCGTGCGGGACCGCCCACTGCTCTAGAAAGGACCGCCCACAGCTCCGCTCACGTCCATCTAGCCACCTTGACTGGGTAACGCCCCACTCACATTTCTAAACGCCCACTCACCACTTAGAAACGCCCACCTGTCACTTGGGAACTCGCTTCAGGACATTTAGCAATTCTCACTTCAGCAATTTAATCAATAGAAACGCCCAATTTCTGCTGTGAAATGCTCATTTATTTGCTTAGAAACATTAATTTATGAATTTGCTTCATCTAGGACCGCCCACTGTTCCACTTAGGACCGCCCACTGCTCCACTCAGGACCGCCCACTGCTCCACTCAGGACCGCCCACTGCTCCACTCAGGTCCATCCACTTACATTTATAAACTCTATTTGCTCCACTCAGGACTGTTCACATTTTGTTTATGCACCTTTACTGAGTAAGTGCCCACTGTCCGCATGTAAATACTCACATGTATTTATACATTTCCTCTCATCACTTAGAAACATCAATATCGTGAATGTCACGCAAAAAGCTTGCATCTCTTAATTGACAACTTTACAGGAGAAAGAAAAAATCTTCTTAACTTTCAATGGAAGTTTTAAAAAAAAGTCATTTGGAGCATTTCTATTGGTCTATGAAATTCTGACACAGTATATAAAACAAGGGCCATATGCAGATTATGTCAAAAAGTGAAAAATGGCAAAAATGGAGATACAAGGTTTTGTGTGTGTGAGTGTGTGTGTGTGGAAGAGATGACATGTAACCAGTAGGTACTATTTGTTTTGAATTGTCTGTTTGTTACTTAGGAGTGGTAAACTCGCTGTGTAGGAACGACTATGTGCAGCTTAGAGACACTCATTGTTTAGAAATGGCCACGTATCATTTAGAAACCCCCACAGATTACGAATGCCCACCATTTATTGTGAAGCGCACCTACGGATCGTTTAGAAACACCCACCTTTGCTTAGAACCGGACAAATTTCTTAGAAATGGCAACTGGAACGTTACTGATCTAGCTACCTATCAGTGCTTTGCTTTACTGAAGTGATTTAATTGTGTCTAGATGTAATTTAAAGTAGAAATCTGAGAAAACTGTTTATGCTCATTCATTCAAAATATCAACAGGAGCTTTTAGGAAGTCATTAAAATATAATATAATGTGTATTTAAAAAAGAATATTGTATTTCATCATTTAAAAATGTTTTTGAGTGAAATCTCCCATTAAGAAAGCAAACCGTTGCCAGGTGTTGTAAAGCTCTGTAGGCAAATACAAAAACAGCCAAAAGCTAATGGATGGAGGTCACATAGTCACCTTAATTTGTTTATTTCTCCAACTACTTCAGCTAATTAAGGTTTATTTATATACGTGTTGATCCCAAAAAATACCCAAAGTGCATTGTGGGCTAAATTTAAAAGTACATAACTTTAATCACTGATACTCAGCTATTCACTGTTTGTACATTGACTTTATTTATTTAATAAATCATTTGATCTTTTTTTTTCATTTAAACATAGAGCACACACCATTAGGCTGTGCTATTCTTCATGGCAATGCATGTTCTACATTGTGAGATACTGTATATTATGTAAGCTACATTAAGCAATGAAGTAATTCAAGTCCTCTGTAAATATGCTTATGTGAATGAGTGTATTTGCTGCACTCACTGAATGAATACACCCCCACCCTTACATTTGAAGTATGGGGACTCCACAAAACTCCAGTAAGAGGTTTTCCTGGGTTAAACAGAGAAGACAGCACATTGTTTGGGTGCACAGCCCCCTCACTTTCCTCCCTTCCCCCCTCCCAACCCACAACCTTACCCTGTCATGTGCCCTCGCCCTGCTGGAGCATAGCGCAGTCTCTCAGGCAGCCTGCCAGTGTGATGGCTGTTTCCCACAGCTCTGAGCACTGCAGTGAAACCCAATCACCATGTGAGAGACCGCCAGGAACACAGGGAGGGCCGGTGGGGGCCATTGGGGGCCTGCAGGGCTGCTGCCACTGGAAGCTGACCGCAGGCCAAGCAGCTCCCAGCCTTCGCTGCCACCGCTCACTACCTTATTCTTCACATTGATTGTGTTTGCTTGATGCCCAATTGAACTAACATGATATAAAACCATGGAAATGCCCGGCCGCCGTTGTGAGCAGGGCCAGCTTTTGACCTTTCTCACATTAATTCCTACAGCTTGGCTGTGTGTAAAGCCATTTGGTTGTCTATTTTTTTTTCTAAGAAAGGACATAGACATTGCAGGACTGCAGATAACTCCTTTAAACATCTGAAAACATGCTAAAAGCTTCAGTCAAGAATCATTCCCAAGTACTGGGATATTTTTGGCACAGCAACACAAGTAAAAGCAAGACTTGCAAGGCATTGCAAATACATTGAATGTCTACATCATCTTTGCTGGTAAACTTGATAATAAATCAATTAAGCAGAATTTATTACCATACAAAATTATATGTCTGGGAATTTTCGCTATGTGTCTATGGCAGAGAAGGAAAAACAATTGAACACCACATAAAAATACCTCTGATGTCTTTACAAACAGAATAGCCCCCCGAGCGGTGCAGCTGTCTAAGCATTGGCCTGTCACTGGGAGATTGCTGGTTCCATCCTTAGTGATGCCACAGCCATCCGTGAAAGTCCCAGTCTCACTCATTCTGGGTGGGTAAGATGACCCTTCCTTATGCCAGGCAGTGCAGGCTTATGTTAGCTAATGCAACAGAACTGGTAGTTAGTGTTCTCCTCCAAGTGTGTTCAGCTGTCCAGTGACGTTGTTGTAGAAGCAGCTTGACAAAAGAAACAGTGGCCCTTCTCACATCTCTGAGGCTCTCCCAGCATTGGTTGCGCTGTGTGATAGGGAGAGTTGAAGCTACTGGGTTCTACATATAACAAAACTGAGCAGAAATTTGGAATAAAATGTAAATGTAAAACCACAACATCAACAAAAGTCTTAAAAACACAAAAACATAAAGCATAAATTACATTTATGTCCACTAGAGAAAACATGTACAAGGGAAACCACTTGAATGACAATGTGCACTTGAATTGCCACGTATATAAATGTGTATATATATATATATATATATATATATATACATTTGCAGTAGCTATATATGATATATATATTTTATTTTGCTTAAGAACCATTGGTGCCGGTTTTACATGGTACACTTTTAGTAATCCCTGATGTCTTTCTTTCTTTCTGTGAGTGATAAAGTGTGTTTTCCTGTCTGTCATCACTGTAGCCAGATGAAGCTTTTATGGTTCCCAGATTTTATGGCCTTAGTGTTACCCTGTGCCTCTGCTGCCCTGCCCTGCGTCCAGCCCACAGCACAGAGATAGCTCCAATCAGCCTGTCAGCAGCCTCTCATAGCCCGGCTCTCTCCCAGGTGTGTGGATACACAAGCTAATTAAAGCAGCCTGTCGGCTCCACACGCCCCGGACTTTCCCTTGTTTTCCCCTGCTGATAGATGTGCCCCTCTAAAGAAGTTTTTTTTAGTTTATGAAGTTATGAAGTCACGACAAAGCTGTCCAGAGATAAGCCTTTGCAGACTTCCTTATAGTAATACTAGAGGACATCATGATCCGCAGCCAGCAGCTTGGCTAGTTGGCGCTGTTTGGCTGTAGAGATAGTTTTAATGCCTTTAAAGTAAGGGACACAGTTATTCACAGTTAGCCCTAATCCAACACATAGTTGAACAGTCAAGACACGTGTTGTCTGGCTTCTTGCTTGTTTTTTACTGCAGCTATGAGGCTAATATAGTTAGTAATGGAAATGGAGCATTTTAGAAACATGCCTTACTCACACTTGCTTCAAACTGTATCGAGCCATAAAATAATAACAAACACTCTAGCTTGTATAAGTATGACACACTGTTGTCTCTGCAAAAGGCTACTGGAATATGCCCACAGTTTTAGCCATGCATTGTTTTTTTCATTCTACAGTCCAAATTACACAGTTTAACAGTGTCATATTTTACATATTCAACAGTGTCCAGATAACAGTGTGTCAGAAAGTGTCAGAAACTAGAAAGTCTGTGTGCCATTACTTATCTTCTTGACACAGTTTGAGGTTCCACAATGCTAATACGTGACTATAAGTTTCCAATAATTGTTTGCTGCATTACTTTTTTTTTGTTTTTTCTTACATAGGGCTGGGCCTAATCTATAATTACTGGGATTCTGGAATTACGAGTCGACCATGTCTTGATCCACAACACAATGATTTTATATTGCGAACAAGATCAATTAATCAATTGTAATTAATTGACTGTCATTTCTAAATCAAATTTAGAGAATTTAAAAAAAGGTCAAATGTGAAATTTGTATTAATGTTTTCAGTCAAGCATTAATAGACACTGCTCAAACATCTACCCAACAAAAGAAGCTGACAGCAAAGCAATAGGTACAGACTTGCTAATCTGTGTTAGATATCTAAGTTAAATTAGGATGTGTTAGCTCCCCAAACTGTTTTGCTGTGGTCAAAAAAGCAAATATCAATAAACTGACAACTTGTGTCCCTGAGGGTCAACTGAGAACGTCTTCCCAATGTCTTGAATTCTGTAATTGAGAAAACAGTCACTCCAAAAATAAAAATCATGTTAACAAATGGGCTACCGGGACAAGGGAGAACTGAGTCTATGAACACTACCAACACTTCAGCTCTCTACTGAATTTACACATCAATCCTAGGCTGTACAAAAATGCTAAAGTCAGGCCTGTTAAAGTTGTGCTAATATAAAACAATACCAGTTTTCATTGCACACCACACTGGATGTTTATCTGGATGTTTTTATGTTCTATCCTTGGCCCACAGAAAACAACAGGCACTCATATCAACACGGGGCGCGACTGTACAACCAAAACCCAGAACGTGGCCGCCACCGAGTCTAAAGCAGGGATGTCCAACACTGAG
This sequence comes from Salminus brasiliensis, assembly GCF_030463535.1. Taxonomy (NCBI): domain Eukaryota; kingdom Metazoa; phylum Chordata; class Actinopteri; order Characiformes; family Bryconidae; genus Salminus; species Salminus brasiliensis. The sequence goes on along the minus strand of NC_132878.1, from coordinate 65,220,492 downwards.
CGAGGAATCCAGAATTAACTATCTCTCCAAAGAGACTTATACCACGATTCTGTGATTCAGAATGGCTTCGGCCTTGGGAGAGAGGTTTCGTTTTGTGTGTGTGCGTGTGTGTGTGTGCGTGTGTGTTTGTGTGTGTTACTTCTATTCCCAGGCAGGAGGAAGGATTCCTTTCATCCCAAACATGCTTGGTTGGTGCGTGCGGGCGTGCGTATGTGTGTGTGCGGGCGGCCGGGTGAGAGAGAGAGAGAGAGGCCCAGCCCTGGTGTGCCATGCTATCAGCGGTTCCCAAGGCTGGCCAGTCTGGGAAAAGCTGTGTGGAGGCGTTCCAAAATCAGCATTACATGCATTATTGTTTTTACCCTCCCCGAGTCCCAAGCACACAATGAAAACAACAGCAACGGCCACAATCTCAAACACGCCTCTTAACACAAGGCTGCCCTTAGTCACTCGCGAGCTGCCTTTCTTTAAACAAAGTTAACTGCTTCGTGGCACACACCATGTTGCCCAGGCACCCGCTTCCTCCTGGTTGGGGTTTTCTGTGAAGGCATGAAAACAATGTTTGTGCAGCATAATCTAAAGGCAACGTTAGCATCTAATGCTATTGACTTTGTTTAGTTTTGCAAGCTGCATCTTAGGACGTTTATGGCATCTATGGGTATGAAAATAGCTCATGTTGATTTTTCTCTACTGTTGTGTAATTCCAGCCAAGAAAGATCAAATAAATGTGAAATGATGTGATGCCTTTTTAAAACCTTTGAACAGCATATTGTCACTGTCACACAAAAACCTTGGATCTTCAAACTGGCTTTAAAGTAGAAGGAAAATAGCACTGTCAGTGGAAGTCAATGTAAAAAGATTTGTTTCTATTCATTTTGTTATTTTGGAGCATTTCTATTGGTCCATTCATCATGATTCACTGGTCCATTTGGACACAATGTAAAGAAAATCACATTTTGACAAAAATTAAAAAATGGCAAAAAAAATTGGCAATTCAAGGTTTTTGCGTGACAGCAACAAGATACAGTATTTTTCAAATGTGCACAGCAATAAAAAAATGTTTACATTGAAAGGGTTTCAAATCTTTTATCATTTAAGTAGGTTAATTTTGGAGCATTTCTATTGGTCCATTTCTTTATTCAATTTAAGAAAGAACCCCTGGCATATTTAAATAAAAGTAATATTGAGTTTTTGCATGACAATGACAATATATTGTAGCAATCAATACAAACAGACAAACAAAAAAACAACAACATTGGTTTGGTTGCTGACCTCTCTGTGATCTTTAAGCACTGTATGGATCTGTGAGTTCCACCAGCAGCTCACCTGATTTACTTTAATGAAGGACGGATTAAATAAACTAGCTGGAACTGGAAATGTGGACAGTGCGGGAAATGCTTAAGCTAACACACACACATATCACGCATAAATCATTGCATATTGTTCATTTATTAATTTGTGTTGATTCTAGTGAAGAAATAAATGCTAAATCTGTCCACACAAATGTCTTTTATTAGATGTCTAAGACATCCCCATAGTGTATGCTCATTAAACATAGCTGCTTTTGATTGTTTCTACTGATGTGATGAGCTCATCGTATGACGGCAAACCAAGGAAGAAGCAAATTGATTGCTTCCCTCTTTGCAATCCTGAATCCAAGCATAAGAAGCCTTTTCATTACACCGACTGAAACAACAACTCACTGCTGAGCAAATAGTCCCGCTTTCTCCTCATTGTTGTCCGATCCGTCAGAGACAAACAGGCACTGGTTTGTTTTCGTAGCGAGTCAGACACAGACTCGCTCACAATGGCTCAGGCCAATGGACTCTGTGCCTCTTGACTCCTGAGGCATATTATAGGCCCTTTATTAGTGTTTAAGGTCACCCAGAGACAAGCAAGTGCATCCTATATCAGGAAGCGCCGCGGGTCTCAGGAGTGAAATATTTGGCGGTGAGTTGGAGCGGCCGCTTGCGAGTCGGATATCCTGCGAAGCGAATACATGGCAGACGGGCTCCAGGCGTCGCACGGCCCAACGCTGGACGGAATGGGCCAGAATAATAGGGCCCTTCCTGCCATTCTCAGCTTCAGAGCTGGGTTTTGGTAGCAGCTTTTTTCACCAAGCCGTGTCCGGGACTTGCCCTCGGAGGCTGTCAGAAAAGCTAATCTTAAACTGACGGTTTAGCTAAAAATCAGCTTTGAAATGATATAAAAATATGTAAAATTGTAAGGGTGGCACTGATTTACTGTGCCGTTTTCCACATAAAGCTTTGATTATCTGAAGTATTTGGTGGATGCTGTCACCATTGCCACTTTAAGTTGTAATCAATCTTCTTTTTTTTTAATACTGGCTCTGTAATGAGTCATATTTTTAGTGTAAACACTGCATTAGCCTGATCCACTGTTTCTCCGGAGTGTGAGGAGTTGGCTAGAGTGTGACTGTAGCTCCTATAAGCTCCATACTTAAGTAGCAGTAGTTGACCCTGAAGAAAACAAACTTCAATAGTGTGAAAAGATGGAGAGAGCCATCCAACATTCAGCTTTTCGTAGTGTTACAGTTGTTATAGTAACTAAAATAAAAAAAAATACATGTGAGGTCAACATCCATGTGTTGCTCTTACCTACAGTAAAGTAGGCTAGAAGGTGGTTGTCATCTTCACTAAATACGTTCTAGCGGGCCCCCAAAACCTATGAACAGGTCTCCTAAAATGTAATTCCGGCTCTGTCACTGCCTAAGACTGCATCAGGTTATTAATTGACCTTAAATAGATTTGCTTCTTTAGTACATCACATACTGCGACCTATAAAAATAGAGCTATATGAGATTTTTATAGATAATAGTATGTTAAAAAGTGTCAGCAACCACACAAGCAAGTTCATTTGACATTACAGACAAACTGTACTTCTATAAGCTTCCAGTACTTTCTAACAATATTAACCCCAAAGCTTCAGTACAAAACTTGGGAACACAATTCAGATGTCGTTTAGTAGTCAAGGAATCTGTGTGCTTACTTCCTGACCCAAGGACCAAGCACTTACTTACAAAGAGGTTCGTAAACTGGTTTGACTCCAACCATGCAGCAGAAGTAAGAGAACTCACACAGACAGGTGCCCCTTTTTCTTCTTCCTGTGCTAAGACCTCAGCTTCCTGTCAGGATATATAAGCCTAAGGAAGCCTTGGGTTTCCCTTCTATGCATACAGCTCCATTGTTCAAGCCTTGCTCGCCCACTGTTCCGCATACCTTGTGTTCTCTCTGTGGCACCAGTGGACCACACGCACTTTCTCTCAGAGAGCACAGTGCTATTTTACGGCTTTTAGGGCCACACGTATATGCATTCTGCAAACACACATGTGTTGGCCTGGAAAGTGTCAAGCCTACTTACCCTTGTCATTTTATTCGTCTCATATCCAGGTAATTTCCAGATGTGTGTTGTCCACATTCTTTGTACACCTGTTAGACTCACAGAATTCAGATTAGCACTACTTGAAAAGCCCTGAGGGCACATAGAGGTTAGGCCTTCAAGAACTGGACTGGAGGCCTAATGCATTAGTTCTTACTACCAACGTAGTCCAGAGAGTTCTGATGGCAGGTGCCACTGAAATTTTACAGCTATATACATGAACTAAAGGAATAAGGTCTTTAGTTGCATAGATTAAGATTCTAGGTGCCCCTGTGCATTGGAGTTATGCATATGCAAACATTACTCTCCATCTATCACATACACCATTTATCCATTGTTAGTAACCAAAGAGCTTGTCTCAGTTTGACTCTGTTCAATTATTAATGATTTATTCTGCTAATGTTTTCCACTTAGCTATTCATGAAATGTAAGACATGCATAGAGATGTTTAAGTCATAATTTACATATTTCAAAATCACATTAAATTTTGTCAAGCAGCCTTTTGGTGGACACTGGGTGTTCCTAGTCAGATAGCCAGGTCAGTAGCCATGCACTTATGGTGTAATAGGCAACTTAAGCTGTTGTATGCAGCTCTTATTTTATTATCTGTGATTCAATTATACTGACTCAAGGGACATCCAACATAAGGCAGATAGGATTAAATGTACATGGGGTGCTGGGCTAATTCCCCCTTTTACAGGTGATTTTATATTTGTTAGAATTAGGATTAGTTTCTCAGAGGGATATCAGTAAAAACTCACACCTCTCCTCAGTGATAAAAGCTGCATCCAGACGGCAGTAAAATCACCAGAGTTTGAGCGAGTTGTCACATGATCACATTCACAACAGCTGTGTTCAAATGGTCAAAGAGACACTGGTTCCAACAATTCATTTCATTTTCATTTTGAGACAGTTTTTGTTTAGCTATTCAAAAAATGAGTATCTAAGAGTTCTGCTATATGAATAGAATCTCAGAGAATAAATACAGATTCAACTGTGACCAAAAAACATTTTTTTTAACATTTTCACACAGATTTGTGAATTCAGACGGGATTAAAAATACCAGAAGACTGCTGAGTTCTTTGAAAAACAGTAGGTCATTCAGCTTCTAATTTTATAAAAGCACATAGGAGCGTAAATATCTGTGACATCTGTGAAAATTACCAGCTGAAAAAAACTGTTTTTTAGCAAAACCCACCATAACTCATTTTAGTCCCATCCAGATACACATCTATGTGATTTTGCATCCAGATGTCACCTCTCAATGAAAAAGGAGATGAGTATTTCCCCACTGACTTCTGTTACATCTGAAGCATAATTATTCAGTATTTAAGTATCTTAGTTATTCCTAACATATATGATTGAAGAAATCAAGTCTGGAGATCAAGTCATTTGGAGATTACAAACATAAATACCTGCAATCTTGTGAAACAAATGATGCTTTGGAATCAATTACTTGGTCTGGGTGCTAGAACTTGGTCTCCATCTGTTCTATTCTAGAAGAGCATCAGCAGGAGAAAGAAAATTAAGTAAATCAGAAATGCAAGATTTTGCAGACTGATTATGATAGTTTAAAGCATTACTGCATTTTGACATTATTGTTGTCACACAAAAACCTTGTACCTCCACTTTTGATACAACGTCAGAGTTTGCCTAAAATACAACCCAATATGAACTCTGTTGAAAGTTTTCTCAGGAAGCCATTGTTGAATTCTTGTCATTCTTCTATGTTATTATTCCAAATAACATCCAAAAGAAACCATATTCTAATGTTCTTCTGAGCTGCTGAAGAGCAGTCGGTCTACAGTGCAGCTTTCGTTGTTCAGATAAATATTCAACAATAGATGCATAAGGTTCAACAGTGAAGTCTCAACAGAGTTCTTTATTTCACTGACAAAATGTAGACCCAATGACAGTTTAGAAGTTTGTTGGTATTCTGATCTTAGTTTTTTTTTCATCTGAGATGAAACGTACAGCAGCATCGTCTTGCTGGCTCCTTCTGTATACAGTATATGATCTCAGCCTGTTATGTAAGCCATCAGCACAAAGCCTCTGGCCCCAGTCCCAGCTCAGAAGCAGCCGGTACCCCTTCGCGCCTTCCCACACTACAGCCGTCCTGGACACCCGCAGCCAGAGGAGGCTCCAGAGGTAAGTGTGTTAAAGTAATTAGCAGCCAAGAGGGAGGAAGTCATCAGCTGTGCATAAAGTGACCTGACCACTGTGAAATCTCTGCCCCAGCCAGCAGGATACAGTCTGGGAAAGAGATATGCACGTGGCACCAGCCAATCAAGCCGACAGCCATCTTCTCTGTGGTTTGCGAAGGACATCAAAGGGGAAAAAAACTGAAAAAAGGAGTTGTCGACATCTGTGCTCATCGTTACCCCTCAACTGCGCACCCAAACAAAATAAAACAACATGACACTTCTCTTTAGAATCTTTCAGGAGCATGTCTATTGTGTTAACCCCTTGAACTATAGGCTTATAATTCAGGATGTAGCTGATTATATGATCAAAGGCATAATGTAATCACTTTAAATAGTATAGCAAAACAATAATAATTGATTAATTGAGAATCTAATCTCTATATCCTGAAGAATTACAGAGAGCAAATTGCTGTGTGGTGGCATTTTCTCTCCACAATTTAGTCTTTTCCAATTCCCACCCTTAATTTAGGACTCCTCCCATCACACAATGCTACCAGTGCTGGGAGGGTTAAGGCTAGCATGCGCATCCTCTGAGTGCATCCAACCACTTCTTTTCAAACCAAAGTTCAGGCAAGGTCATTGGACAACTAAACACACTTGGAGGGGAATGCTTACTACCAATACATCAGCTGACACAGGCTAGCAATATTGTACTCTAGCCACATCTGTGTCCAGCGATGGTCCAGCAAAATATATCTAAAACAAAAGCATGAATCTAATAAGAATGGCATGGCCATCGTGCTTACAAACCATCCCATCATGCCACATTGTTCCAACTCAAACAGGCTTCCATAAAACAACAGTGCTTGTGGCCTCCAGACAGCAGCCCCAGCGATTTTGCAGTAGGTGTTCCAGACGAGCGTGCTTTCCTTGGGCTGGGCGCAGGACTCGTCGGCCCTGAGGAGCCACAAGGTTTTTGGGTGAATCAGGAAAGTGCTTCAGGGCAAAGCCACAACACTGATATCACTGGCTAGAGATAAATAATGCTGTGTATTGTTGGCCAAACCCTTTGTTCCACTAAATTATGTTATGTTACCGGACAATGGGTGTGTCCTCACTGCGGGGACACTAAAGTGTGTGATGTGGCCTAGACATGGGCATGTGTCAGACATGAGTATGTTCCATTTTTTCAACATTTCTGCATAATTGAATTGTTTTGAATTCATTACGAGTCGTGTGAAACAGATAATTCCATAGATAATTACAGAGTCAGAATTTCCAGCAGTGGTGAATGGAACAAAACATTGTAAGGTTTTATTGCCTCAAAAAGCTCCCTTAATAAAAGTCAGTAGACCAAATTGTTATACATACACTGCCTGATGGGTGAGATATTGTTTAACGACGGATTTAACATAAAGCTTAGGCCTAAATAACACAGGCCACTACAGTCATAGACAATGTCCCATTACTTATTGACCAAGTTCACTTTACTTACCTTAACAAAATCAGCAGACAGGAACCAACAATGGCAGAACCAATCAAAAACATATATTTTTTAATTACTTAGAGTATCATATTGTAGAAAGGACCAGGGTGTATCACACAAAAACCTTGTCCCTCCAAAATTGCAATCTTAGTCGTCTTAACTTTCGATGGATGTCAATGTAAAAGTATCTCATTCCATTGTTTTCTTCTTCATTTGATAACACAAAAGGAGATATTGATCCCTGAATGTTTTAGTTAGTCAGGTGTGTACATAGCAGAGATAATCTGCTTTTAGTTTTTAAAACCCAAGAATATTAGTGAACTGGAGGCCACTGCCCACGAGGAATGGGCTCAGAGGAGGAATGCGGTCAGAATCAGCAGGTCATAACAGTAAAAGGGTGCAGTACTAAGTACTAAAGACGCTTGTCATTTAGGGGCTGAATAATTCTGAGACTGCAGTCATCATTAAACGTGACATTTTGTGTTGAATTATGACAAGCACTTGTTCTATTAGTTGTGTTGAGCTGTTAAAATTGCTCTTGCTTGATTGGTTTACTGCAAACAGCTGAAAGTTTGTACATCAGTACAAAACACCAATTCAGTAGTTGGCATGAAAACATCACAATATTGAGTTTTGTGCTCAGGGGCCCAGGATTTATGAATCCATCCTGGATATACCAAAAGAAATTCCATCAAAACCTGGCAAGCTGTATTAACTCTGCTCTCTCAGTGTTTTGAATAGTGTAGTCTTGAAGTGCACTGTGACTTTTTTATTAACCAATAAATAAACTCACCGCACAGAATGTGTTGGATCTGTAACTGCTGCAGTACTGCTCCAGACAGTCTGCCTTATCAATAGTGTGAGCAGTTGAAAAGCACTAGAGCACATGCTTGAACCTCTGGCCGGCTGCTGTGTGGCACAGTGGAGAATGTGACAACAGCAGGGTCAGCTACGTATATCAGGACGAGAGCCGGCAGATCAGTAACATGTCCACTGCTCCTTCACACACACACAGACACACACATACACAAACTGCAGGGGAGACCTGGCTGGACAGTCCAGGCTGTGGTTGTTCTGCCCCAGGCCTGGAAAATACCTGTCAACAGAAAGACAGGATCAGTCTCAGGAATCTCCCCACGTTCACACTGCGGTGGAAATGGAGGGAGAGAGGTGTCCAGGACAGCTGCCAGAACCCCTTTTCCACTCTCATTTCCACTGCCAGCACGTCCAGAGCGGCGGCCTGAGAGATTATCACCCCATATTAGAGCTGAGTAGAGCAGGCCAGTGGAGCTGCAGGGGCAGTAGATCAGATAGATCAGCAACCAGGGGTGTTTTAACTTACTTTCCCTAATAATGAGCTTAATTATTTCTTATATTTTAAAATTATAAACGGAATGCTTAGATCACTCTAAGCATTGTCTAGTGCAAATAAATGATTTAGTCAGTTAAGTTTTAGTCAGTGTAAACAATATATTGTAAGCTACATGAAAATAAAATGGGTTTTTGCATGACAGCGCAAAACAATATGCTCCTTGTATACCTTCCTGCAGACTGTAGCTTCAACTCCATCTAGATATTGTCCTAAAAAGTTCCTGATTAGCTGAATGCAGTGCATTAGAGTTGGGACGGAGATGAAACTTGCAAGAAAATAGATCTCCAGAAGAAATTCCAATTTAGCATTCCAATTACTCATTTTGTACAAAATTAGGATATTTAGCAATAAAAAAGCTTTTGATTTGAGCCTTTACTGGGTGTGAAACCACAGAAGTATGTCTATTTGGTTTTATATAACAACTTGATTTGATGATTTGATGAAAGACTGTGGTTATTTAGTAAGGATAATTGATGATAAGTGTGGATGCCAAAGCATTTCTTGGCTAAAAATCCTGTAAATATGTTTTTTTTCCCACCAAATTATCACTTTAACATATAATCATGCCCTGTTATCAAACAACAGACAACATCCACCAGTAATAACCGTATAATAACTTTACAAATAATCTCATTAAAGCAGTATGTGTGGTTAGCCGAGACAGTTGCTTACAGTTTTACTTCCAAGTACTTCAGATTTACAGCAGTACAGACTCAAACACATGAGTAGAGCATTATAGTGGAGCAACTGGCATAAAGAAAAAAAGTAGTTCTGGTTTTGGATGATTTATCTGTTTATGTGCTGGTGCCATTATTGACCCTCAATGCTTACCTCATAAAAGGATATGGGGGTAGCAGATTGGTGAACCTATTGAAGAAACTATTTACACGATCTCAGTGAAAAAAGGGGTCAGTGAATAGAGGTGGAAGTGGCAGTTCATTGTTTGACTGGGCAACAGGATAAGGCCGGAGCGCTGTGAAGAATAATGACACGCTCTCGCTCTTGCTATTGAGCAAACATGTGCAGTGGGTTAGTGGTAGAGCGGTGGGCGCTGGGGGACGGTGGCTGGCTGCCGCAAGGCTCGCAGCCGCTGCACTGGGAAACCGTGGGCCGCGGCTGCTATTGTGTAAGGCTGCACTCTTTCTCTTCCTGTGTTGGGTGCTGGATGTGGTGGCTGGGCTGGGTCTGGCTCCAATGAGGCGCTGGGGCTGCTGCACGCTGTGCAGCTGTTTACAAACAGTCAGAGTAAGCAGCAGGGGCGTTGCACTTTTTTAGCTTTAAGAAGTGATAACTTTTCTGAAAAATTGCAGAAAAGAGTGAAACAAAAATAAACACATTCAATTTACAATGCCCCCCATTCCAAATATAGTAAATCTGCTACAACAAGTTTGTTTTACATGGCTGATTTAGCTAAGTGTAAAGTACAGAAAGTACACAATACTTGAAACTGTATTGAGTTGTTCAGAAATTTAAAAGCAACGTTATGTAGCAATTTGACATAACAGGGATGGTTCTGTATGTCTCAGCTTGTCAACAAATGCATGTGTACAGCTGTCCATTAGAGGAGGAGCTTAAAGAGAGATTTGTATTTACAGCGGTGGAAGAGTCCACACCTGTAGGAAGAGTCCAGTAGCAAAGAAATATGGGAGTAATTTTACCTTTTCTGGTCATGGTTGGGACGGTTGCTGTGTGTTTTCTGGTACAAGTTACCGACTAAAGTGTACCCTCTATATCAGTAATGTCCTTTGATTACTTTATGTTACATTTGGAGTACAGTTTTTAAATCCATATAATTACAAATTATATTATCACATACAATTACTGACTAATCTTTCTGAACGGTAACTGTAATTAAAGTGTATTAGGGATGTCAGGGCCTATCCAGGCATATTTTAATGGGTTTCAACGTGTTTCAACGGGACTGGGAGCTGATTGATCAGGGAGGAGAATCAGACTGGATTATAAGAAATGAAACACACTATAAAACAGTCATTTTAAGAAAAGTCTCTACTAAACTAAATCTATCAGTCCAGAATGTCTCGTTATAGAAACTCTTACTAAAAGTAAAGGGATTTGATTAGCAGCACATCTTCTCTAAACTGTGTGACTGTATTTTCTAATACAAACACTAAGATTTGAATGGACCAGTATCGCCTGATACTTAATCATCAAGAGACTCACAAAAATAACCTGATGAGGACATCCCAGACTGTTTTGGAAACCATTTTTTGTATCCTGATTATATAACACTATTACATGTCTTATTGCTCAACCCTGTTTCTGAAACTGGGTTCAGACTTCAGTTATACGCCTGCTATTCTTTTTAGCAATGCAATGAACTCTTGTAAAAGAAGCAAGCTCCAGACTTAATAATGTCTGCAAAGGGTAAAGTAAGGTAAAATTCTGTCAGTTTTTTGCTGACCTTTTCCTTTTTCATTGTCCGTCAGAAGTGGGTTTCTTGGGGAATCCCCCATTCTATGTCTATTTCACAGCCTGTGTATCCAAAGATAAATGAGCAGCACAAGGAGGGGAAGTAAACTCTTAACACCTTCTCAGGGCCCGAGTCCATGTCTTGAATTATAAGGCTGAGGCCGGTAAAGCACAGCTGTTTACAATGGAGCAGAGTGACCACTTCTGTGCAGTCACGAGCTCACATCCTGCCTGACAGGCCTGTATATCCTGCAAATCTTCAAACAAATCCATTTCTCATCAGACACATTCACGGTCCAATCCCAGTCCTGGAGACCCCTTGCACAGTGCACTTTGGGATTTTTCCTATTTCAACACACTTGACCCAGAACATCATGAGATCAAGAGCTTTGCAGGAAAAAACAGCTAACTCTCTGTGTACACTGCTACTAGGAGAGGTGACTAAAGCGGTAAGTCAGCGTGAGGCTGGGATGACACAACTGGAATTCATCTGATTAACACTATCAGGATGAAATCTGAAGTACTTTTGCCATGTGCATATCATGGGTATTATCTTTTAGATCATTGGATTACACACTTTGTGAGAATGCAATCATTTAATCCTGGTGCACACCAAATAATCAGCCCCTAAGGAGCCCCTAATAAACTCTGGTTTGTTTAAATAATGACCTACAGACTTAAGATGTCTAAATGACCAATCCCTACGCACATCACAATCCCTATGCACATCACAATCCCTACGCACATCACAGCTGATTAAGGAGCTGTCCACTACACTAAAGCCATAGAAACATACAGCGGTTCTGTAAACCCTTGTCAACCAAGATGACTTTACTATAAACTAAGTATACCATAGTTTACTATACTATAGTCCATCTTCTACTCACTTATCTGATACAGCAGTTACATACCTACAGACTTAAGATGTCTAAATGACCAAATGTCTAAATGACCTTTATTAAGTTATTTTCAACTAATAAATGTGTTTCATCAAACCTTTATTTGTCCTGTATTCGTAATTATAACATAGTTAGCTGCTATACACACACACACACACACACACACACAGTCCTGTTAACCTAAGCGGTTAATGTAATATAATGTAAAACACCTTGAATTACAGTCAGAAACATATGTATCTGCACAGTAATTGATTCAAGATGTGTAACACCTATGGGCCCCTGGATATCCAAAAGGGTTATTACAAACTTCTACTACCAAAGAATAGCTCCACCAGTTTGTACAGAAGTCACTGTAGTTACTGGATAATAATTCCCGGTCTGGGTGACTATGCTGCGCTACACCAATAAGAGTCCTTGGGCAAGACTCCTAACACTACATTAGCCCACCTGTGTAATACGAGTAACCTTGTAAGTCGCTCTGGATAAGAGCGTCAGCAAAATGCCATAAATGTAAATGTAAATAATACACCTTCTTGTGTAATAAGCCTTAGAGGGGTTAAAGTAACCCAGCAGGTGTTCTGTCCAATATTTACCAGCACTGGGTCACCAAATAATGCAAGTTGGGTCGTCCTTAACCTAAAATTAAAAAAAAAAAGCTGTCATCAAATTCTTCTGCATTTTACAATTATCGTTCAGAAGCAATTTTTATTCATATCAAATGCGTCAATATGAACATTCCAACATTCCCTCTTTTGTTCATTACAAAACGAAAGAAACAAACTTCAACCAGAATATAGTGTCTTGGAAGAATTGACATTCTATGTACAAAGATAAAAACATAAAACATTACAGATAATATAACCTACACACATGTCCAAATGCATGAAAAGAAATTAGCATCATTTTGTTCTGTCCCACTTTTCTGGACAGAAAGTGTAAAAAGCTACTGTGGGAACCTTCACTGCCCACAGGCATCTGTTAGAACACAGCAACCAAGTGCAAACGTGTGTTTTCTAACTGCTAATTTGCTTTAACGTGTGCATGTTTCCTGTTCCACTGGCTGATGCCGCAGAGGTCAGAGGCATAAATCATGTTTGGATTGGTTTACTGCACTAGAGGATAGACTGCACTGCAAGAAATCTAAAACACCATGCACTCAACCAGTGCTATGGAATATGGAAGATTCACATTTACTTCTGCAAATATTATTGAAGGTTTAGTAATGTACACAGTCACAACTAACATCGTTTTTAAATGCAGTATCTAGATCTAAGATTCTTGTAAAAATATTGTAATAGCACAAATATAAAAATATCACTGTATACATCAATGCTACATTTTAGGAATGCTGCTCAATGCTAATTCACTTATTTGTGAATGGTGTAGCTCATTTGGTAGAGGAAATCAGAAATGTATGACTTATAATTGTATTCTTATATGGAAGTGAAGCTGCACCGTAGTTAATCCCTACACACATCACAGCTGATTAAGGAGCTGTCCACTACACTAAAGCCATAGAAACATACAGCGGTTCTGTGATCCCTTGTCAACCAAGATGACTTTACTGCTATTTTATACTATAGTTTACTATACTTTACTACACTATACTATATAATTATAAAGCACAACATCTTTCTCAAAAAGTTGAAAGTAAATTTCATCTTTAACTTTGTCTTTTGGAGATCAGTCCATCTTCTACTCACTTATATATTCACAGTAACAGTAAAATCCACTGTATGCTTCCATTATTTGTTTCTATGTAGAATAATTGCTTTCAATCAGAACACACATGTCAAAGATGGCATGGCCTTTTTAGCCAGACTAGTCGAAGAAACCCAGTCTATCCATTGCCAAAATGTGTTGATTGGCACTTAATTCTCACAGCTGTGGTGTCAGATTCAGGCCACTGTGAGCTGTGTTAATGTTGTCTGACCCTGTGCGGTGCTCTGAGAGAGGCCAATGGGGGTCATCTGAGACTTCCAGACAGGCCTGGCTGCTGCAAGACACTTGTGGAAGACTCCTACTGAGTGTGTGTGTGTGTGTGTGTGTGTGTGTGTGTGTGTGTGTGTGTGTAGCAGCTGGAGCCTCAATTACTCCCTCTCTCACTCGGAACCTGCCCTGCCCTGTCAGACACAGGAAACATGGGGTTAGAAGGATCTGAACACAGGCAGCACAAAGAGATGAATATGGGTTAAAGCATATTATGCCATTCTTTACCTGAACGGACAAAGAAAAGAGTTGTCAAAATCTTTATTTGATGTCCAAAATTATTTGATGACCACAATATCATGACAGAAAAACCTGGATTATTTGGTGACCCAGTGCTGGTAAATATTGGACAGAACACCCGCTGGGTTATTTAACTCTTTAGCTGGTTGGATTCGGTAACATAACCATTGTGCTGGTTGTTACAGTGACCCAACTCTGGGGTTTTTTTTTACACAATGCTGGAATTATTTTATCATGACTTTTGGGTTATTTCAGCTGAACTATGTTTATTGTTATTAATAACAAATAAATAAATAAATAAATAAACAATAGTAAAAATCAGTTTGACCCCAAATCCACTAGAAACAGAATGTCTGATTTAATGCTTAATTTTGACAAATCAAGACGGGCACAGATGGAATTTGACTTCCACCTTTGACTCACACACACACACACAGTGACTGTGAGCATACATGCCCAGAGCGGTGAGCAGCCATTGCTGCGGCACCGGAGGAGCAGAGATGCTGAAGGGCCTCCCACCTAGTCCATCAAGGTTTAATTGTTGCAATGCCTTCCTGTGAGGCTGCTTCACTGAGATCTTAAACAAACTCCAGTTAGTGCAGAACACAGCAGGTAGACTCCGTACAAAAAGGGACAATTCAACTATGAAACCAGTATCAACACTACACTGGCTGCCAATTCAAAATCTGCGGCTGATATAAAAAGCTTTGAAAGGTGGTCACTCTTACTTGGTGCTGGCCTTCATATAGCCCCTCATCTTTTTGGAATTTTAATAATCTTCCAGTCAGTGTTTGGGACTCAGACAAACAGTCTCAATCTGTAAGTCTAGCCTAAAAAGTACTTGGTTTTCAGGAATACAGTTAGTTGTTTGGCTAACTGAGATGGCTAGTGGGTGCTGTTCACTTTCACACGTTCACTCAGGTTTGCTTTGACAGTGGATAGAAGGGTGCTGATTTTGCCAGGAACCCTAATGCTTCCTTCTGACTCTTCCTATTTAGCTAGGCTGTTATAGTGAGGCATGCAAGAGTCACTACACAAGGTGTAGAAAGACAATGATGTGTCCCTGCTGTCCTTGCTATCTGGTGTCAAGAAGAGCATGGGTCCCTATTTGAGTCTTGGTTTCTCTTAACGTTTCTTCCTCATGCTCTAATGTTGTTTTCCCAGCCCATGCCACCTAAAAACCCCATAGCAAGTGCTTAGCAACAGCATAAAGAAATCCAATCTTGCATTTATTATTAACATTATCATTATCATATTATAAAATGGTGTTGTTTTAACACACCATATCTTCTTTACCCAAGCTTGACCATTCAAAACAACAAAATACTGACTAGTACAAAGCTCTAGTTCAAATCTAGCCCAAAACCAAAAGGCAGGGTTTCTTCTATTCTACAATACCCCAACAACTACTCAACAACTAACTAACCAAGTAAGTACAGTGGAACCAGGTGTTCTTCTAATGTGTGACTTTCCATTAGAATTTGCAATGTAATATGTTGCTAATCAAATGCCAAAGATTAGAATTTTCTATTATATTTAAAATCTTAAGTGTGATTGAATTCATTTTAGTAAAATAGCATTATTCTTTAACGAGCAGTCCTTTTTATTGAGAATATGTTTGTGCTTATATTATAATTAATTTAATTGAGTCACACTTTAAGTTGGGAGCCCCCTATAGAAGTTAGTTAGATTTCACTTAACCTTCAGTTGTATTTAATAGATGTTAAGTATGTTGGATATGTAGGTTGAAGGCAGGGATCCCATTTACGAAACATTTACAACAGAAATTTACAAAAAAAAAACACAAAACTTTCTGAAACTGATCAATATAAGCCCACTTATTGGATTTTATGCTCATCATGAGTTTTTTTATGTACGTTTTTAAATTGCACATTCTCAAAGAGCTTGAAGTGCTTTATATATATTACTGAGATAAAATCACAGAGAAAACATGTTAACACATGTTAAAACAACTGTGAACAAATGTTGTAAGAAAAAGACTAAATGAAAGTTCAATGATCATTATAATATTACAAAATAAACTAATATAGAAAAACTAGTAAGCGTTAGTATCACTACAAAGAAGGAGTTAAATAGGGGATTAAAAGATGTCAGATTGTCTGCTTCTCAGATGTTATGATGAGCTGATTCCTCGGACGTGGAACAGCAGAAGTGAATGCTCCATCATTCACTGTATTAAGGATTGTATTAAGATTCTCAAAGACAGTCTGAAGCTCATTTATGTATGTATGTAAATTGGAGCACCAATACCTAATAAGTGATTTGGTGGGACACCAGTAATCAGTGCAGATGGTGTAATGTGGTGCTGCAGACAGACGTAAGTGATGTCCATGTCTGAAGTTTTCTTTGGTCTGCCCTTTTTTTTTTAAATCAATCAGTTAATTTCAAATGCTCCATTTGTCACATTATTATTATTATTATTATTATTATTATTAACAAGACAGGACAGGAGCAGTAGCAAATATTTGTGTATGCACCCCAGGGTTTGATTACTCAGCTGGACAGACACACCACTCTACATAAACAGGAGTCTGTGGGCAAGACTCTGAACACTGCATTCACCTACCTGTGTAACATGACTGTAGAGTGAACATGATGGTGGAGAACAGTGTCAGCCAACTGCCACAAATGTAAACAGAAAATTCTAATGCGATTGTGAACAAAAAGGTTTTGCAATTAAAACCATTAATTAATAATACATTTCACAGCATTTGTAACTTTTATCCTCTATGAAAGGAGATTCTACATTTGAGCAGTACCAACATGAATGGGTTAA
The DNA here is from genome assembly GCF_030463535.1 of Salminus brasiliensis. Classification (NCBI taxonomy): domain Eukaryota; kingdom Metazoa; phylum Chordata; class Actinopteri; order Characiformes; family Bryconidae; genus Salminus; species Salminus brasiliensis. Next base: position 65,203,736 of record NC_132878.1, on the reverse strand, counting down.
GCTGTATGGGCCTCTAATAACCTATGTCAGATTCACAAAGCATTTTAAACCACAGAACCGTTCACTAAAATAGAATGGATACCACTGTCTTCCTAAATTAAATCAAATCCCAAATAAGAAACCACTGGTGAATCTCACGATCTTTGTGAAAACTGCATAAGTGTTTGTAAAACTATTTTTTTTCTCAACAGTGGTTAGTGAATAAGGCCCATGTTATTTTCTGGTGAACTAATGTTTCTCTGGTATTCCTTAGGGATTTGTGGAGCTATTATTTTATCAGTTTACATAATAAATTATATAAATTGTAACGAATGCCTTTTTCTTTTTGGAATGTAACACATACAATCAATGGACCCTGACATTCAACAATGTTTTCTTATTTGGGATGTGTTCAATCTACGAGGACAATGGGATCCATCATTATAAGAGCAGAGCTGTGAACAATTCAGCAGTTTAAAAACTCATCATGAATCTGACCTTGACTTTCTGTTAGGACTAGTAAGATATTGGTGAATGAGGACCAATGTTCTGTTAACTTCCTTGATGTTTCATGAACTTATGTTAAATTATTCTTCACTGTGTTCACACAATAAGCTGAAACTGGCTGTCGTATGTTCTCAGGCTTATTTATCGCAGCCCTGATCTTGCTAGAGGAACAATGGTGTGTGGTGTGGTTTGAGGGAGAGAGGGAAAGGGCGTCCGGGGAGTGGAGAGGTGGCTGCTGCTGCTGCTGCTGCTGCTGCTGCGGCCGGGGTGACAGTGGCGATGCTGGTGGAAGGAGGAGGAGGAGGTAGTGGTAGTGGTGGTGGGAGGGGGTTATCGTGGGGCTGTTGGGAAAATAATAGCCCCAAGGTAGAGCGCGGCAAACAGGAAGGGTGTGGACAGGATCCGAGTGCAGCTGCTGCGCTCAGCCGCGTCTGTTCCCACAGTCTTTGATGTGCGGGCACACTGCGCTCTGTGCCATGAGATAAACACTGTGAGAGCGCCGGTTTGTTTGTGTTACACATAGCTCCGTAATGAGATGTGGCCGGGGCCGGCCGCTGGGAGCCTGTGAGAAAGCCAGCCTCCGCCGCACGGCCGGCGGGAAGCGCACGGGTACGCTGCCGTCTGTTCACTAATTGACCATTGAAAAAGACCATAACTGACTGTCCATAGATGTATTTAATGACTTTTAAGTGTCTGAGTTTATGAATCACTGCTAAGTTCTGACCCTTTGAAACAGTATCTGACATTAAAAGATGTAGTGCCCTAAATTTACTTTCAAATTTGCTCAGTTGAGTGAAATCAACACTGTTCCTGTCAACTGAAAGATGAGACTATGTTAAATACAGCACTGTGCAAAACTCTGAGACAACCCTTTCCAGTCAAACCAAGCATTAAGTTAAAAACTTCAAGTTTCCAAACAAGATCCAAACAGAGAAAATGGGACTCATAACAACCTTGCAAGACCTGGCAGAACACCAAATCTCTCCCCATTAGAGAAAGAAGCTCCACTCTCACCTCAAATCTGAACACATCCACAGCAGTCTGTGTTCATCTATCCACTGTGAGAAGACCACTCAACACTGTAGGTCTGAAAGGATGTGCAGCTAATTAAGAATCCCTTACTGAACATATCAAACAGAAAAAAAAACTTCTCATAGCAATGAACTGACCACCACAGACTCCAGACCTCAACAACATTCTGCAGGTGTAGAAAAGTCTCTATGCAATAAAGGTAAAGAATGAGCTCACTAATAGGTGGACTACGGTCCTGTTTTTTTTTTTATTATTTTCAATTATTAATTCATCTAATGTGTCGGATCCAAACTAAGGCTTCATTAGTAAAAGCTAGAACCATGACAACTCAAAGAGCCATTTGAATAGTTTAATATACCGATCAGCCTTAACATCAACCCGGTGAATATTGAGTGTACTGCCACTACAGATCTTACCATTCAAGGCACAGACTTCACAAGACCTCTGGCACAAAGGCATCCTATGGCACAAAGTTGTTAGCAGCAGATCCAGATTTAGGTCCTGTAAGTTGTGAGGTGGGGCCTCCATGGATTGCATCAATGAGCCTTAGGTGCCCATAGTTTGCCTGGGTTAATGGTTTTCCTTCCCTGTGCACTTTTGGTAGGTACTGACCACTGCATACCAAAAAAACCCTCTCAAGACCTGCTTGTTTTGCAGATGCTTTGACCCAATCGTCTAGCCGTTAATTGGCCGCTAGCCATTTTTCCAAATTTTAACTTATCCCCCTCAAAAACTGATTGTTTTCTTGCTGCCTAATATAGCCATCCCTTCACAGATGCCACCGTAGACAAAGATCATCAATGTTTTTCACTTCACCTGGGGTGCTAATGTTATGGCTGATCCGTGTAGATATTTGTATGGTGTTCTTAGTTATTGTCGTAAACCTTTTATAGATATTATTATATATTATAGAAATTATTGTTGCATGAGTTCCATCATTGTTCTTTGAATTTCAAAACGATTTGTTGTGTAAGTGATATCACACTAAAATTTCCTGACCTTTACAAAGAACTGTATTAAAAATACATAATTTCTAAAAAAAAAAAAAAATAATAATAATAATAAATCAAATAAAATTAGAAATAAAATAGAAATAAAATACAAAACATAAAAGGAACTCCACCACTTTTTAATGCACCACCCATCTGCTGTCTCTGTTTATCATATATTAGCATTAAAGCCTACAAACTAGTAATAATAATGGTTTTGCTTATGTGTCAGCTTCACTCAGACAATTCTTTATGAAATACATGCAATGCTCTTGCATAAAACCAGTCAAATATTCTGAAACAGCAACCTGCTGATGAGAAATACATTATATTCTTAATGGTTTATTTACAGAGCAGCATCCACTATAGTGGTTGATTTTTTTAAACCTATTTCTCTTTATTACAGCCTGTCACAGTTCCAGGCCTCTCCTCAGAGACAGTGCGGTTGGCCAGAATCCCTTTTGTCCTTTCAGACACCCTATAAAACATTACACTCACCTTGGGAATACTGAGTATACTGAGAAAGGCTATGGTATCAAACAGGAGGGAGGCACACATTCTTCTCTGAGCTAAATAAAGTCTGCAAGACACACTTTCTCATGGACCCAGCGGACTCTCAAGTAGCAACAGGGAGCTGTGTGTGTGTGTGTACGCATATATACGGCTCTGCATCAGCACTGTATGTAAAAACACACTCTGTCTGAGCCAGAGTGTTGATTGGGCTGATGATTGCAAGGATTCGGAAATAAACCTAGGCGTGATACGTGTTGCACTAAGCAGCCTGGTGACTGGTCATTTACAGAATACAGGCCAGCTACTTGGTTCTGTCCCTCATCAGCCCCTTAGGTGCTCTTTCTCTGGCAGATAAGTGATGAGACCACCTGTGTGGTTTTTTTTTTCAGTCTCTAGAGGTTTTGCTCAGCGCTCATGGTCATGTCCTCACTAATAAGGATACACAACTAGTTACCTCCAAATGTCTTTAATTAGATCTGTTTTGGTAATTCAAAGTCTCACAAACTTTAAGAAAGGTTTAGGCTCTGAATGTTTCGTTTTTACAATTCTATCCTCCACCTACAAATGCATTCACTTGTAGCAACCATTACGAGGCTGGACAAGGATACAATTGATGAAAAAAACATTTACATTCAACCTCATAAGAAATTCTAGACTACTTGCCCCTTCCTTTTATATTGAGTTTTTAAAATCGATCCATACATTCTCTGAAAAATACAATTGAATAAATGTTAATAATTTATATTGGGTATAAAAGTCAATCACGTCAAGTCAAGTCAAGTCAAATTTATTTGTATAGTGCTTTTTACAACTGTTGTTGTTGTCACAAAGCAGCTTTACATAATTAGTAATTAGTAAAAGACAGTGTCAAGGAAAAACTCCCTCAGAGCTGGAGGAAGAAACCTTGGAAGGAACCAAGACTCACAAGGGGGACCCGACCCATCCTCCTCTGGTCAGAACTATTTATACATTATTGATAAAAGTCGCCAAACCATCTATACTGTTAAACTGCTCTGATCATAATCATAATATATTAATCATGGTGTAGTATAACTTAATATAGTCATGGCAGTGATGGTCAGAGTAATGATAGTTAATAGTGGTAATATTAATAGTGGCAGATAGTTAAGAGTCCATTTAGGTTTTCACATGGTCATTAGACAGGTAGCAGTGATAGGGGGGTGAGCCGCTGGTCTGGCATGGCCAAAAATAAAAGATAAAAGTGGCCAAAAGTGGCCAAATGACAGTCCTGGTTTTGAGTACATAACTTTGAATCTCTCCTAACGCCCATTTACACAAACTAAGCAAATGTCATTTGACATTACATTTTACAAACACTTAATTATACAATAAATAATAAATTAATTTGGTTGAAAATGAATGTTTTTACCTTTCCGCTAAAGATACAAGGCTTTGTCTTCCAAGCACTAATGTAGTATTATTTCATATGATGTATTTTGTGTCCCCACTAACGTGAGAACATAAATCACATTTACAGTACTAGTTGCACTAATACTCTATATTCTACTCTATATTGTACATGATTTGAAAGCAATGCAAGAAATATGTTACTTAAATAAACTGTCTTCCCTTATGCCATCAGATTTTCTGCTGAATATAGTCTCTTGGAGGCAGCAGACATTTCTGTGTCTGGCACACACACACCATTGTCGTTCTTGCTCTCCGGCTTGTGACACTTTTGTGGTCGCCTGGGCAGACAATGCTTTTTTTGAGCCATTGTTCAGATCTATTTATAAAAGCAAGAGACTGGTGAGAGACAAACAACCACCCAGGTCCCATAGGTATTGCTGTGACCAATGTTTCAAAAGACTCAGGCGTGCCAGAAACCTCTAATTAGGCTTTGACGATTGGGAATAATGAAATATCACATTTGTTTTGACTATCTGTCAGGAGTCACCCTGAGAAAAGCTAATAGCTTGTAGTATACACTAACTGCAGTGTTCCGCAATGCAGAACAGGGACATGACTGCGTATAAGTCCTCCTTGTGCTGCTGATCCTGGGAGGTATAAAGTCTGTGTCTGCGATGGGAACTGCAGTGCAGATACACTTCCATTTCAAAGTGCTTCCGATTGAAATATTGGAGTCAGTCTCTCAAGCAAATTTCGGTTTGGAGGCTCTGAATTATGAAGCCTTGTAAACTTGTCAGATTCAGATAAGAATGGCATGAAAGTAATATAGTCAGCAGTTCCAATGCAGGGCCGATTCTTCAAGTCTGTGATTTGTTATTATAATGAAATTAGAATTATTCATTGTAAATTACCATTGCAATGGGGCTTTTGGCTAGCTGCTAGTCATTTCCATATTTAAATGTGGCACATGAACCCAACTCTCTGAATGGCTGGTGACAGGGCATGACAGAAGTGTGTGAGCCAGTCACGTTTAATTAAGCAAAGCTCGATTATCTGAGTTCATGGACTACATCATCGTCTTTGAGGCACGTACAAAAACCCATGCACACTTGTTGCGTGAGAGACGATGGCTCATTTTTGGGGCACAATGGGCCAAACTCGTCAGTGGGGCTCAAGATTATGCAAAGCAAAGCAGCAACTCACTCGACCCTGGCATTTATCAGCATTTAACATGTGAGCTAGCTCCATATTTTTGAATCCACAAATCCTGCACATTCCTTAGAAAATGAAAGGAAGATTCAAGTCATATTCTTCACCCACACTGCTAAGCAGTTTATATGAATATGTATTATATGAATTACTACTATTAGCCAACAATTACTTATTCTAGTCTAGTCCCTGCACAGGAGAAGGAGTTTGGCAAAACTACTTGTCAATCCTAGCAACGAAAAAAAATGACCTAGCTTCTCGAATCAGCTGATTGTGTTCTTGCTAATGTATGCTAGATCCCAACTAACAAAAAAGGCCTTTTGTGCCTTGAGATGAGTTTCAAAGACGGACCACCACGATGCAAATTGATACAAACCATTTAGTCCCTTGGAGAAGATTCCTGCTCAAAAATGAGCTGTTAAAATGGACAGCTTGGATCTCTTTGGAGCAGCTCTGTTTGACAAAGCATGGAAATGGGTATTCAGAAAGTGATCAGGGTTAATCTTGATTCCTACAGTCTTTAAGTGAGCAATGAAGGCGTTGTGACATGAATGTTCAATTTGCATTGCCTACTTTTACTGAAATTAACAAGGCAGTCCACTCTGCACAGCAAATTTGCCAGTGTTATATCAACACTGTTAGTGTTAAATTCACACTATGAGTGTTAAATTTGAACACCTATAGTGTTCATTTAACTCTAACAGAGTTGATTTAACACTGGCAAATTTGCATGTGTGTCTTGGGGACATTTCACAAAGCCAGATGATTTGTTCCTGGAGTGAAGTAGAAATGTTCAATATAAGTTATCCATGCAGTAGGAAATTGATTATGTGATTCCAGGCATTTAAGGAAGCTTTGTTCTCGATTCCACATAGGGACATTGTAAGTGGGGCTGACAGAGGAGCATTAGGTACAGTTTAGCTATCCCCCAGTTAGTCAGTTAAGTACATTTCGTTAGTGTTAGCTCTGCAAATTGCCTTGTGAATGTTCTTGCAGCTCAACTGAGGTGTCAGCTACTGAGGGAGTTAATATAATACAATCCCTTCTCGTTCATACCAAACATCATTCATCATCAGTCTGAAATCACTTGAAATAGGAGTCGACTTAAAATTTTTTGGAGTTGAACAGTCTGAGGGTGTTGCGCTCTGTGAAATCCCTCATAGTCCACCTGCACTAAAGTTTTTGTGTTTTTCTGCTCGACACACCTGATTCAGCTCCACAAGGACTAGCTAATTATGTGAACCAGGGCAGGTGGACTATACGACTAGAGGTGGGAAACGCACGATCGTAGCATGGAGGAAGAGAAAGCCAGTGAAAACGAGACACAGTCTTTGAATGGTAATGGGGGCGTTAGCAGCAGCTCATATGACTGTGAGAACTGTGTGGAAGGCAAAGAATATAATTACACATTCAACGAAAGAGAGTGTTTCAGTGTTTAGACGTGGACAATGATTTATTACCTGCCTCTTCAACACTATCTATTTTAAGCACAGACTCAACAGCAATTAGACATGCGAAAAGTGTCTTCTTTGGATTTGCTGACAGGTTTCTTGAGGTTTGACAAAATATAACTATAACATGGCACATGTGTCTGTAGTGAGTTTTGTAGTGCAAGCAACATTTACTTGATTCATGTGATTTAATATTATCTGATAATTAGTCTGAATCTTGACTGACATTTGTTTTTACATGAAAAACATAAAAAACACATTTTAAGACACACTACAGGGTTGTCTTGATTTAAGCAAGGGGTTATTTTAATATTAAATTCAGAATATGCAGTTAAAAAACAAAATGTTACATTTGCTTAAAACAAATTGCAACTGTCAAGTGTTTTCATGCAACTCTGTTATTTTAAGCCTATATTCTAATTACCTGGACTGGGCTGTTTATTTGTGTGTTTATTTAATTTATGAGCCAGCGGGAAAGGTGTTGTATTTTCCTTAACACGGTTACACTGACCAAAAAAACCCTCCTGAATAAAATGACCTGCTGTATTTCACTGAAACAGCACAGCTGAGTCAGTTACATAAATTTAATACGATGGGTTAACAAAGTCTGCAAATGATAACTGTACACTGTTTGACTGAATGAAATTGTGTAAAATTAAGTTTATACAAAAGTAAAAAAAAAAAGACCAAACCTAAATGAATTAATGGCATCAAAATATTCAGCCCTAAATTGATTTCAGTAGCCGCACATTTGTCTGTGGTTTCACAGTTGTGGTTTCTGTAAAAGGCCCTTGGTAGCTCAGGTGATTAAGTTCCATGTGTCACGGTCACAGGACGAAAGCTCTGGAGCATATGCTCCCGCCACCTGTTGAATATTTAACAGTGGGAAAGGGCTCCTGGAAGAGTCCCCATAGCCTCTGCTCGGGTTTCCGTGGTGACACGGTTGTTTTTGGTAGTCGGATGGCACAAGGCGCCACGTCCAACACAACACAATTAGAGTGGCCGGCAGCAGAGGGGCGAGATAGTGCTGATTGCAATTACGTGTTGATCACACGGCCTCCGCCTCCATCAGCGGCCTTGTTTAAAAGCAGACATCCCCTCTGCATTGTTGCCGTGCGGTGCGGCTCAATGATACTGCTGTGATGACATCATGCTGGAAGTCTCTTGTGTCTCAGAGCATTATGGGTTAAACAATGAAGGTAGTTCCATAAACAGCTATTATATTTCTGCCCATAGATTGCAGAGTATTGAAGATAGGAAGCACTGATATGAATTATGAGGAATTGCAGGGTTTATTTCATGATAAAAACCAGGGCAGTTTATGATAAACAGTTCAGACTCACATTTTACCCTTTTAACCTTTAACTGTTGAATTGTTACTCAGTTATTAATCCTAAGATGTGTTGTTCTGTAAAATTATTAAATATTTGGTAGCTACTATAAAAGGAATGTAAGATATGAGTTATGAGTTAACTGTGCATTCAGTAATTTCACACAATTTCTAAATTTGTCTGCTAGTTATCATCATGCTGCCTTGAGTATGAAAGCCACAGACTTTGAATTCCAAATTTTATTCCAAATCTTATTCTGCATGTAGACAGTAGGATCAAATTTCATAGGTCAGATAATAAACAGTCAAAATCTTCACAAAGGCCTGACAGACACTATGTTAAGTTTGCAGCCTGTTGGCTTCGACACTGCATTCTGGCTAGGTTTACATTGAAAATAATAGCTTGACAGGAGCTTTTGATCCACCAACACAAGGCCTTGGTGTGAGAAGAGCTATAGGTTACATGGACAAGGGAGTGTGACTAAGCTGATGATCACATTATTAGTTATTTACGAGGCTACAATTAGAAACCATTACAAACGTCCTGTGGGCTGCCACCAAAGTCATAAACTCTCTCATAAAGCTTCAGCTTTTTTAAATCAAATGTAATGAATTTTTTTTTTAATTCTACACGGTTCTTATATTTGACCTTTTCTTGCCATGTGTTGTTTTATAGAAAGCCACAGCTAATTTTAGCATGACCATTTTTCAAGTGAAATACTGCTGATCCAAAGTGGAACCAGTGGAATTTTATCAATCTACACCTTAGCCTAAACCCAAACCTAAGCTTAACCTACTACACTTACACCTAATTCTTACTCTATCCCTAAACATAACTATAGTCAACTGTGAATTTCTTCTTTAATGACTTGACAGGCTGGGGTGTGTGTATTTGGCAGAACAGCACCATGGGATGGAAGATCCATGTGAATCGTAACTATGTTTTTTGGGGTACACTTTAGTCGTATATGTAGAATTCTATGAGATCTTGATGCACTGAAATATTGTAAGACTAAAATGTGCATTAATTCTTTTCACACAATCTTTACACAACTTTATTTGTTATCATTTTTTATGACTGCTTTATAAATACGACCTCTGTTCTGACTGACTGACCTGTTTTGTGCCTTATTCCAAAAGCATTGAAAAGAACTTGACACCCCTGCTGGAAATGGGCCTACATTTTTTGGATTTTGAACAATACTAATAATATTTATCATCAGTCTTGGTAAACTGGTAAATATATGGTTTATTATAATAATCTCTCAGTATTTTGTGCTTTGGGAGGGAAACTACTACACTCTGTTTAGGCCAGTTATAATGGCATATAAGGTTAATAGATGGACATGCAGGAGAACTGCCAGTCACAGGTCCTGACTCTGAGAAAGAGCTGGCGATGAAAGGGGACCTTCATAAATGTCACATCTCTCCCGATTCCCATCACATCTAAAATAAGGAGCATGAGAAGTGGCGGATGTTGGTGACTTTTATCTGTGAGGACAATGCTGGATCTCTGTATGGGAGACAGTCTCCATGCTTTAATTGAATTAGCATCTTGACATCAGTCTGTGGGATACTGAATCTACCGCACTATTACGCGGCGGAGAGCGGCCAGTTTTTGGGACTGTTTTTCCCACGTCACAGTGTGAGTCAGCTGGCACAGGTCCTCCATTTCCCGCCATGAAATCAGAATTCTTGTGCTCAGTTGTAAACTGACAAGTGAAGGTTCTTCTTCACATTTACATAATTCCCCCATCACCCCAATTGTAATCAATCACAGTTGGGGTCTGAAGTTGGCTTCTTTAGTTTTATCACAAGCTATGAGGCTAATGAAGTAAGCAATTAATGAAAGCATCATGCAAACTGCATGGCTAAATGATGACACACTTGTCTTAATCCATGTTGTTAAGGGCTCATATCTCGGAGAACCAAATTTCTCTTGTATTTTTTTTTTCATAAAAGAGTTCAGTATACATATATCAAGCCCAATACAGGACAGCCAATCAGAGCAGAGGTCCTTTACGTACACCAGTTTTAAAGGCAAATGAACAGCCTTCTTAATTCTGAAACAGCAAGAAAAAAATTATATTTAAAATAAACTGATGCATAAAATCACTTTTATGTCAGAGGTAATGAATGTAGGCTATGGCCCCTTTAAGTAAGAGATTAGCAAATATGGTTTGCATGGTGATTATAGGGTTCCATTACTTGGTAGCTTCATATCCTCATAGCTGCCAGTGCAGAACTAATGTTTCTTTAATGAAGAGGGTTGAATTAGGATGGTGTCCTCAGAGTCGTGTGATCATGCTTACGGGTAGTATGCACAAAAGATAGAAATCATTAATTAAATTAGACTAAACACATAGGCTGGGATAATAACCCCATAAGTGCCAAGTACTACAACAGCCAGACCAGTCATTTCCTAATGTGTCTTAACAGCTTTTGGTGCAGCAGGCCAGAGCGTGTGGATGCTGGATATTCAGGGAGCCGGAGAAAGCTTCCAGATTAATCAAGCCTCTGCACATTTCTCCATCGCTCTTATCTCTTATCAGAGTAGGGCTGGGTCTTTTCCCCTGCAGGTTAACCAGATGAAATAATGTTGGAGCGCTGCACTGGGTTTGGGTGGGAGACTGGGAACAAAAGCCTGCATAACAGAGTGTACACACCCGTCCATCACCACATCCACGGCTTTGGAATGTTAGGTATATCTAATGCAGATATCATGTATCTGAAGTATTCGGTGCATTCAGTGTATTTCTAGTGCTTGGAGGCTTTAAATGTTTTCAATAGCATTCCTGAAATCATGCCTTTAAATATTCACAACCAGTTAAGGCCTAAATTGGATCATGACCTGGATCCAGGCACTTGTGCAAGACAATCTGATTTGAGCCTGCTGGCTTGCTCAACACTGTGGAATTAAGACATAAAGACATAATTTAAAAAGGAGACTTTTACAGTTTACAATATTCAGGGTGAATCTGAAGAAATATCTGTCTGTTGATTGGTGTCAAAATTGGCAAATGTTGCTTTGGAAACATGGGAGCATAAACAGGTTCAAGCTGACTTTTAGTTAAGTATGTTTGTGCACAGTACACTATATGCTCAAAAATATTGGGACAACCTACACAATACACCTACATGAGCTTTTTTGATATCCCATTTGAAATCCACCAGCATTAATATGGAGTTGGTTCCCTTTAGCAGCTCTAACATCAGGTTTGGAACACTGATTCAGCAGAGCATTGGAGACTTTTATGTGCCTCAGCACTCTACCCGGACCCCGCTGTTTAACTTTACACGGTTGGGTTCCTTTCAGCAATGCTACTCACAGTTGATGGTTGATGGAACATCTAGAAGGGTTAAAAAACGTTCACTAACTGACTTGTTGCACCAAGTTACAAGTTGCAGGCCTGTTACAGAATCACACTGGAATTCAGAGAGCTCTTTAGAACCATCCATTCTTTCACTTACACATGTGTGTAAGGGCAGACTGCATGGCTAGGTGCTTTTTTTTTGTACACCTGTGGCAATGGGACTAAATGAAACACCTGAAATCAATGCTTAAGAGGTCTGTCCCAATACGCTTGTCCATCTTATGCATCTATGTTACATTATATCCCAGTTTTTTTAAGGACGCTTAGTTTTTTGTAGTTTGTATATTTTTTTTAACAAGAGTATATAAGTACTGTATAATATACTAGTACTGTACCTAGTCCATACAGTCTATTAATCTATTAATAATTAGTATTTGATTTACACATATTGAAACTACACAGAAATCTGAAGTAGACACCAGGGGAAATATATTTTTGATCACATGGTAAATAGCCCCATTAAATATCGAATTATAATATATATATATATATATATATATATATATATATATATAATGCATGCAATATGCAACATGATGTTTTGATAATATAGCGAGAACAGTTTCCTCTGTATTTAAACCCTATGTATTTAAACCCGAGCGTGTTCCAAAACAAGTTCACACATAACAATGTACACACGAAGACCAAGCTGCGGCAGTTAACCACACGGCGGCCGTCCATCCGCATTAAATCAATTGGCTCATCTAAAGGCAGCCATTTCAAAGACAGACTTTTCCGGCACACCATGCAAACATTGAGAAAGCTTTGTGGCTTAGCATAGCCGCTCCTGGGGAGAGGAGAGGATAATTGTATGTGGCCAAGAAAGAAAGATGGTTATTCATTTTACAAATCAACAGGAAAAGTGGTGGGAGGGCGTTGGAGCCCAGCTTATTTTTTTGGCTAATGAAAATCAACAGAGGTGGTTTGGGAACTCTGCAGGGAGATAACAATGCAGGTCTTATGTACTGCCATTTATACATTGGAGCGGACTTTTTTTTGGTCAGAATTCATTGTGATTTGAGGAATTTGTGCTGAATCAGTCCAAACACACCCACTCACTTAAACACCTCATACTAATGTGCACACACAGCACATTATGAGTGCGGTACTTGTGCAATACAATCAGCTTTCCCTTGTTTCCAAACCACATTTTTTTTCTCACACATTTTTAATGGGCTGCAAAATACAGCATATCATTTGTTAATTGGTATATCAAGATTAGCAAGATTAGTGTCAGAAAACATACAGAGCTTTAAAGTTTACTGGGAAAAGCATTTTCTTGTTTCAGAGAATATTGCCGTGTCTACATGTATACATCAACACTTCTGTTTGTAATCAGTTCATCCTTGTTGACAGGCTGCGCATGTTGCTGGTTTCATGATGTGGTTATGTCTTCTGCTAATCTACAATTCATTAGCACATAGGTGAGCGATCTTTCTTGCAGCTAAATTCTAGGCAATCTCAAATCAGATAATCTCAAACTATTAGTCTGAGAGCTCGGTGTTTGATCTGACTTTAATAAAAATGTCACTTGTGGCATTTCTAGGCAGCTTTGTAGGTAATCCTCCTACCCTTTAATTTGGCAGCTAATAATTGCACGAGCAATGTTAGCCGTAGTGACATGAATTTGTCTGTGAATAAATCCCTTGGCAAAGTCAACTGATACAGATATTGATAATTGTGCTTAATCATAATCGCATATGAAATTGGTACATTGGTTCTAATTTTGCTGACAAATATGCACAACTCCAGCGATGCAGCAGTATTTATGGTACACCCACCTTTCAAAGTACATGTTGTTCCCTAGTTTTGACGAGAGTCTCGATGCAGTCAGATTAAACATTGCATTTGGAAGAACTTTCCTCAGCATATAAGGGCCACTGCTGGCCATTCTGGGCCGATGGCGCCTGGTGGTGCCGTCTGAAAGAGTAGCTGAATGCAGTATTAGCTGTTGCTGTGATGACATTGTGCAGAGCTCCAGCATTTATGAAACAAACCCCTTTAGCATGTAAGACTTTAATAAGGGAAACAACAACAACAAAAATAGTATAGGTGAGACTGACAGCTAGATTCAACCTACAGCTGGAGCTGCAGCCCCTGGATGTGTCATTTAATAATCAAACAAATAAACAAAATGATAAATGATTTAATGACAAGCTCGTAAAGTAGGAGAATTAAACATTGGTATATGTGTTATAAATGCCAGCCAGTAAAATGAACTAAACAAGTTTAATGTACTTACATTAATGTACTAGCGGATGTAATGTGAATCTGTCCATTACATTATTTCAAAATGTCCTGATGAATGGACCAATAGAAATGCTCCAAAACTCATAACCATGTGTGTAGTAAATGTATGTAATGTTGAGGGTATGGTAGTAGAAGTGTTCTTTCAGCACTATGTGACATGTCAATGTCTAAAGCATTAGGCATTGTTTTCATATTTATTTAGTGCAATAACTTTCTGTGGAGGAGTTTAAACTCCTCTGACATTGGTTCTGTAAAAGATTCTGACTCAGTATGGTTTAGATGCTCTGTTGAAATAGTCTGTTTCTCCATAACAGAGCATTTCACACCAAACCACTCCAAATACGTTTAAAGTGCACTGCAGTTTGTTGCTATATGCTTTTTCTTTTAGCTTTACACTGAGTATATGCCACTGGTTTATACTTTCCTGTAGTTGTATACTGGTTTTCTTTGGCTCTGTTGAGTTTACTGAAAGAGTCGACATCCTAAATTCACAATAGTTCCATTAATGCTAACAGCAGGCAAATCTCCATTACCAGGCTTCATTACCAACAGAAATGAGCACTATCATAGCGGGGCAAACCCATGAATTAAAGCTACTTGTAAAGAGAGTTACAATGTGTATGTGTATGTTGCTATATAATACCATGCTTGACTGGCTTATACTCTTGTACTCATGACTTAGCAACTGTATTGGATCTTTGGAGCTAACAACCTTAAAAAGCTGAACATGTATGGTGAGTAGCAGCCATTGCTGACATTTCCTCTGTCATACAAAGTCATGTCCCCTATTCTGCCCCCTCCCCTGAGACAGCCCATGGGAGCAATAGACAATTAATATACAAAATAAACAGCCTTAAAATTAGATTTTTCACAGACCAGTAAAATAGATAATATAAGCCCTGAATCAAGGTGTCATTGTTTTTATTCTCCAGTGATCTTTCAAAATACACAGGCAACGATTAAAAAAAAGGGAATTGGAAAGTAAATGGGTATAGAACGTCAAATAAGTCTCCTTAAATAATTGAATAATTAAAAATTTTATTAAGGAACTCTTGTTGTCCAGAGTGTACATGTTAATCATAGTTCCTTGTGTTACAAAAACTATTAGTAAGTAGGTCTTTAGGCTGTGCCACATAAAAGCACTGTTTGAAGCCCTTTTCTGCTGTGTGTTAATTTCTTTGATTGTGTGTTTCTTGTGTTCTCGCTGGTTTGTACAGTTATGGCCCTGAGAGTCTGAACACACAGCTGCACACAGACTATATGATGTGTGTGTGAGTGCGTGGTAGTGTTTTGTGGTGAAATTCTGATATTCTGATTACATTGCCAAATAGTGTGACTTGTAATTTGCAACTGGGATTAAAAAGTTATGGTGTAAAACTGTCTTTATAGCATTTAAAATGAAATGTGTATAATAATTACAGACTTCATTGACAATAAGACACAAGATAAAATATTTTATTCATGTAGTTGTGATATCATACCTTACCTCTGGACTACAGTCAGGAAGTGTAATTCATGCTTTGAGCCAGCCCTAAAGATCATGCTTTACGTATGCATTTTACAAGCTGAGAGATACAGAACTGTCACTGAGTTTGAAAGAAGCATGTGACTGGGGCGGCAGAGTAATATTGCAGTTGGATACCAATACAAATATGACTCGGCATTAGAGTGCACTTTCTGGCATGCTAAACCAGTAGTAGCAATGAGAGAGAATCTACCTATTACAGATTACAGGTCAGTGGATCATCACAATAGGTTTGAAGCTGCTATTAAGGGGAAAATGCTACATAATGTTGCTTTAAGGGAAGCACCAGTGCTTTGCTAAGATGAATAAACACAAGCTACTCGCTGTAACTATCACAATATCCAATATATTTTTATAATAATGGTCTTTAATTCTAAGTCTGTTACTGTAAATTTCTGTGAACATTGTCTCTCTGACCTAGGCGCTCACACACAGGCCAACATCAGAATAATGGTTAACAAACTGTACATTGTACAGACCTGTGAGTGTGTGTGCGGTCAGGTCATGACCTCACTTATTTCCACAGTTGCTTTGAGCTGTTTCTTTTCTTTCCCCTGATACTTTCTTATACACACATTCAGCCGCTTGCCTCTCTTTCTCTCACAAACACACACACACACACACACACACACACACACACACACACACACACACACGCAAGCACGATTTCCTAATCCCTGTGATGTCCACCCAACACTCTCTCTGTCTATGAAGTCCTACTCACAGAGCCTCCCTGTTTAACACAGCCTCTCTCCCCCACACACACAGCCTCTCCTCTATCCCTCACGCACAGCTATCCCTTTCTTTTATCTCTTCAACTCCCTCCCACAAGCTCACACTCCACCTTTCACTCACTGTGCACCCCTCCACACAGACACACATACACACGCCCATTCCAGCATGCAGGCACATGTGAAGGAGAGAGAGTAGGAAGAATTGAAAGAGAGAGGGAGGTGGGAGATGAAGGTAGAGGGATAGGAGGATGAAGAGACGGAGAGCAAGTGGAGTGGGACTTCAGAGGACAGAGAGAGAGAGAGGGGGAAAGGATGGTGGAGACACAATGAGACAGAAATGGTGCAAGGAAGAGTGTGGCAGCAAATAGTGTAAGCATATATACCTGTAATGCCACACTTGTATAGACAAAAGTATAGGACAAAAAGATGTGGCATTTCTTTGTTGTAACAGTTTTTCTTGGCAGTAAATCTTATATTGTTGGAAAGCTTGTTAATTTCCCTTTTAAATGGTGCCATATGTGTAAGGAACATGCATTTGTGGGATGAGCAGCAGAGCTGAGTATATTGGTTGCGCCCATGACAAATTTGCCAAATCCTCTCTGCCAATGCCAAACAGTTTAGCTGAACAGACATCTATTTACCCTAAATTGCATTGTAAGCACAGCTACTCTATCATGACTGTAGACAGACAATGGCAAACTGTATACTGCAATGTTTTCCAGCTAGCACTGTGACAGTGGATCGTTCTCTCAGAGTTCAGTTTTCTTACCTTTTTCGCACTGGTAGATTAACAGAATGCCGATTATTCTAACATGTACGCTAAACGCTCGTAAAATTAAGTCCAGGTTCATAAGTCCATAACCCAACAAAAATGCTAATGCTATCACCTTAACAACTTTCCAAGACTCAGCACCATGTAAACACAGCATTAGACTCTCTCTAATCTCTTTAGTCACTGTAGGATGTACTGCTATCTAAAATGGACCAGGTTTGCAGCTAAAAACTGCAGTAGCGTTTGTCCTGAGGCCTGAATTTTGTACTTTTTCAGTCCATGTTTCCAGGTAACAGTGATCAGAAACCGCATAATCAAGACTATTAGAAATTACTCAACAACATGCTGTGTTGGTCTAAGTATTGAGTTATTTAGGTTAGCATTAGCTTTAGGATAATACATTACTGTGGTCAATGTAAGACCTCACAAGTGCAGCAATACATAACTGCGTGTTCCTGTGTGTGAGTGAGTGTGTGAAAGTGTGTGTGGTGGGGGCAGGCATGGCCCTCCTCCAGGACTCTCAGGGTTATTCTCATGGCTCTGTAACCAGAGTGTGTATGACTTCCTCAGCGCTGCAGCACACAGGGCTTTTTGTGCCTGGAGCCCACGGGCTGTCACTCACGCACACACGCACGCACACACACACACACACACACACACACACACACATACACACACACATGCATACACACACACACTGCAGCAGCGGCCCACTGGGGTCCCCCGGGGCAACGGTCAGGTGACGTTCCCACCACTCCACACACCCAAGCAGCACACACACTACTGTGGCCCTGGAGACGCACACAAATGTACGCATGCAGGCGTGCACACATGCACGCATGCACACTTTCTGACACACACACACTCACACACACACACTCACACACACACACACATAATGGATCTTAGTCTTTCTCATAGGAACGCCTGAAAACAGATCCACATACACACGTGAGAACACCCAGGCCTTCTTCTCTTTCCCATAGACAAGCTATGCACACTGTCCTCTTAATCTCTGATAAAACACAGTGTCTGTTTTTCATTGTATAATTTCAGAGACTTCATTTCTATATCTGTTTCAGTCTCTCCCATGTTCCAGTTCAGCTCCACTGTCCAGTTGAATCTTCTTTCCGTATCAAAACTCCTCTTCCAGAACTGGACATTCATTTTATTACAGCTGCATTGTATATGTTACACCCATCGGTCAGGAGAGGGTTAGGACAATTATGCAATCAGTTTTCACAATTTTTTAATCTTAAGAAGTTGCATCATGTTACCATAATTTTACACACATATATACATATGTGCATTTGTACAAATGCTAAGTAACAATAACTATTCTGTTCAGGTGATTTTACTTTATGTGGTTATTATGCTCATTAAGGTATCATCTGTAACATTTTTGGAAAACAAATATAAGTCCCCATCTGGATTCATGTGGTGCAACTGTAATCTTTAGCATAAAAGTGTATGTGTGTTGTTTACTGTAATACCTAGCATTAGAATGTATGACACATGCTATTTATTTTTTAATATAGCATTAAAGATGTAATACATGCAGTTTACTGTAATATATATGTAATATTTATATATATCATGAATCTCATTAATAACATATGCTGTTTACTGTAATATTACAATGTGTAAAACACACTGTTCACTGTAATACACAAATATTACATTTTATAAAGCATTCTGGTAACTGTAATGTATATCATTACAATGTATAAAACATGCTACTTACTGCAATATATATCACTAAATAAAATTATTATTTATATTTATTAAATAAAAAATAGTTTACTGTCATATATATCATTGAAATGTATAACGCCTGCTGTTTACTGCAATACCTAGTATTAAATTGTAAAAAGCATGCTGTTTACTGTAATATATATCATTAAAATGTATAAAGCATGCTGTTTACTGTAAATCATAACATTTGTAAATAGGAATATAACCCAATGTAGTTAAATACACAAACATGCATGATTGTCACAGTAGACATAATGTATACACTGAAAGGCAAAGAGAAGAGACTGAAACACAGTGGCCACTCAAAATCTTCTTTTTTGCTAAACCTACAAGCAGACAAAATGCCACAATTCCTGCTACTGAAGGGATTAATAAACAATGGCTAAATAATTCAGTCCTGCACTGAAGGATGAATGAAGTGGGATGTTTGCACACACACTGATTTGATTGGCGTTTGGTCACGGTCTCTTCTCTGCAATCCTGAGCTGTGTCAGGTCATGTGGTTCAGTCTAAATGTGTATGTGTCTGTGTGTGTGCGTGTGTGTAAGGCGGCGTGCGGGGCGTCAGGCTGCGGCTCTGGAGCACAATGCGTCTGCAGCAGTGCTCGGAGCACTTCCTGCTGTTGTGCAGGCCGATCCCTCACTGATAGCATAAACCCTCCACCCTCTCACACGCCTGCAACAGCATCAGCGAGTGTTGCCTTAGAGCTGTTCCCACATTATCCTCTCTCTCTCCCTCCCACTCACACACACACACACACACAAACACAAGTGAAACACTGAATCAATTTGCTTTTATTTAAAAGAATATATTATGTCCACATTCCACACTAAAATATGAGCCTGCAAGGTCACTTCTTGGTCAGATCACAGCTTACAAACACTGTTTCACCCATTTCTTCTTGTGGAGTACTTCTAGTCCTGTGATATTCTGGGGCTCTCTTTAATTCTTTTTAATATCTTACAGCATCTTTAAGATTTACCCACAGATTTCCAGTGATGTTGAGAGTCAGGGGGCTGTGAGGGGCATTCTAAAGGTTTACTCCATATTAACACGTGACAAGTTTTTCCATCATATTCTTCTCCTTTGTTCTTCACACACATTGTTGGTGATTGTGGCCAAGGAGTTTGATTTGTGCCTTATCAGCCCACAGCACTTGTTTCTAAAATGCCTCTGGATGATCTAGTCATTGTTTTGTAGACTTTGGCTTTGGTGAGGTAAGGTGTCCTGCTAATGATGACATGTTGGAGACATACTTGTGCAAAACTGCGGGCCCTTTTGCTGTCATATGCTATCTTAGAGTGTTCTTGGTCATTTGGAGTATTGTCTTGACTTCCACAGTTCCCCTTAACTGCTCTTTCTGAAGGCCATGTTGGACAGTGGAAACTGCATGTTGGAAACTCCTAAATATCCTATAGCTTCCTGTGTTTTTGGTCCTAATGAGATCTCAGACCTCTGTCAAAATTTCTACAATTCCTGT
Source organism: Salminus brasiliensis (assembly GCF_030463535.1). Taxonomy (NCBI): domain Eukaryota; kingdom Metazoa; phylum Chordata; class Actinopteri; order Characiformes; family Bryconidae; genus Salminus; species Salminus brasiliensis. The sequence continues at coordinate 65,183,465 of NC_132878.1, read as the reverse complement.
TTTTTTCTATTTTCAGATATCAGATATTAATCAGAGATTAATTATTATGTCTAACATCTAGTAATTGTTTTGTTGTTTTTTAAATGAGGAGATGGACATGGCCAAACCTTTTGCATACATCTACACATCTGTGCAACTCTTTTGGGTACCAGTTTTTTTTTTATTGTACTGAAATGGTGTTTACATTAAATAAAAGAAAACATAAACCTCATGTCACCATTAAATGTCCATGTGTACTTCAAGGTTCATATATTGCAAACCAACAAAGAAATTATTCAAAACCATTTCAGCTAGGCGTCCTCACACTTTTGACAGACAGCATATAACACACACAATAACATATACACACTCTCTACATCCCAAGGCAAATGCACAGCGGAGAAGGCTGATAAGCAGGAGATGTTTTCATAAATGGATGAATGCTGAGGAATGTCAACTCATAATTTGTTTTGCCTCATAATTTGCTTTTTTAATGGAAAGATTAACAGCACGGGAACTCAACTGCTTTCTGCATGGGAGCAGTTTGTGCTAATGACAGACAACAGCAAATAAACTTTAATCCACCACAATAAGGCTGTAAAGAAGACTCAGATGGTTTGGCTTCGGCTTGGAGAACGGAAGTCTTGTGGTTGTGTCATTGTGTGCCATTCTGAATGAAAGGGTGAAATAAAAACACAAACCTGCAACCAGCCAGGGCAGAAAAGATCTCCAGAGAAAGTCTGTGTATTGGACCAAACCCAAATTCTGAATACAGCTCAACCAGATTCTCTAAACCAGATTGTACTGAACCAAATTCTGTCTAAACCCAATGGCAGACCAACAAGATTCTTGCTGAATGATCTTAGGCTTAAATGATATGATAAAGGCTTGTGCAGCTATTACCATGTTAATAATAATGTAAAAGTAAAAAAGACAAAAGACAAGTTTTCAGGCTTTTTTCTGTCCTGGCACCGAAGTGGTAGAACGAACTTCCCTTTGGTGTCTGAACATTAGAGACACCTCTTCCGAGAGTACTTGGGCGAAGAGTAGAGTATTATGGTCTCCATATTGACTTAAACTTAGAGGTATCTTTGAATTTTTAGCCTATTCAAACTAGTTGAGGTAATTCTTGAGTAAACAGTGAAGCACTTTTGTAAGTCACTCTGTATAGGAGCATCTGCTAAATGCCTTAAATGTAAACGCAAAAAAAAAGGAGTTGCAAGAAAACTAAAAAGTGAACCGTTTACCACCGCACCCAAATAAATGAACCGCAATCAAACCTCCTAACACTCGGCATGACAAAACATGTCGGGCTAATACAATAAACAAAAAGCCAAAATGTGTAGAGGGCTAACAGAGAAGAGTAGAGCAGCCAACGGAACATCCTTATTAACAGCCTCGTGGAAAAACTGCCCTCACACTGCTTGCACAGGCCAGTGATTTACTGCTACCAAAACCAAGTCGTGTGAAGTGCTTGACACATTCATAACAGTGCTGAGAAGTGTAATTGTTTAATATACTGAACCAGTTTATTCACACTCTCCATATCAATAAACTGTATTCTTCAATTCACTTTTGTTCACAGTGGGAGTTTTTAACTAACCGCTAACTCGAAAGTCACAGAGTTCATTCAAAAATGTGTTTGTATTGTGACTCAACTATTTGATTCACGTACAGCACTTTAACAAATTTGCACAGTTTCCCTTATTCTCTAAACTCTGTTAGCTTTAGGGCTTTCGTTAGGCTATAACCCAGTCAACCTACCATTGCAATTTCTGCTAGCAGCCCTATGGGATTCAAGTGAAACAGTGTTTGGTTGTTCTAGATTAAACACAGACATTTAAAGCTTATTTTCTGCTGCTGCTGCTGCTTTCCATTTCTAATAACTGACTGAAAATATGATTTGTTGACTCCTTTGACAGTTATTAAATTGGTAGTTAATCTGTAACATAAGGCCTTCAGTCTGTTTTCTGAAAACTAACCAATTGAGAACTTGAGTAACAGAGTAGTGGAGCCATCTTAATGCCGTTGTCCTTTTTTTTTAAATAGCAGTACGTCATACACTCTCAGTAACAACAAAAATAAGTCTGTGGATTGCTATTGGTGTTATAGATACCGATCAAAACTAAAGAAGCAAATTTCAGACAACAAACATGTCTTGGTTTGATTATATTTGATGTATACTGATTATATGTGGTGTATACTAACATTTGCTTATTAAAAATCCCCTGTATCAGACCATGCTGTAGTGTTGCTGGTGTTACACCACTGCAGGAGAAGGAAGCAGGGCTGAGAGTGCAGAGGGGAAAAGCTGCATCTGGTCACTAATGAGGCGCTCGGAGGCAGCGGCGTTCTCATCAGCTCTGTTTGTTTTCTCAGGCCACTCTGTGTCGACTGGCCAATTGTTTTTTTTGGTTAGGGTCCTGCCGTCGTTCTCAGGATCCCGGCCCTTTATTTATCAAGTGACTGGCTCGCTCTCTCTCTTTCTCTCTCCCTCTCTTGTTCGCTCGCTGGTCTGAGGGTCTAAATATAATCTCAACTACCCTCACTCCCTCCCTCTTCTTTGCTGGTGCGGTGACAGTGGCCCCAGCAGCCGCAGGCAGAGAGGGAATAACCTTCACTGGCCTGTGTCCAATGAGTGCAAAGCAGACAGGATGTAGTATACACATTCTCTTATATTGTCATTTTTTTGTTGTTGTTGTTTTTTTGCGTGTGCGTGTGTGTGTCAGTGTGTATGAGAGTGCACTCATTTTGGGAGGCCAAGCAAGCCTATAACAATATGCACATTGCACATTTTAATGCATTTTAATGTATAATTGCTTCATTTAATTTAATAAAATATATAATATAATAAAATGTAAATACAAAGTTAAAGACACAACAAGACTTCTTCCAATAGGTTAAATTCAACAAATAACTAAAAATTAAGTTTTTTCTCTGTGAACTTTTACATTACATTTGACTGTATATAATCAATTGAATCTGATGGGGAAAAAACAAACAATAAAAATAGAGAAAAAAGAATAAGATTAGAATATATGAGATATTGTTATATATATATCAGTAAGAACAGCAACACTGATATATAAAAATTACCAAAGAACGTAAAATTTTGTCATTCTGTTTTTATTAACAATGCTTTTCTTTTCTTTCTTTTAACCAATGTAACACAGCAAATAGCCATTTAAGCATTCAAATCGATCTTTGGGTTGTCATTATTAGAACCATAACCTTCACTAAAGAGCTTTTGAGGAACTTATCAGTGTAAATAATACAAAAATGTTGTTAACTTTCCAAGGATAAAAATAGACTAGAATATACTGTACAGTAAACACAACAGGGGATCAGTTATAGTAAATAAAAAACTCCTTGTTCATTTTCCATGTAATGATTTAAGTGGTTACACCCACCATTTATAAAGTGATAACATGCAGAGCTGTAATGCGAAAAAGCCTTTTTATCCATTCTGATAAGATGGGATTATCTTCAAGACCTTATTTAGTGAAAATCAAAGGAAGGGTCGCAGCACGTAGACACCATCAACAAAGATTCTTAAAGTACCCCAATTCTCAGATTCATATCAGCTGAGATGAATTTTATCAAGCCTGAAATTACACTGCCCTAAATGTTTCTTATGCTTTAATGTCTATATTTAGTCTTAACTTCATGGGCCAAATTCCTATACCCAGATTAAGCCTAGGATTTTTTTGGATAACCACTAAAGGCATAGCAGTTTAGGTGTAATCCGTCTCCATGGAACTAGCCCCAATAAGTGTGATAAATTTTTGGGTAACACCTCTCTAGGATCAATACTGTTGAGCTACTTTTTAGTTATTTTTCCTGATGTTACAACTGAGACATTAGCCCGAGGTTGTCTGCTTTAGGCCGTTTGGGAAAATCGGCCGCGTGACCTGTGGTCAGTAATCCTTCTTATGGTGGACAAGTTGGGACCCCCACTGCCATAACTGCTGATCAGTGATCCTGAAATGCTAATATTACTCTCTTCTGTTTTCTGGTCCTTTATTAAAGTTCTTTAAATTTTTTCCTGCCTTTTGGGCCTGATGCCCACAGACGAAACGCACCACCAGCTTAGGGTTAAAAGTTCATGCCTGGCACATATAAAATGCCCGTTGGATACTGTGGACCTGTGTTTAACCTACTTCAAACATAACAGTATGTAAATGGGTAGACTACCTTGTAAAAAAAACTTTTTTTTGGAATACAGGAACAAAAAATTACAAATATTGAAAAAAAGCTGTGTCATGAGATCCTTAAAACATTTAGCATTTTTTTTTTAATCACAGAAAAAGGCAGACTGGCTAGTTGAGAGAGAGAGGTGTACTTTCTTTTTTGTCGTTTTTTAAAAATAGTACAAATTAAACAAAATTTCTATGCTCTTCTCACTACAAAATGTGTATCATATGCCACCGGACCCATAACATGCTTTATTACGGTACACCAATGAACAGTAACACACTCTACATTGTCACAATTTTGACCCGTGACATACTTTACATTGTTGCACCACTGACCTGTGACACGCCTCACACTGTTATATCACAGACTGGACTCTTACACCACTGACCCATAACAAGTTCTACACTGTTATACCACTGACCAGTAACATGTTAAACACTGTTTCATCACTGACCCATAACAAGTTCTACACTGTTATACCACTGACCAGTAACATGTTAAACACTGTTACATCACTGACCCATAACAAGTTCTATACTGTTACATCACTGACCATTAACAAGTTCTACACTGTTACATCACTGACCCATAACATGTTCTATACTGTTACATCACTGACCCATAACAAGTTGTACACTGTTACATCATTGACCCATAATGAGTTCTACACTGTTACATCACTGACCCATAACATGTTCTACACTGTTACATCACTGACCCATAATGAGTTCTACACTGTTACATCACTGACTGGTAACATGTTCTACACTGTTACACCACTGACCCATAATGAGTTCTACACTGTTACATCACTGACCCATAACTAGTTGTACACTGTTACATCACGCATAACGAGTTGTACACTGTTACACCACTGACCCATAATGAGTTCAACACTGTTACACCACTGACCGGTTAAACACTTACATGCTGGTCTTCTAAGGCCTGCACACGTACTAGTACAGCAAGTGGTTCAGATTTAGTTTTATTATTTAAATGTTGTGTTTTATTGTGTTAGAATTAGAGGTTTTGCTTCAGTTGTTTATTGTTATTATTCAGTGAATGAATAATAAACATGTATAACTTAATTTCATCTGGATAATAATTTAATTTCCACTGGCTTGTACTATGACAAAATTCTATTTGGGTCCATTTATGTTTTGAGTGGGAGAGATCCTCACATGCAGTAAATTTATTGTACAGGAGACAGAGAGACTTGCCACAAATCTTTGGGTGTTTGTATAATGAGTAAGTTTTAGGGAGAGACAATGAATCAGCACACTGGTTGTTCTCATACAGGCCATCAGTTGGGTAAAAGGGGAAGTTTAGATTTTTCTAAATTTCTGCATTATTAACAATGTCCATAAAAAATAACCATGTCATTCATACAGTGGTTTGGTGTGAAATGCTCAGTTGTTGAGAAATGTATCACGTTTCATGCAATGCCTCCTAAAGCTACATCACAGAAAGTTATTTAATGCTATTATTATAAGAATATTTTGGCCTAACATGTATAAAAAAAAGATTCATTGTGGAGGGGTGCATGCTGGGATTGTCAAAGATTGCTGAAAGCCAAAGAAAATGCATTTTTTTCTATTATCATCCTTATAGCTCAGAAGACAAAAAAACAGGTGTATGTTACTGTACTTTTTTTGTCATTTAATAATGTGATTTCTCACTGAGGTTAAGTCTTTCTACCATTGTGGTGGCAAATGATGTCATGAAAACGAGCTCAAAATAAGAGAAAACCACAGAAAGCCATGGTCTGTTTCATAATCATTCTATTTCTAAATTACCCAACATAAACTAATTCTTCTTTTGACATTTTTTTATTTCATTGATTTTCAGTCATGCAATGTATGTAAAAACAACATGTCACAGCAGTGACTTCACAGAGTCTCAAGAATTATAATTATGTAAAATAAAAAAATGTTTTAATGTCTGTCAGTGTAACAAATTTAAATATCCTTATATATTTCTGGTAAGCACAGATTTATGTGATGCCAAAAAGAAAATCACAAGTGAATGCAGTATGCATATGTGCATCCACAGTCCCTCCAACAATATAGGCAGCCTGGAGCTTCTTTCATACATTGATCGAAAAAAGTGTAACACACAGAAAGCTCCAATTCCACATGCTTATTTATTGTACTATGAACAACATGGACGTGCACGTGCTCTGCACAGGGGCAGATTTTAATGAGTTAAAGGGGACAAAGACACAATGACTCTAAATGGAACTCAGAATTCAGACTTTACTAACACGTCTGCCTAAATTTTAACGCTGCATGCAATGTCAGAATGTCAAAGTGTTTTCAAAGTCTTTGCTTGCTAGAGAGCGAACTCCTATTGCATTTAAAGTGCATTAATAATCAATTTTATGGCCGCTGCCAGCTTCACCTCCGTTCTCACAGCAGCAGGCCCCTCGCTGGGCGTCACATCCACGGCCTCTCAAAGCTCTAAATCAAAGCTCAGGAGCCATGAATGACAATATCCTTTTCTCCCCTCCTTTCTGCCCCCTAAAGAAGAAAGCAGTGTACACCCCCCTCCAGAGTTCCCTCAGAAGCAGCAGCATAAACCCCTAAACTATGTTTACGGCCTAGCTGAGGTCACTCACTTCAAGGTATCTCTCTTTGGAGTGGTGGCAGAGTTGGGGGGGAGCTCATGTTTCTCCTGCCCCGTCTCTAACCTCTCCCCATTCACACGGTCCACACCGACAAGGCCCTCCTCTGTCCTCAAGTCTCTACACACAAAGTGCCCACAAGCCAGTGCCGCCAAATGCTATTTGTTAGCCACTGCTGCCACACCACTGTCCCCTTACACAAAGCCAGACCGTGGTGAAAAAGCTTTAAAAAGCCGTCTGACACCCTGATCAGGGCAGTAGGGAGGATTCCAGCCCCATGGACCCGCTACCTGTTACCATGGTAATCCCCCTAAAACAGGGCCGCATGTTTTGTGAGGAGCCCTGCTGGCTGGAAGTCTTGCTTAACGTCTAAAGGAGTTATTCAAATACATTTACACAAAACAGAGAAAACACCATGCCTCAACACTACAGCTCATGTATTTTGATGTGGTGGCTGAAGGTGCACCACTGTAGTAATAATATATTTATTTATTGAACTCCTTTTTCATCTCAAAGTTTCTGATCAGTAAATATGAAAAACAATAACAATTAAAAAACAACAACAACAACAACAACAACAACAATAATAATCTTAAACTGATAAGATAATAAGAACACAACATTAATAACAGAATCAGAAGAGTAGAGATTAGAGTCTAGAGTTAATTGCACTGACATAATGAATGTAGGGCAACATAAGATGTTATTTTTAGATAAATTAATCATTTATGGTCCTAAGGGGTTAGCACAAGTTTGCAAAGGGAAAAAAATTTAACTCTGTATGGAACTATCAACTGCCTTTTATATTGCGTGAAACATTTTTCTTGCCCTCATCCCCTCACACTCCTCCTCAAATCAAGCCCTGAGAGATTCCCTATAGTTTGCCAATGCTGCAATGATACCCTCGAACAAAACACCTCTACCCTCTAATAAATCCTAAAAGTCCCAATCTGTAGACTTTACAACTGACCAGTCCAGTCATTTTAGTGTGGATATGTCCATAGCATAAGCCCCGCCCACCTCCCACCTACTTAACTCTGATTAGCGATGCCAGGTGTCTAGTTTGGATAATTGGCAGTGGTTTCAATATAGGAGAGACCCTATGAAGCGGCCAAGCAGCACACTGACAATATAGATTCCAATTTTGTTGATAATATTTATATTATATTTTATATATTATATATTATACATATTTATTTTGACACACATTAAATATTTTAACTGTTTTTCAACATTTATTCATGTGACAGATTGAAATGAGACAACTGAAAAACAAATGGGAGTAGATGACCAAACGTGGGTGGTAAGCAGGCATCCATGAGGACACAGGAGATGTAAAATGATGTAAAACTGCACGACAGTTTTGACGCTATCTATGTATACTACTACTGTATAGTCTGGATGTGTTCGTTTTCTGCTGTGTGACTGATGAGCAGTGGAGGCTCTTTTCTTCGTCACTCTGCAGCAGGCTGGGTGAATCTAATCACTACTACAGACAGCAGAGCAGTGAGGGCTGCCCAGCCGGCTGCAAAAACAGTGGAGTGCTGAGTGCTGGCGGCCGTGGGCTTCGGCAGGCCTGTGTGTGAACACCCTCTGTAAACATCCCTCAGCACTGCGGCATTCTCATGAGAAACTGCCCCCGCGACACGGCCCACTCCGGGACAGCTTACAGCTTCCACAGAGCGGCGAAAAATCCCCCCGAAGAGTTCCCAGAGCATTTTTAGGCCGTGCTGCTAATTTTAGAGCCCTCTTTGGTTAACTGAGGTCAAAGGTCAGGCCAACATTTCAAATGCAATACAGCCGCCTGGTTAAAAATAGAAGGATGGGACAATGCTGAGAGAGATGAGCGGTCAGCAGGCTTGTGTTCCTCTGCTGGGTCGGCCACTTGTCTATTTTCCGCCGCCAGAAGCAGAGGAAGATGGGGGAGGAACGATGTGTTTCCTGTAAATAAAAGGAGGCGCGCAGTTATCATTGTTTTGACAACGGAAGCCGTGTGGATGTTTTTCTTTCGCTGACACTCGTCACGTCTACCTGTGAAAAGCGGCATTCCCTGCAGGGCCACTGGGAATTGTGTGAGAATCTCAATGTCAAGTAGATTTCTGCACAAGTGAAGAGCCTGAAATAAACACAAGACGAAAATGAGAATCCAGTAAAAACACTGCCTTATCTTAGAGGAATAATCCAGCATTTTAAACCTCATCTCTAAAGCTAATATGCTGGATCTGTATTGTATGATGTTTTAACACACACAAGCATTTAAACAGATTTCCCAGCTGTAGCTGACCTGTTAACAAGAAACTTACTTATAATCGAAGCCAATGGGTCACATGCTTCCGCAACAGGCTTTCTGTTCCTTTCTTAAGTACAGGGAAACTGACTGAAATGATTCTAGCTGCAGATTTTATTAAATACAGAATATTGATTGATACTGAAGTTTAAAAAAGCACTCTCTCTACTACTACTCTCTCTTCTACTACTCTGTTAACCCTCCTTAGAATGTGATGGTAACTTTGCCTTGATATCTGCAATGTAGGACAATTTACATCATCCATATATAACTCACTGAAGTTTAAACCTACACAGAAACCTAAGCACGTCTGCCTCATGAGATTCACCTTTAATGAAAGTCTGATGAAAAACTAACAACGTATTTCAGTTTTAACTTTATGCCTCTAAAGCTTTGTATGTTGTCCAAGCTTTAATTCTCACTATCATAACTAAATAACTAAGATTGTCACTGATGGAAAAAACATTAAAGTAATTTTACAGGAAACATGTAGTACTTTCTATAATATAGTAACATAATACTATTATAAATCATTTGGGCACTTTTTATTGATCCATTTTCCAATCAATATTGAAACGATGTAAAACAACTATATTAAAAGGTAAAAAAAAAAAACAGCAAAAACAGGATATGGTGATACAGACATTAGTTTCAGTAGTACCAAATAATTATAGGTATTACATATAAATTGGAAACATAAGCTAATTAATTAATTAATTAATTCGCTTATTATTATTAAATAACTAATTTTAAAAACTGTATAAAGTTGTATAAAGGTAGGTAATAAAGATTCTAAAGTTGTCAAATTCTAAGTTGTAATGCTTGACAGGCCTTTAGTAATAACTAATTTATAAACAAAACGGTTCAAGATGCTAACGATATGACCTTTATGAATGTAGTTTAAAACACAGAGGCTTATATTTACATTTAAATTCTGTAAAAAGCTTTCCTTTTGCTAAAGCTGTCTCTGCTCAGTAAAAAGCCTTCTCAAGCCATGACTAAGCTAATCGCCCATCAGTGATCACATGTGTGCTGCATCCATGACACATCCTTCCTGTTGTTCAATCAGGGCTGATCCAGCTCCCTGGAAGAGTATGCATTGTCTACATGCTGCAAACAGCATGTAGGCTACTCCAGGAAAGAGTGTGGCTAGGAAGCATTCGGATACAGGTGGATGAGCGTGACCTCAGTGATGAGGGCTGAAAGTGTGTCATCAGCATTTGAACATACCGCATTTAGCAATGAGGCTTGGATGAGAGGAAAACGCTCATATCCGCCTTGACCATAATTAGAGACAGGCTGTCCTTCCTGGACTGGCAAATTTTACACTGAAAAGATCTTCCTAAAAGTGCTCATGCATGTTCAGCTTGGGCAACATAAATGAACAAGCCACAAATAAATTACACTGTAGGCCCAACTGAATTACAACACTATTTATACTGATGTTATAATAGATCATTAGTGACCATAAAGGTCTACTCAAGATTCTTTCAACCCAATCTCTGTCTGGTGTGTCTGTAGCATGTGCTCAATTGTAATGGACAATATGTTTCGTAGATCTCTCTGAATGTAGTAAAAGTACAGAAAAGAAAAACAGATTAACAGATTAATAATTTAATCATAACAGATTCATAATATAATATAATAATATAATCAATTAATTTTTTTAACTGAATACAAGAAAGCATGTAAATTTGTATCTATTTGTCCAATTGCATGTAAAAGTCCAACTGCGTGTCTCCCAGTTTAATTGCTTGCAAAATAATGTGGTAGCTTACTGTACAATACAGTACAGTGTCAAATATAGAAGAGACTGAAAATCACTGGAGTACTCCCTGAAATCTCTGTTCAAATGCCTGTCTGCTCTGAACAAATAGTATGATCTCATTAAAAAACACTAAGGAAACATTGTATACAGCACATAAGTCAAGGTCAAAACAGATGAAGAACTGCAACAGCTACTAAAGAAAGGAGGAAAAAAACAGCCCAACATTGTTAGCAGCAGCGTATGAGTCGTAGCCGTCGTGTGTCACAGCCGATCAGAGAATGTTTCCATTTTTAAAGATATTATCAGATTCCCACAGTCGTTCAGAAAGCTTGTTACACTTTCAGCTTCAGCTGATGAGGTCATAGCATGGAGGGGGAAAACAGGCCAAAGCACAAGCCAATAGTTCCTTTCAATAACTTTATGCTCTCTGCATAAAGAATCAGAGGTTTGACAGACTGACGGGCTGGACTGCATGTCCAAATGTTTGTTTTTATCCTTTATGAATGCATTCAGATACTTTAAGTTGCTCCGCTTGCTGACACAGTTGTGCAAATGCACACACACATAGCTTGTCTAGTCCCTGTAGAGAAGTATTGCCAGTACAATAGAACTGTCTGAAAAAAATATACTTGAACCTATTGCCACCATACCAAATGCCAGGTGTGGGCTAGAGGGCTATAAAGCCCCCCAGCATTTATCTGTGGAGCAGTGTAACTGTGGGATAATAGAGCTCCATCCAATACTTTTGGGATGATTTGTGGAGTTGTGGGGATGAGGTGGGGTAGTGATCATCCAACATGCTGACCTCACTAACGCTCTTGTTGCTGAATGCAGTCAAATCTTTACAGCAATGCTCCAAAATCTAGAAGAAAGCCTCCCCGGCTTCCCAGCAAAGCATAGTATGCTACACAAAAATATCTGATACAAAATGTAACGTACATAAAACACTCTGCATACCTAAAACAGCAGCAGTGCCCAAAAAAGCTCTAAGAAAAACATGAATTCTTTTTCAGCATGAAAACACTGCCATCTAGTGAGGTATGCATGCTGACACCACAGCTGAGTACAGAAGCATGGAAGTTGGTATTCCTACGAATAGGGGGCGCTACCGTTTACTGTGGGTACGTCTAGTGGGAGGGACATCATGGACAACATGCTGCAGTTCATGAAACTAGTAGGGCAGCTAAAGGTAAACGTTAAGCAGTACGTTTAATGAGAGGGTCGCTAATGCTGAGCCATTAGTAGTCTTTTAAGGCTGGTTTTGTGTTGAGGGATATTTATCTGGGTTTGGTTTCTTTTAGTTTTCAGTATAGCATGAAGTAGTGAGCCACTATTTAAGGGCTATCTGTACAGCTATCCACACACACTCCTACACCCCTCCGTGTGTGTGAGTGTACTGTGTGGTGGAAGAGCTTAACCTCCATCTAAAAGGTTGTCGTAGTTGATGTGTTGTTACATGCCGGCTAGATTGCTGCATGCGCATTGAATTGTGGGAAGTGTAGTTTTCGTCAGTTCCACACAGGGCTTAATGCAATGAAATGACTCTCTTTTGAAAATACAAATGTAACAATATAGCGTGATTGTAATCAGGAGAAGATGAAAAGGTGGTTAATATGAATTTAATCGTTTTCGGGTGATATCTGCATATCGGCTTTGATTTAAGCATTTGTTTGGAAATACTTTTCCCGATATTATAATCACGAAGTATGGTTTACTTATGCATGATCTGATATGTGCACATTAGTGTTTGGGTCTCCAAACAGATGCTGGGACAGACACAGGGCTTTTTGCAGAGTCTCAGTTTGTGTGTGTGTGTGTGTGTGTGTGTGTGTGTGTGTGTGTGTGTGTGTGTGTGTGTGTTTGCCTCAGCGCGTACCACGCACCGGCTGGGTGTACAGGAACGTGCAGCGTCCAGAGAGCGTCTCAGACCACATGTACAGGATGGCAGTGATGGCATTAACGGTGCAGGACACCAGTGTCAACAGAGAGAGGTGGGTAAAGAGAGGGGAATGCGTGGAAGATAGGGATTTTACTAAAAATCCAGCTTCTGGATTCCCTTTTTTTTTTTCTTCAAAATAATAAGAAAGATCCCCTATGCATGGATATAGCAGCATTAATCAACCAGGGCCCTGTTCCCCAAAAGCTTTGTATTTTAATATAATGTCAGAGAGAGTGTTGTGATGACCTACTCACTCTACCATTGAATTACTCTCTGTAATAAGAGGCTTTTGGAAACGTCAGCAAATGCAGCAAATTCAATAAAGACAAAACCTTTTTAGACCTGTTGGAAAACATCCCAACATGATCCCTACAGAGCTGCTTAAAAGAGTGCAAGTAGTGTGAAGCACATAGGTGGGTAGTGCAAAGGATTAAAACATGGTTGGAACTAGAGCTGGGCAATATGACAATATTTTATAGTATTGTGATACATTTTATTGTGGTACACAATATGCTTTTATAAGTATGTTGTGGATATCGTCAGTGCTGAAAAATTGACTGATTAACTGCGGGTTTTTTATAAAGAGTAATCAGTAATCTAATTTAATGGAGTGAATAAATATTGCGTATCATAAAAAATGTCTTTAAATGTTGTGATAGAAACTTTTCCTTATCGCCCAGTTTTAGTTCAGACTGTTAATAATCTTGGTATTATATTTGACTCTTCATTCACTTTTAAATCTCAATATCGTTAAAGCTCCCTCGTCAAGACTGCTTTCTGACACCAACATGTCATTGCTAGGCCCCACAGGCACAGCAGGAAAATTGCTGCCAAATTCCAGCCAAATCCCACACTAAATTACAGTCTATTCAAATCTGTAAAATAATCCGTCAATCACACTCCACATTCACACTCTTGGGTCTTTTAGTGATTATCTAGAAATGATCTAGTCATTATTCTGCTGTAAATAAGTGTGTAGTATTTACAGTTCACACAAACACAGGCACAAAAATAAAGTCTTCAACAGTGGTCTTCAGCTACTCTAGTGGTGTATATGGATTAATTGTCGAAGGTATGCAACATTGTACAGAGCACAGACAATGGCCCACTAGATCAATGAAGATCAACTTAACCAGTAGTGTAGTCTGTTGTCCATACAGCAGGGTCTTGCTGCTCTAGTGTTCTAGCTCCTGAGTGTTTGAGCAAACTTTCCCTAAATTCTGTTCTGCAGAGTTCCTTTAGTCATGACCCTAAGACTCACATTTTCAGGCATTATCTGGGTTTCCACTTTTCTGTGCTTCACTTCATTTTTCTCTGCACTTAACTATTATATTGTGTTTATTTCAAAAGAAGACAAAGTTAATATTTATTTGTATTTATTATATTTATATTATTTATTTAAATATACATTTATATATATATATATTTATTATACAGTTTTAAGCCATGGTAAGGATCTTGTCTGAATAGGTTATGCCCTTATGGACTCTCCTGAGAGTTAGATCTGTAGGAGTTGCTCAATATAGATATGGTACAGTGACAGATTATATTATCTAAGACCTTACAGTCTATTGTGTGTGTGTGTGTGTGTGTGTGTGTGTGTGTGTGTGTGTTTTAATTGCCTCCCAATTTAGGTGCATGAAGCTTGCTTTAGTCCATGACTTAGCTGAGAGTATTGTGGGGGACATTGCTCCAGCCGACAACATTAGCAAAGCAGAGAAACACAGACGGGAAAAGGTGTGGTAGTTGTTTGTGACTTTATCACTTTGCATTATGTAAAGACATAGCTAGACAAGTAAGCCCTTTCATTCCAGTCTGTTTCCTTCAAGGACTTTTATTTTCTTTTAGGAGGCGATGGTTCGCATCACTGGTCTGTTAAATGAGGATCTGCGTAAAGAGCTATACCAGTTGTGGGAGGTAAGTGTGATACAATACTCTCCCAAGTTCTGTTATATTACACAACTTTGGTTGAGACTTGACCATCCTTCGCATCACCCTGCAGGAGTATGAGACCCAGTCCAGTTCTGAGGCCAAGCTGGTAAAGGAGTTTGACCAGCTGGAGATGATTCTACAGGCCCATGAATATGAGGAGCTTGAGGGAAGACCAGGCAGACTGCAGGAATTCTTCACCTCAACTGAAGGTCTTCTTTTCATGAGAATTTCAGACTAAGGATGTACATGTTTGATCCCATTTCAATGTGTGTGTTTTGAATATGTGCATTTCTGCTCGCCGCAGGCCGGTTTCGTCACCCTGAAGTGCTGGCGCTTGTGAAGAGTCTGAATGAGGAAAGAGCTCGCCACATGGCCAGAGCAGGAGAATCCAGCCAAGAGAAGAACGGCGAGGTGAACGACTGTACAACCCCAAAACCATCATAACCACTTGCCTGCGGAAGAGTAATGGTGCAACTCTTTATAAGGGCTTTATACATGTCAGTATGTATTTACCAACAAAGGGTTGAATTTTAAATGATGATGAAACACCCATAGCTGACGTCTATTTCCATATACAGTCTTATTCAAAGGTTTGGGCACACCTTGGTCAAATTGCACCCTTTTTTTGTTGATTTTCTAAGTGGAAATAAGTGAACAAATCCTGTCTGGTAGGCAAGATTCCTGTACAGTTTTATGCTTTTCATGCTGAAGCACACCTGATTGACCTTACCTGTAAATTGGCAGGGTTGGAAGGTCTGTTACAGCAGGGAAATTGGCAAACCCCTGCTCTACTGGAAACCTAAATATGGCTTTTTCTGCTATTTTAACAACAAATGGTCTATTTAAAAAAACAAACAAATTTAAATATAAATGTACATTTGTCTATTGACATGTGTGGAAACGTGTCTATGTAAAGGATTCGTTCACTTTTTTACTTAGAAAAGCAACATAGTATTTAAACAATTTTGCCCAAACTTTTGCGTACAACTGAATATTTGCTATATATTCAGAACATTTCTACTAAATCAGGTCTGTTACCATGGTTTTGAAATTGTGTTTAAGTGTTTAAAACTCTTAAAGAAACAGTGTAATACAGTATCGAACTGTTGTTTTTGACTGACCTTTGTAAAGAAGGGAAATCTACCTCACACACAAAGTTTTCTTATTTAAATCCGATTTCCTTTCCAGAAAATGACCTAATGCAAGTCATGTGTTTTTGAGTTTGACTGAACATGCTCCTACTGCCATGGCTGGTTAACTGGTCATACCGTTTCCTTTTTTATTAACTATGTCAGCAGATTTAGATTTTGCCCTAGCATTTTTTTAAGGATGAGTAATTGTACATGGAAGTTATCTCTTTACTCTTTACGTTTCTTGTTCTGGATTTGTTCAGTGTTTACCATATTTTTTTAAAACTGCCAGTTGGTTATAGAACTACGTACTGTACATCGGTCCATTGATAGAATTTCAGGTACCCAAGCAAGCATTAGTCTATAAGTTAATTTCACTATATGTTTTTGGATGTTTTGCCCATGAACAGAGCAATAAAACATTGAAAAGTTGAGAATATTTGTCCTACAAGACTTATTGTTGGTTCTATTGTTAACCGATGCAATCAACAGTTTGGACATACTAAAAGACTGATTCAACTGAGAGAGTGATTGGTTTGATAAAGAAAGATTTGCTGACTTTGCAAAAATCTTTTAATATTAAGTAACTTCAAAACTTGGTATACAAGCAGGATATTGGTAGCATTACAAAACATTTCATACAGTTGGTTTTGTATCATGTTAAATGTGTAAGTTTAAAACAATGTACAAGCCAGTATACGGGGAACAAAACATTCTAAAAGGTAAAAATCTTTTTTTTTCTATTCAAACTATTACTGTTGAATTCACACCACATTTAAAAATACTTCACATATTGCTTCCAGGGAGGGAGCTCTTGCTCAGTAGCAGGGATAACACATATGTAAGTGACAGTAGTATGTTATTATGCTGAAGTATTACCAAGGGAGATTTGTACTTGACCCAAATATTATTAAGCTTGAGTACTTTTTGTTACTTTATCAAATGTCATTTCCAATAGGAAAAGCATGAAGCACTGGAGCTATGAGACCAATAATAGGAGTATATCAGCACCGAAAAAAATCCTTTTCAGGGCCACATCGGTTTTATTGGATCAACACTGGAAATGTATTTAGTGATTGATTTAGATTTTAGGGGGGGGAAAGAAAATTATGTACATTTGATTTTTTAACCACTCCTGTAGAGCTTTATTTAATAAAATGCACCTGACCAAAGTAAGTTAAATTTAGAGACCCTTTGCCTTTGATTTCAATATATTTTTCAACTCTATACATCCACTTTTAAAGGAGGACACTTTCTTACCGTTACAGGAGCACAGTTTTTTTCCCTGCTACCAAATGTTTGTATGCACTTTATTTTGTAAAACACAAGCCTAATAAGGATATGTGGCTCTATAAGGACACAGCAACAATCAGCTTGTCATGGATCAATAGACAAATGCCTTAATAAAGCATAGTACTTTACAATGGCCCATGCTAAAAGTTCAGTCTGGTTGTGTAAAATCATTGTATTTCATAAGTATTTCTTCTCATTATTTTAACGATTGGTCCAATAAATTGACTCACAATTAGTTTACTTTTTAATACATTCCAGGTTCTTTTGTAACAAATAAATGGGGGTAAACCGTAACCAAAAAGGTAGCTCAATATACCTTACAAATTAAATTGAATTTCATTTTTAATACAAAAGAGTGTAAATGATTAAATATTTGGATAAAAGCCATACCGACACACACAACCTCTGACTGGAACGTTTTGGTTAAATGTTGGATGTTGGTAAAATGTTTGGTCATGGCTGGTTATCTGGACTCTGGGCCTCAGGAATTCTTTCCTGAGGAAGCAATGACAGACTCCTGGCCACAGGGAGGCAGCACAGGCTTCATCTCCAGGCTTGTAGCAAGCTGGTGCCATTAGCATGTGCGCTCAGTGTTTTCTGTCAGGTTGTTAGTGGGGATGTCCTGAGCGCTGGCTTGAGCTGCTGAAGAGAGAACCTCCTCAAAACTGCCTCCACTGCCAGTTCCTCCGACCTTTGACTGATCAGGGCAACAAACACAGACCATGTAAATTAGTAGTGCATGCACTCAGAGCTGTCATTTTGAAACTGTACAGTGATGAGACTATAAACAGACTTATGATACTTATATTTATGTACTTATATTTTATTACTTATATATTATCTTTCCACTAGAACAAGTAAAGCAGCCAACATGGGCCCTGTCCGCACGAATCTGCATATATTTGGAAATGTAGCTCCACTGTCTGATCAGGATTGTGATGCATGATTCAGAGGCAGTGGTGTCGCCAAGGCAACATTAAAAAAATAAAGTACGGGAGATTTTTATCCGATTTTAAGAGATTTTAAAGAGAGAGTGCTTTGCTGTCTGAACATATCCTTTTAAATACTGCAAACAGTATGAGAGCCATATGGCACTAGAGTATGATATTATCTTCAGAATGTTTTCAGCATAAGTTTTTCTTTGGCAACTTCTAAACATTTAACTCAATGACTGTAGAAAACATGAACAGCGCAACATCTCACAAAAGTGAAGCCACCACATGTCTGGTTGCAGTATGTTTCAATAACAAACCAGCTCAATTTTCCATTTAAAACATTACTCTTTTAATCGTGTGTGCTGACTCTTTCACAGCAGCAGCTCGCAGTAGCTTTGGTTTGTCTCAGTAGTGTTCTGTTATGCTTTCTTTACAAACTGGGCATCTAATAAAAAATCTGTTTTGCCTCTGGCCCTTTAGGCAGTGCTGTAAACTCAATGAAAGTGGTATGAGATGCATGCTCTGGAATAAGGTGGCAGGTGTACCAAATGAGTAGGTGAGCAAATTTGACTGTTGGTGGACAGTTTTGGCTTAATTTCCATAGAATGAAAGGAAATTTGAACCACAACGCCTATGTTTTCTACTGTCATTGTTCTGAACATAAACTTTAGATGGGACCAGTTTTTCAGAGGGAGGAGTCTGTGGATATTGGCAGCTTGGGTGGAGTTATTATAGGATTATGTCTGAAAACCTTAAGTAAACCAAAGAAACCTGAGCTGCTTTTTTTACAGGGTTAAGAAGTTGGATAAAACAGCTTTGGTAGGACACACTCCCGTCACTCCTCCTAATACATTTTGTGTTATATAGAATAAAGGTATAAGTTCTATAGAATATAAATATTCATCCACTGCCTAATGTCCCCTTTTACAAGTGAATTGTTGGGGGAATATGTATATGTATAAATAAGTACAGGGAAATATGTTGAAAATACTGTCCATGTCCAAGTGACAGTGTGATGCAAATGTAGCACATCAGGATTTGGTTGAAAAACACTGGAGTGGTCCTTTAAGTAGCCTACAGCCTATCCCTCAGCCTATATTACTTCTTAGTAAGTAGGTCTTATGAGTAAGTCTGCTCTAAATGTAGCTCTGTCTGAAGGTAAAGTCAAGTCCTTTTGGATCTGTCTTAGATCAGAGTGCTGGCAGTGCTCCTGACATTGGCCTTTATTCAAACAGTCAGTAGCTGCGTCTGTTGGCAGGCCGTACGCCAAAGACAAAGGAGTTAAATGATTAACAGCAGTGCACTAACAGATACTCCTGAGCTGCTGACAGCACAGACACTTCAGGTTTGTCTGAAACTCCTGGTCAATATTGACCCACAGCAACCATGTACACCCAGTCCGGTTGGGCCTACCTTGATGTTGGATACGGTGCTTTCAACCCTCTCCTCAAAGGACTTAAAACTAGGTGAGTTCCTGTCAAAAACAGAAAATATACTTATATACACTGAATGCAACTCAATGATGTTCAGTACTGAGGTTTCTGCCAATGCCAGTATGCTGTAGCATGCAGCATGCTGGTATTATGCACACGCTATCACTGCAGTTTTCTACCAGGGCAATTCTTCAGGTTCATGTCTACATTACCCTCTGAACATCATGATTTCAGTTTCCCCCCTCACATCATATTATAACGGTATTCATTTGCTGTTACATTATAAACAGTAATAACATTTTTCAATTACTGTCACTATCATCATCATCATCATCATCGTTGTCATAATTTACATTTACATTTAGGGCATTTAGCAGACAAACAGTGTGGGTTGTGATTAAATAAAAACACACTCTAGTTCACATTTACCTCATGGTGGGCATGCTCACAGAGTGGCGAATAGAGTAGCTGTCCCAAGAAAGCATGGCCAGGCAAGAGAAAGACTCATTAGCATGAACAAACACAAGACAACACAGCACATACAGCACACAAGTACAGCTTCAGCAAGCATACCACAGAGAGCCACAGGGTACTGTAACTGAGCTGTAACTGAAAACTGTCTTTTTCAGATGAGGTTAGTCATTTACTGTTGTGTGCAAAAGTTTGGGCACTGGCACAATGCCGTGTTGTCGATTTTCTCGGTACAAATAAGTGAATGCTAATCCTTTACTGAGAGACCCTTCTGCCCCATTTAATCTGTCTGTATACAAATAGAATCTTTTTTCAAATAACTAATAAACAGCAATTGAGCTTGTAAAAAAATGTCATATTTAAGGTGGTTTCCGGTAGGATATTTATTATTATTTGCCCAAAATAATGCATACAACTTTAACCAGTTCTCTCCAGATTTACTGGTTCCCTTGATCAAAATGAAGCTATTGGTCAGTTTGAAGTCTGAGGAGTCTAATCTTTCTGTGAGGCAAAATTATTCAAAGAAAAATCACAATTTTACACATTAAAATGACCTATCCATGCAGACACTGTGTCCTTTTATAGCCACTGTTGTTAGATTAGACAAGCTTTACAGGACAAAAAATCTACTCTAGGATCCTTAAATAAGAGGGTGGGTGATATGGCATATATATATATATATATATATATATATATATATATATATATATATATACATTCAGCAAAAATTACATCAAGATATTTCCATGATACACATGATTTTATGAACTGGTAGATTTTAATATATAAAAATATCCACACACAAAAAATCCAGTTTAACTCATTTTAACAAAGTCATCAATTTGCCATTAGACTGATAAGAAGTTCCAGTGTTTTTGTAAAGCCTGCCAAACCTGGCAACAGTTGCAATAAAAAAAGCAGGTGTGGACAATTGACGATTGGATAGATCACATTTTGCCATTTACTTATGAACTAGAGTTACTGTTAAAATCTAATTAAGGAATTGATAAAGGCAGCAATAATTTTGGAGGACACTGTTAGTAGGCTAATATATTTTCTTCACCTAGAACAGGGGTGCCTAAACTTTTTTCCTGGGGCCAATGTTTTTATGGTGCACCACAGACCAAAAGGACAAAGCAGTACACAAATAGAGGCAGTAGGGAGTCAAGCTATTTGAACAGTTAAATTATGCAGAGCATTACTCTATATTGTATTACTAAAATGAGTTAATAATATGTGTAAATTGGTGAGATGTGGTCCACACCACAGACGCTTCTGGGGCAGCCCTGATTTACACAGTTACCACTTCCCAAGGCCATTGTGTGCAACAGGAACAAGTATGCTATGTAGTGCACCACTTGTAGATGGGTCAACTGTATTTGGTTCGAACAGTCCTAATTCCAGTCAGACTCACTTCCTACTTTCTGTTTACACCACAAGGCTAACAAGCATGACTACCAAACCTGACCAAGCTACGCTAACAGCACTGTGAGTATTACCTTGGCTGTGCACTAAAGGGGAGAGAAGACAGAATTATGTACGCATGCTGAATTCACTGTTCACATAGTATACAACCATATAAACAAAGACACAGCTACCAATCATAGAGAAGGAGCATAGTTGTGTACATCACATGTTCTAACAATTAGCTCTTATTGGATTAGCGTACAGTAGATTAGCCTACAGTAGCCTGTTATCTGGTGCCATGGGGGAGATTACATAAGAATCTGTGTCTCCCATTCAGGTCAGTTTGATTCTGTTTCAGCAGAGGTCATTCTCAAGTATCATGCAAACACCAAAAGCACTTCATTTCACACACACACATGCACACACACACACACACACACACACACACAAGCATCCAGTATCTTACCCTATGGAATTTGATCTTTTGATGTGCGACCAGAGAAGAAAGAACACATTTAGCACTTTTACTCATAGGATGGGTCTGATAGCCAGCCTAACACACACACACACACACACACACACACACACACACACACACACACACACACACTCATTTACACATGCACAGCTGACCCTCAGTGTAAGAAAAAACAAACAATCAGGTATTAATATTGATGGGCTACTGATGGGGTAGAATGTTATTACAGAGGTTATTTGGCATTGTGATGAAACTTTTCATTGGTACTCAAACAAACATGAAAGATTCAGATCACACAAATCAGGCAAATATGTAAATAAGACTAGATCAAATTACAGGGAAGGATCTATGTCTGATTGTAAAGAAGTGCATGCATTATTAAAGACCAGTGCAGATTGATATAATAGTATAGTACATTAGCACTATAGGCATAATAGTGAAGCACAGCTTTTTAAGCTACTGTTGCTGGAAATAAATAAAACCCTGAATTTAGTGGGTTTAAAGACTGCACACTGAAGGCAGAATTCCATATTGAAATGTCATTGTTGCATATTACATTTATTATATCATATATTAATAGAACACATTAGCAAAGTCCACACATGTACTATAATGCTCCTCAGGAATACCTGAGGTCAGGATGCCCAGTGCACAGTAAAACAGGTTTATAAAACGCACCGCCAGATTTACTAATGCTAAAAGCAGAAAGCACGGCACGGCAGTATTTTATTCATAAACAAAGATTAGAGGCCTGTTTTACTGTTTGAGTGAAATATAGTGCTAATGCACTTTTCTCCCATCTGCACATTGTTACAGGTTCATAACAGAAAACTGCTCTGCAATATATACCACCTGAACCACCTGGCACCTTTCCAATAAGGAGCCAATGTGAATTAAATGATCTTTTGCATTGTGTTTGTTAAACATCATCCCAGGTAAGAGTGAAGCGTATCAGTGTGAGAATCAGAGCTTGGGGTTACCTCATTTCTGTCAATATGTCAAAAACATAACAAGACATAATACCATATCCATGAGCTTTCCTTTATATTAGGCAGCTTAGCAGTTACCTTTATTACTGGTTTGTTTAATTGAGTAACGATGAAAGAAAAAAAGTCCTGTGTGACTTTTATTCCTACTCATGTGTTTGAGTGTTAAAAAAGGTAGCCTGTGAGATGAACTAAACAGGTATGACGCTACATGTAGATAGAAATATTGGATTTCTCCGCTTTTTTGATCTGGTTGGGCTGATCGCATCAAACATCACAGCTTCCACAGAGAAGAACTTGACTTTACTGAGAAGAATTTAATATCGAGTGCCTCAGTCAATCAGATACAAATTGAGAGGCATTAAAATTTTGCTGCTTCGTCTGTATTTTGTATACAACAGTAGTGCCTTTTTAATAAGAAACTGTGACATTGTTCATTCTGGCATGCAAATAGGTGGAGCACTGTATAATATATAATATATAATATAGCAGGAAATCCAGTTAAACTGACGCACATTTGGGAGGCTGTCCCTCAGGGACTGCTGAGTTTAATGAGTTTTGTAAAAGGGTTTGTTTGTAGAGTCTTGATCTCAGTACTGCAAACTTCACGACAAAGAATACACTGTGCAGCCCTAGTGTGATTATAGACCTCAGAACGTGTACATGTACAGATATTCACTTTTATGAAACACCCGGCTTGTATGCATTTGCACAGCAGATGTAAAAGAGAAAATCATACACATGCGCTGAAAGAATCTGAATAGAAGTCCAAAACACACACACACAAACACACACACATACCTCCTGGAATACAGCAACTCAAGGCCAAACATGCTGGAGTGAAATGAGGAGAATGAGGGCTTGGATTTACAGTATAATGAGGAAAAATGTTAGTTTACTGAAGTAATGATGGCTATAGGAGTTTGATGGACAGACTTGAATGCATGAAGCAAATGACAGAGGATGAGCACAAAGGGCTCAGTCACAGACAATGATACAGTATCATGATAAATGGAACATTGTGTCTGACTAAAGAAAAAATTACAGACATTTGCTAACAAACTCTGGGCACAAGCACTGAACTTGGTCTAACTTGTATCCCCTCTTTGTTTCTTGATTACATTTTGGAACTGCAATGAAACACACTGTATCTGTATGCCCAGTGCTGTGGGCAGGCACCAGGCAGAACCACGGCAGACGGCACAGAGTGTTTACCATCTGCAAAGTGTCACCCTCAGGGCCAGGATGTGCTCAACAGGATGACTAGAACAAATTATGCTTAAAGGGGCCATATCATGGAAAAATGCTTTTTAAATAAGAATTGTGATGTATTTTGTAAACACCGTTAGAGTTCACAGCACAATCTACAGCAAATGTTGTCCATATTTAGAAACAAAGTGGAAGCCTGTCTTAAATTCACCATGGTTATGATGTCACAACCATGAACACATTTACACACTGTATGTTTATGGCTGATTTTAGTTCATTTGCACCATCACTGCTATACACATTTAATACCACTGGATATATTTTCAGTGTCAAACATACTTAAAGTTATGGTTAAATATGAAAAGTAAATATTTTAAAGTGTAGTTTTGTGAACAAGTATTTAAATCTGATGCAATTGTGTTTACACATGTGCTTGAAACATTATAAGTGGACTTCGATGAGGAAAGAAATGAAAAAATGCAGAATTCGGGTTCTTGAACTAGTTTTGACACCACTTGTCAAATGAGGCCTTTGGCAACACCTTTACAACTCTGTCCTCCAATATGTTGTTGAAATTGTCATTTTGTGCTGCTTCCTTAGAAACTGTGCTACAAGAAGCCCTGATCCCCAAGCTGCCCAGGCCTATGCCCATCAAAAGCTGCTTAAACCAACGCTTATGTAACACAAACATGCCTTCTCGAAACAGATTGTCTGGGCTAAACCCTTCTCAGCAACCAGGCATCACAGATCCATCTGCATGTCCTCAGCACGAGACGGCGGCGGACAGTGTGTGTATTGTGTGGTTAATTCGAGAAAGCTGTGGCTGCCAGCATGTGATTTCAGTAGTAGGCTACAGTATGGGGCAAGCCAGAGCAAGCAGACAGATGTGGGTGCATGAAGCACTTGGTTAAAGAAATATGTAGAACAGATATATCAACAGGGCTAATGACGAATAGAAAGCAGTTAGCATGAAATCATTTTCATGATGCTAAACTGAGGCAATTGACTCTAATCTGCTGTTCGCAACATTAGCATTTGTTGACCAATCTTGTCCTTTAAAGGCTGCTAAATGAAGTCAAACCATACCTCATATCTCCAAACTTCCTAGTAATGGCAGTGCCCAGGTTGCTGAAGGCTGCGGATGTTTTCTGGCCCGCCGTGCTCAGTGACTCAGAGGTTTTTTTGTATCTGTCAAGCACATAAAAAAACAAAGATCAGTTGCCTTCAGAAGGAACACAGTGATAACTAGCAAGATAGATTGTGTCTAATGATGTCTTTAAACTAGCATTCTTCATTTTGCAAAATCTACAGCCATAATGCCTTTTAAGAGGCAACAGAATTCAGTGGTAATTGCAATTAATCAACAGATGAACAATGAAAATACTGTAAGAAGCTCACTCATAGCTGTGTTGGCCCCCTTTAAGATTCATTCAATATTTCATTAGTAGGATGATACATTCACTAAGATTATACATGCAGGATAAATCTGAATTGTATTCATTAACATACTAATAGTTGGTCCACATAATCAATTCGGCCAGAAGACTTCTCAATGTCCTTGTTCTAATGATAGAGACAAGCTTTAGTCAAGCGCTTAAACAAATTTGCCTTTCTTTGTTTTGACTGGCTTTCTGAGCAGCTCTGCAGCACTGTCCTGTAACAAAATGCTGTCGCCTGTAACACTACACCAGCCAGTTCTGCTCTGCTACCTACAGTCAGAGCAACTCCTCCTTAAGAATACAGCTTACACATTTCTAAAAGCATGGAGCTTGCTGCAGTGAAGCATACATTAGATGATGTGCTTAGATATTCAATCACTAAAACAGACTGGTACAGCTAACTTGTTCTAACATGGTCTAACTAAACTGGCCCAAATTTGTAGTAATATCGCTAATATACCACAATGGTCCTGACCTTTTACAAAAGCAGGGCTAATTTACTCAAATCTACTCATTTAGTCTTTTTAGGGCGTAAACATTATAGCCCAAATTACTTTAAAATATCATCAAAAGCTTTTTGACAAGTATAGTTGGTTTAGTCAAATACACCACACATGCATGCCAGGCATCCACATAACCTTGTGCAACAAACTGCACAACTGCGTTTATGTGAAACTTTGGTTTTCAACAAAATCAAACCAGAGTGATTTAAATAGCCCAACACAACTAACAGAACAAGTGTTTTCTCTAAATTCGACACAAAATGCTATTTTTAACGTGACTGCAGCTTCAGAATTATTTAACCTCTTCATGACAAGCGTCTTACTTATTTAGTATTTATTAGTACTTTAGTCCTTCTACTGTTCTGACCAGCTGCAAACATGAAGTAAAGCCAGACACCGATGTCTGGCAGCATTCCTAAAGAATTAGCTTATTAGCCCATTCCACATGGGCAGTGGCCTCTAGTTCACTAATATTCTTGGGTTTGCTGCTGCAAAAGATTCCATCTTGCCCTCCACACACTGCAGGTTTCCAGTGCCAGAGGCAGCAAAGCAGCCCTAGAGCATCACCAAGCCAACGGCATGCTTCACTGTATACAGGATTTTTTTCAGCATATGCTTCATTCTTCCTCCTCCAGACATATCACTGATCCACAGCAGAGCTTATCCTGCCTCAGTTGAAGTAACTGTCTCTACTTTCCAGGGAAGGCTTTCTACTAGATTTTAGAGCAAAGTTGTGAAGATCTGATTGCATTCTAATAGCAGTGTTAGTGGGGTCAGGATATTGGATGATCACCCCCACCTCTTCAGTTTCCCCAGTCTTTCCAACAGTATTAAATGGAGCAGAGAACATATAACAACACAGTATATATATGAAAATAAAGCATATTTATGAGCCCACATCCTGACAATGTGTGTGTAGGTGTCTTTGTGTGGCAGATGAGGCTAGGGGAAACATTCACAACGGTCAAAAGATCCCACTGCGGTATCTGATCATGTTAGCCTTCCCAGTCTGCGGTCCCCTCACCATGGCAACCGTGACCAGAGATGGGGCTTTTCATTTGAGATGTGAGTTAAAGTGTCACTGTGTGGTAACTTAATAACCACGGTCAGAGTTGTGTGGGAGGGACACAGTGCAGTCTGTGAAGTAATTGAACAGCGACTCAATTTTTGGAGTGTTTTGGCTTTTTTATTATTATTTGTAATCCATTGTGCTGGAAAGCAGCACCAAAACTCTCATTATGGACTGCACTGCAGACCAGCGTTAACTATGGCCTGGTTCATTTGCCTGCTCGAGATTGATAACATCCTTCAGCAAACTGTGCATAACACCATACTCTTTGCAGAAAGGGTTATATAAGGTATTGAGAGTAGCTCTCTATCCCTCTTTGCTAATCATTTCATTTAGGGTGCTATATAGAGATGTTTTGAAGGGTTGTTTAAAGAATCCTGTACAGTGGGAACAAAAATATTGAAATATTTAGACTGATCTTTCAATTGTCACAGGTCTATATAGTATGTAACCACTTGCTTTACTTTAAGTTGGTATGGAACATGTTCAACAAATACATTGTTCTTTTTCTTTAACTTCATAAAAACGGTATTACATGTTACCCTGTTTTGGGTTGTGTCCTACAATGTTTTTCATGGAGTTATAAAGTGTCTGTCAGCGCTGATGATGTCATCATGCGAACGGGCCACTGTTGTCTGCCTGAGTGAGTCTGAGCTGGGGCCATTATGGCAGATCAAAGCCATAAAGCAAATCTGTACTGACAGCAGGGAAGCACCTCCAGAACGGGGGAAGCTACAGGAAAATTCTCTGTTTTCTCCGCAAATTAATAAATGTGTAATAATAAAGACATTGCTAAAAAAAAAAGAATGGTCTGATGCTTCATTGTTCATTATAAAACAAACAAATTGTTTTATATGTAAGGTAAAGTTTTTTTTGGTGACTAATTCATCTCACATGGCCTCCCTGTTCCTCTACATCAAAAATGTATTTTAAAAAATATGTTTTTGTAAAAAAAGAAATGTACAGCAACATCTCAGGCATCAGCTTTCTGTGTTGTAGCTTTTAGAGGCACTAAACTGTTTAGATGTCTGGTTCTTTTTATCACTGTTTTAAACAAGTCAGTACATTTCCCTAGAACAGTAAATGTCCTATGAAAGCCCTCTGAATGTTTACACAAAAATTGACCAATTATCTTCTTTTACTGATACACTGCATGTATAGACTCTGAACTAGACATGCAATATGCGTATAGTGTGTCTATAAACATTGTTTTGAACTTTAAAACTCTAAAATGGGAGAAAAACAAATACTTGGGTAAATTAAAAGACAGATTAAGCCTATGCAAACAAAATCATTTTATACAATGTATAATAGTAAAACATGAGCAAGCGAAGCTCTGCAGGTCTTCAGCAGAACCCTGGGCACTAAACAGATGGAGGAGTTTCTTGGAGTTTTGTTGTGTAGAGGTGTGTACTCACGCTGTGCTCGTCTGCATGTCATACCAGCCCCTGCTCAAGTTGTGCCTCAGCTCACTTAGCGGCGTGATCCCCAACCTCTGCTTCAGCTCTGAGTGTCGCTTCTCTTTGGAGGCCAACACTTGTCTCAGGGTGGCAATTTCTTCCTCTAACTGCCAACACAAACACATGTTAGTTTTACTGCATGTCACTTACCATTTTATTACAAACACATCGCTTCACCTTGCTGGTGTACAGTAGAAGCTGTAGCCCTTCTGCTGACTCACATTCGAGCACACAGCTGCTCTTGGCTCGTTATTTTTGGGGTGGTGGACCTACTCTCAACATTAAACCCAATCCAGTTCCACAACAGCTGGAGGCTATCGTCCTTCTAGTCTTTTGCTGCCATTTTCTGCCATTTGCATAACAACAGAAGCAAGATCAAAATACGCTCCTACCATGTTTTTTCAATTGTAAGTTCTTGTGGAAACTTTTTGATTTACCATCTGGGCCCCATACTGTTTCTGGTTTAAAACCAGCATTAGCAGAAACATGGGGAATGAGGCTGAAACAAAGGCACAGCCACTATGCGCACATTAGAGTTATACTAGTAGGTCCTAGAGTATAATACACTTGTAGGGGTTTTTGTTTTCACCAGTTTAAATCAGCCACCAGAGGATTGTGTGTGCATGTCCTCAGTGGTAAAATGAATCATCATCAAAATCAGAGCTTTGTTTTTGATTTCATCAATATATAAAACAACAAGGCTTCCTTTTTTGTTGGATGCGCTGTTTTTTTTTCTTGAGTAAGCATGCAAGCTCATTCAGAGTTTGAAGAGTTTCTGACAAAACAGATCTTATAGGCTTTGTTTAGATAATATAAATTATTTATCAGGTAAATGCATCAACATTGTTGGTGTCACATGATTAATAGAGTGGATTAAACACCAAAAACAGTAGCCAGTCATGGATCTGTGAAAGGAAGCTAAACCAACTGATAGCTAAACAATCAGGTAGGTTTACTAAACTAAATCACAGAAACTATTAGACAATATTAAACACAGTCAAAATACTAAGTGTAGTCTAGAAGGTGTTCGTTTACATTATTTCATTGAAGTATTTATAGAAGCACCTTAATAATGTGTCTGTGTTACTTATGCAAGCAAACAAAGATCGGATCAGATTGGTAGCAGCTATTGCATTTGTGATGTGCAATGAATAGAGCAATTATTGGTAACACTGTGTCTGCAGCATTACCATTGGCCTTCCACAACCCACTGAATTGTCTAGGTTGTTAAGGTTGCCATAGGATAGAAAATAAGATCATTAGTCTTGTAGGCTCATGAACGAGTTCTGAGAGAGCACATTATGCCCAGCCCTTTGTAGATAACAAGGGAAAGAGACACCAATGAGGAGGAACAGGCAGGAAGCACATCATAGCTGACTCATGCAAAAAAGCTTTATCTGTGGTGCTACCAGGATTTACATGACACACCAAACGTTCCTTCTTCCTCCACAGCGAAGCTGCTACAGCACTCCACTACAGTTTCTTTTTTTGGCCTTGGATTCCTGAGAGTCTGGAACATTTACAGCCAAGTCATCAGTAAAACTATCACGGTACAAGATACAATTTCTAGAGAAACATGGTAGAAAGTACCTTAGTCAGCTCATTGTGCATTTCCTCTTTCTCTTCCTCCGTTATGGTGTTGTTCAGATCCACCTCTGACACCACGTCCTCGTCCACTTCCTGCAGGGGCTCCTGCTCCAGGAGACCTGAGATTGAAAATATTTCTACAGTTCAGCTACACAGTCTGACTGGTTAAAAAGCATTTGACCCAAGTTGT
Source organism: Salminus brasiliensis (assembly GCF_030463535.1). Classification (NCBI taxonomy): domain Eukaryota; kingdom Metazoa; phylum Chordata; class Actinopteri; order Characiformes; family Bryconidae; genus Salminus; species Salminus brasiliensis. The sequence continues at coordinate 65,153,150 of NC_132878.1, read as the reverse complement.
TGTATCTGATAATAGCATGTGGAGGGTTGTTTCCTTTTTTTTCTTTTCTTTTCTTTTCTTTTCTTTTCTTTTCCCTTTTTTTCTTTGCTAAACCTTTTTATAAAATCAATAAAACACCTGAGGTCACTTTTATATTATAATAAAAAGCACAGCCCTCATGTTATTTGTAATAACACATGATCTCAAGATTTCCATTGTTTAAAGGGCGGATATAATGGACAATTTAATAATCTTCACTGTTTAAACGTCTGATGCAGTATCATAAACACTGTTCAAAGACAATGATTGTTTATTCCCTAGTCCATTTAGTACATATATGGGAATTAAGCTGCAAACAAAACAAGCATTTCTACTGTATTGATTTTGTGAACAAATTCATATATACCTGCCCATTCAGTCCACTGCAGTTTAGCCCTGCCCATTCACATTAAAGTTATAAAGACTGTTTCAGGCTGGACAGATTTTTGAATGAGCCACAATAGAGAGCAACCAATCAGAACAGAGCTCATAATCTTAAATGCAAGTAACACAATAACAAAAACAAATGGGTTAATTTTAAAGAATAATGAAAAATATCATTTAGAAAATGATATTGAATGAATTGGACCTATTATACAAATATGCAGCCTACTATTGATGGCTTCATACAGGTAGAGTATTCTGATAAATTGGCCAGAACCCTTTACTGTACACAGCAGTAAAGTGTAAAATATGCCTTTTATTTGAATTAATTTTTTGACAGAAAGAATTCTCAATCAAAAGTGTCTCCATGGCAGCAGCAAAGTTGGACAGCCATGTAAGTCATAACAGTCAATCATGCACGTTCACAGACGGTCCGGGCGTAATTATCTCCTCACACTCGTGATTTAAGGCTTTATTTTTATACCTATAATCACAGGTTATGTGCAAAATGGTGCCGAGACTTGTATCATCTACCGCATGTACTGCAGCTGAAAATTTACAGGAAGAAATCTATGCAGCGTACGGGAAGTCTCACAACAGGAAGATAAATGCATCATATTCTGCCACTGATCCAGGGAGTTTGTGTAATTCTATCACAGAGCTTATCAGATAAAAACTTGATTTACCAAGAGCCATGCAAGCCAGAGGCCTGTGAGGAAGTCTGTTCAACCAAAAACACAACATCAGCTAATTGTGTTACCAGTGTTAAATGCCAGCTAGCCTGTGATTTGAATCTGAGGAACATAAGTGCTGCAGAGTGAGTGAAAAGGGGAAGATATCCAAAGCTGTGCCATTTAAATGAGAGATTTATGTAGATGTGTGACAGGCCACAGCACTGCGCTCTGTCTCATTAAACACGCCTGATTCCACTCATCAGATCATTTGCAAGGTCTTCATGAGCTGGTGTTGCATTTGAGTGGTATGGAAGTGCCCTTGTAAACTGCACACATACAGCTAAGAAGTAGTATTTACAAGTAGGTAGTAATTCTATTCTAGGTTTTACCCAATGTGATGTTTAACATAACTTTTGAAGTTCAACAGTGAAAAGCTGATGTAAACTAGTGGTTGTGGTTGCGCCGATATGTGGCATAAACCCACTTCTGAGGAGAGTGACCTACTATATACCCACATTTGTGTCTGTATTTTATGGCTGATTTTGATTTGACCATGACTGCAGAGAGCAAAACCTTCACGCTCTTTATACAGTTATATAGCCAGCCCAAGCCCTTATGTGTTTTTTTCTAAAATGGTAATTATTTTCTTTCAACAGATGTTTTTATTATTTTTATTTTATGCCTTACAAAATGTAATTTCTTGGGTTTATAGTGGTAAAATGTTCATTTTCTTATACATGATTTTTAGGAAAACCTTAAATCCTTGTGTGTGGATTCGCTATTCGCTAAGTGTCCAAGACATCAAACACATTTACATACATACTAGGAGTGGGCAATATTATTTTTTTATCATTATAATGATAAATTACACAAGTGGTGTTATGACCTATCTAAAATTTGGAGGAAGGACCTCACCTGAACTCCTCCCTCCTGGCCCTCAAGCTTCTTATATACCCCTGTTTCTCAGTTCAACTTCGTGTTGAACAAATGACATGTCCACCTCCACCTAGTTCAACAAATGACATGCCCACCTCCACCTTTTCACCAAAGGGAGGGAAATTCAAGCCAAATCTATTTTCTGATTCCACCCACCATCTCAGGGCATGGTCCGCACTAGCAAATGTGCCATTCTGAACATATCACAGATATCAGAACTTAAAGACCACTGAATACATTTCAGTTGAATTGAATTTCAGTAAAATACAGCATAAAGTGGATTTAGTGAAATGTATTTATTACTATTACTGTTTTGTTTTTGTCCAGTCTAAAATTTCTAAAGAAAACATTAAAATATATGCACTATATATACAAAAATATTATATTATATATAGTGCACTGTGAATAGTAATATGATATCATATTTTTGTCGTGTTGCCCACCCCTAACATTTTTTCAATCCCTCTTTTAATTGAGTTCTTACATTTTTAAATATGTTTCCACATGCTTCACTCTGCATTTTCATAGCTCTTAAGAGGCACAATTTGTGCCAGGAGATCATGGGTTTAAATCCTAGCAATGCCATGGTCCATTTTTGGAAGGCCTGAGCCCTCAACACCCCCCAAACAGTAGGCATCATGTGATTAAGCCTACAGGTGGGAATTAACTAAATTGTGGTGGGGAGCGGAGTAGAAATCCAACAAAAAATGTAAGCAATTTCAGCTTACAAGAGGCAACCTTATTCTCAGTTTTCTGGAAAGCTCAACATAAACTGTAGTGCTGATCTGAGACGCAGCACTACAACATGAGGAAGTTGTAACATCATAACAAGTCATACTCATGTTTAATCACTATACCACCAAACATGTTCTACTGTCAACTCTATATCAGTTCAGAGATGACATGCCAGACACTTCTAGACCAACAGCTGATCCCTGGTGAAATGAGGCTGCAGATGAAGGGAAGTGTTTATAAGGGGAAGACTTTGTAAAAGTTCAGTGTCCTGTGTGATGTCAATGGACGTTGTTGTGCAGGAACCGAGGGAAAGTAGAGTCACATCTCTGACTTCTGGTCACTCATTATGTGAGCCAATATGATTAGAGCTGTGTGGCATGAGGCTTGTGATGCGCCTTTACTGCCTAATTAGTGGGTAAAGCAGTGGTGAAGGAATTTAGAGTTTCTCTGAGACAAGGCTCACTTTAACAGAGACACCCAATGCAGAAGACTTTACTGAACTGCAGAGCTTATTAGCACTCTTAAGATCCAGTAACCACTCTACATGATGCAGTGTGTACTATGAGGAATAAGGAACAGAAACAGAAAGTTGAATTCAGTAATAGTTTTTGTCCACTGTGTTTGGTTTTGTACTTGTTCCATGTCTCTCATTAAGGACAGAAGGAAGACATGATTAAGAATATGACGCAAATCTACATATGTGCTCAACAGGCGAACAGCATAGTCATTACTGCTTCTTAAAAAAGAATGCTGAGATACACTATATTACTAAAAGTATCCACATCACCCATCCAAATAATTGAATTCAGGTGTTCCAATCAATTCCATGGCCACAGGTGTATAAAACCAAGCACCTAGGCATGCAGACTTCTTCTACAAACATTTGTGAAAGAATAGGTCGATTCTCAAGGGCTCAGTGAATTCCAGCGTGGTATCATGATAGGATGCCACCTGTGCAACAAGTCCAGTCGTGAAATTCCTCATTACTAAATATTTCACAGTCAACCGTCAGTGGTATTATAACAAAGTGGAAGCAAATAGGAACAACAGCAACTTAGCCACGAAGTGGTAGGCCACATAAAATGCCAGAGCGGGGTCAGCTGATGCTGAGGCGCATTGTGAGCAGAGGTTGCCAACTGTCAACAGCAACAGACCTCCAAACTTCATGTGGCCTTTAGATTAACTCAAAAACAGAGAGCGTAGAGAGCTTCATGGAATGGGTTTCCATGGCCAAGCAGCTGCATCCAACTACTGCACAAAGCAAGTTCCATAGACCTTGACGTGGATGAGCAAGTTTGGTGTAGAAGAACTTGACTGGCCTGCACAGAATCCTGACCTCAAACAGACAGAAAACCTTTGGTGATGGATTAAGAATGGGATGTCACTAAAGTTCATATGCATGCGAAGGCAGGCGAGCGAATACTTAGTCAATATAGTGCATAAAAAACAGTACAGAGTAAAGATGTCTAAGACTTCATTATATGTAGCTGTATATTGTTAACACTAGAGAGTCACTAACAACCAGAACAAATTCCTTGTGTGTGAGAACATACTTGGCCAATAAACCTGATTCTTACTTTCAATGGTTAATGAATTTACCCCAGAATTTAATCATGATTAAAAAAAAAGAATTAGGCACACTTCTGATTAAACAATCTTTGCCCAAGCTGGATGTATTTTACTGAATAAACTAGTTTGAAAAAGAAACCTTTTAATTTGATGAAAATATTTTTTAAATATCTCCTTAATCAAATCATTAAGATGTAAACAAAGTCATTCACAGTGAGTTTGGTGTGAGACGCTCCGTTCTAGAGAATCTTACAGATTTTTTTCATTTATTCATGGTGGAGAGGTACATGCAGGATGCTGTGGGACAGAAAAGAACCTAAGGATTTTTTTTCTTCAGATTCACCACTTTTTATTTAATTTTACAGACTCAGGTCCAAGGCACTCTACACTCTGGTACTGTACTTGGTGAATTGTATCGAATTGCAGAATCAACCTCTGCACTACTAATATTGCAAAAAGCAGCAACATGCAATTAATCCCAATGTGTGTGTATGTGGGTGTCAGGACTAATCCAAGTATTGTCAAGATAATACAGGAAGGTCTTTACTCATGTCACAACAGCATTTGCTAATTTCACACAAAGCAGACTACTTATTAGTATTTATGGAGCAATAAACTCACCATCTGGCATTCTGTCATTATCAAGCAACTGCAGTAAACATACATCAGTGTTTGGAGTCTCGGGCAGCCATGAAAAGTTTTCAAAACTATCTCAGCAGTGAGTGTGCTCATGGGTTTCCTGGATTGGTTGCTGATTCTCTGTTAACTCCTGTCACTGCATGGATCTGTTCATTTCCATCAGCAGCTCACCTGATTAACTGTAATGGTCAAATTAGATAAAGTAGGTGTTGGATAGGAACTGGATATATTGGTCCAGTTAATTATTACAGCACCAAAAAACTACTCGGCCAATAAGAGATTCCTCCGACCTACAGTAACATGTTTTAGCTGAAGGGTTAGTACATTACCTACTACTAGGAGATTAGTGGGCAAAAGTGCTGTTTTGAAGGCTTGATGTGGTCTGGTGTGGTCTGTATGGATGTTTCACTGGCCTTTGTAATAACCTGCATGATTTCCTCCTTGTCACCCTGACAGATCAATCCTGTTTCATGAAATAAAAAAATGATTGGAAATTGCTTTGTAACCGTGTTTACTCCTTCAGTGTTAACAGTTCAAGTAGGTTGCTAAGCAACTTCTTTCATGCAGAGCACAATGCAGCCAATTAAGAGACCACATGAATTTAGTTCCATTAATCTATTTAAGGCTCCCAGGCAAAAGTCAAGCATTCAGGAAAAAAGAATAGACCATGCTCATTTCCAGCATCTAGAACTGTAAAAATGCTGCTGTTAAACACATGAGCTGTTTCCACTGCAAGAGATACTAAACTATGAGCTAAAGCTAATAGCCTAACACTTTTTTAAAGGCCAAAGCAGTTTAGCTGACATTATTTTGTAAAAGTTTATACTGTAGCATTTGCTCCGCCCCCTACATATAGACCTCTGAGGTCATGTGTCATACCCATATAAGGAACTCTGGGTCTAAGTAGTTCTTCTCTATGTTTTGTGTTAGAAAGTCATTGCTGTCGCACCCAGTGTTAAAGAAAAATGTTTGTTCTGTGTACATGACCCAACCACCACCACGCTCTACCAAACCACCCCATGAGTCTGCAAATAAATTTAAATGCTGTTATATAACAACACCCACTACTCAGACTGTACTGTACTTTACTGTTAAAGCCTATTGAGTAACAAAGCTTGCTGGTTTGCTTGGGTGGGGTTTGGAGGGGTATACTGTTGCCAGTCTTATAACGTCAGAGGATCCAGTGATATTCGGAGGAACAATGTTCACACAGCAAAACATGTCCAGATATGGTTGTTTAACACAGGGTGTGATAGCACACCATTCACTTTTACTCACTGAGAAAAGCTCCTTACACCCAAGAGTTCCTAATAAGATAAGATAAGATAAGATAAGATAATCCTTTATTAGTCCCACAGTGGGGAAATTCTCAGTGTCACAGCAGATGCTGCATCTGATGAGCATGATGCAGACTCCAACATGACGACCTTCAGAAGTCTATGGCACTACTTTCTAATGTGGTTTCCTTTTTCCGCACGACCACAGCATTTACACTAACAGAGGCTAGTTCACTAGCATTTGATGCACAGATAAAGATACATAACTGCTGTGGATACTTCTGTCACTATGCTCTTTTCTGTTCTGCCTTTGACTTCTATTTCTGTCATTGCCTCCCATCAGAATGCATTTGATCACATTTTGCAGTCTGGGTCAGTGAGGAGAAGTCATTTCTGAGCATTTGGTGAATCACCCATATAGTGCTGCCCTCTGGGTTTTTCTGGTCTGGGGCCCTCTAAGAGTGCTTATTGTCTACTTAAGAGACACAACAAACCGTCCAAAACAATCATTTTACTGTCTGCAGTGGACAATGTCAGTGTGTGGAGGAGGCCTGTAAGCTTATCAAATAGTAAACACTATGGTGTTTACACTAAACATGCAAACTGCATGATACGAAATATGAAATATATTTAGCTACATACTGTTGTAATATGTTTTATGCTTTGCAATACATGGTACATATGGCCTAATCAGCATTATATGAGCTGATCGTAATTATTTAAGCTGACAATCATTTTCCACAGTTATTTCACAACCATATTATGTTGCAAGAAGCAGAATGTGAGTGGGGAGTGTTTGAGGCACACACATGTAAATAAAAGTAAGTATAATACAAATACATCAACAGAGACATCATAGAATTTACTGCTATAATGCGTTTAAATGCTTGCGTTGAGCTTATTTGTTCGTCAGCCATTTCGCTAATTCTAATGTTTTTAGCCTTAATGCTAGCAGAAGGTGTGTTTTATACTTATATTTCAAACCCTTTAATGAGAAAATGTCAGCTTTGCTTAAATCTATGCTAAATCTGTGTAACTATTCAACTATTTATTTGACACAAGTATAAGTACAAGTTAACACTAACATTGCAATAGCGTGTCCACTTTAGGCTTGTTTTTAAACAGTGGCATAAAATGAGCAATTCTTCATTACATTTCTAGATAGGGACAGGCCTATGCAGAGTGTCAATATCAATATCATAATTATAATTAGTAACCAGCTATATGTTCTGCTTGAAGTTTAAGCCCTAGCCCTGCCCTGGATGCAAAGTGTGAGTTCTAGGCCATTTTCGTTTTGTTTGAATATTCTGTTGCTGGTCCCTGTTTTTTTTTTTTTTTTGCTTATTTGATTGTTGATTTGCCTGTAATGCTGTTACCGGTGTGTGGTATTAGTACTGGATTGCATTACACAAAACCTTCACTCATTCACTAACCAGCCACTACATTGCAAGCTTTTCACAGGGCTGATCGGATAGGCACCCTTCTTCGTCAGAATCAAATGTCAAAATAAGACATTAAAAGATTACATACTACCTGTTGCCCTAAAAGTGACAATATGCTTCTATGCTTCTACCAAAAGACGTGGCATCATTAACATTGTCATTCTGGTTTTGTACTAACTGCTTTTCCTGTAGATTATACTGTAATTAATACAGGTGCAACAATACGTTAAGTACTAAGCCTCTACCCGAGTTCTGAATCACTGAATCATTTTAGCTTTGCATCATTGTGTTGCGGCCGGTGTGTCAGCTTGGAGCTAACATTTTAGCTTCTGGCTAGAGCATGACATCAGGACACATGAACAGTTTATGTTTAAGTATTTAACTTCTGTTCAGGAACTCTTTATTTTTACTGCATTAAACATGTCCGGAATCGAGGCTCCACTGCATCGATCAAATTCTGATTTTTGTGAATCCTTACACCTCTAGTAACTAAGATGGACAGGCGCTATTCTGTTTCCATACAGCTGCTATTTTTACAGCTCTTATCTTTCCTATCATCACTGATGAACATGCATGCATGATTTTAAGCTGTATGTGGCATGTGGCATGGCTTTGACTAAACTCTGGGACAAATCACTAATAGATGTTGATGTATAAATCAAACACACTTGTAACTCATATCTAGAAAGATGGTCTGTACTTGCCTCAACTATGATATGAAGGGAACCCATTATCATATTTAGATCTTTAGCTAACAGCTGAAGGCCAACTTTAGATTACCAATAGGCTTCACAAAAACTATGTTGATGAGGCCAACACAATCAGGCCTTTGACAGTATGGTATGAGGAAGTGGAGGTTCAAGAGCAGGGTTTCGCCAGAGCATTGCATAATCTCTGCCGAGGCTGGAGTAATCGGGGGATTTTAGTAGGGCTTATCGGACTGGATTTAACGTGGCCTGATGCCTCGCCACTATTGGGCTGCTGCATAGAGCCATGAGTCAGGAGGGATCTATGATCAGCTGGTGATGTGATCAGAATGATGTCAGTATCAATCATGCTGCAGCGTATTATTGATGTGGGAACGTCATTGCAGCTTATTCTTTTTGCAAAATAAGAAAGCCGCAACCTCTGCTAGTGATTGGAGGTACAGCTGTATAGAAGAGAATACCACTGGGATGTGTGTGTTCTACCATTTTGTGGACATGGTTAAATCACTTGATTTATTGCGCACAATATCATGTTACATATGTTTGGAAATATGCATATATAATAATACTATTACTACTACTATTAACAATAAAAATATAAAGATGAGCATTTATTCATATTTATTGTTATTATTATTATTATTATTATTATTATTATTATTATCATCATGGTTTATTGTGGAATTAAGGTGTTATTATCCAGTTAGTAAAGAAACATGATGCTATAAATGTCAGTTCAAATCGCCTACCCCTAACACCTACCTGCTCTGAGATGTCCTCCTTCTTCATTAGATTAGCAAAAAGGCAAAAACACAAAATGAACTACAGGACAGTTATAAGACAAGCGCAACTTGTCCTTGCACATGCACAAACACAATCTCCACTCATGCCTAGGTCACACACCATGCATATGTGCAGTACTAGCAGTTCAGTCACCACCGTGTTTAAACTCTGCATCCAGAGGGCATGTCAGGGTCTCATGCCTCATGCAGGCTTTGCACAAAAGTAATAAAAATTACAGTCAACAATTATTAACATATCCATGCTTCGCCCACAGTCGAGATCTTTTCATAGCTTCAGAATGGTTACGAATACGTTCATTCAGAGTTTGTTATTTTGCATGTGTAAAGGTCACACTGTAGGATATACAGGTTTTTGACATATTTTACTTTTACAATTATGGCATTTGGCTGATGCTCTTATCCAGAGTCGATCACATTTAAATCATGTTACACATGGAGGAGAATGTAGTGTTAGTAGATTTTCCCAAGATATAGTGTTGTGTGCTTGCCTGGCCAGGGAATCAAACCCCAGTCCATGCCAACCACTGGCTAACATTAGCAATGACAACTATTTTTGTTTGGTGAATTTCCAACATGAAACTTCCAAAAACATATTCCAGCTTGGTTGCATTTCAGTCATAGCATTAAGTAGCTATATTAAACATTATCACAATTCAGTGTGAATAATTTACACTCTACTTTGGGCAAAAAGAAGTATGTTAGATTGAACTTTCACAGAATGTTATGTTTCAATTTGAGAACCTTTACTTTAAGTAGACATAAAAAAACCCAAACAGCGAAAGTTTTTCAGGTAATCAAAAGCCACCCTTGCACAAAAAGGGTTGTTTGTGAGAGTCTATGAGGGGTCTAAAGCTTTTCATTAGGTCCAATGGGATTTGCAACTATTTTGTAAAGATTGTCCAAACTAGCAATAGTTGCTATGTAAAAGCACATTTGTGGGTGGAGCATGAATGGGTAAATTTACAGTTTTTAGGTGTGCATGGTCTAGATGCTTTGATATGGTTTTAGAAGAGCAGGTCTGGTTGTGTTGTCTTTCCAGTGGTATCTATTAGGCAATGGATATTCTACTGGACAGCCCTACAAAGCAGCTATTACACAGCTGGTGTAACAGGTGTAAATGCACTCTTAAAAAGGAAGGTTCCCATTTACATTTACAGCATTTAGCTGACGCTCTTGTCCAGAGCGACTTACAAGGTAACTCGTATTAAAGAGGTGGGCCAGTGTAGTGTTAGGAATCTTGCCCAATGACTCTTATTGGTGTAGTGCAGCATTGTTGTTACCCAGACCAGGAGTCAAATCCCAGTCTCCCACATGGTGTGGTAGCTCACTGGCAGGTTGTGGTGTTATCTGTTGCGCCACACCAACCACTAAAAGAATCCCAAAAAGTTCTTGGTATCATATGGTACCCTTAACCTTTGCAGGAATAACCCTTAAAGAGGTCATTTACTCTCATATTTTAAAGGCCCATATTTCAGATTTAAACATTTTTTGTGTTTTTTTATTTTCCTCCATGAGGTAATGGCATGACTGTGAATAGGTGGATACATGCAAATGTGTTGCTTTTCATGGAATCATCATCAGGCTTTTTGTGCAGCTTTGTTTCCACACCTGGACTGTATGAACTGTGAAAGGAGCAGCACATTTTATACTTTACCAGTGATCAGATAGATTAGAATTTTTTATGATATGGGCCCTTTACAAAAATACTCATCCTCATAAAGGATCATCCACTGAAAGGGAAATAAAAGAGCTCTTTTTGGAACCTCTGTTTTTTAAGAGTGTAGCTCTTATGAAGACCTACCTGCTTCACATAGATCAATGGTGTCCAATCTTGTCCACAAATGGTGGGTGTGGCTGCAGGTTTTCATTCTCAACAACGAGCAGCACACCTGATTACAATGGTTTAATCAATTGGTCAGTCTTTAAACAACGGATCACATGTGCCTCTGCTTAGTTGGAATAAAAACCTGCAGCCACACTGGCCCTTTGTGGATAAGACTGGACACCCCTGAGAAAGATGCATCACACTGAGTCTCAAAATGCAGAAAGAGCTTTTTTTTCCTCTAAACTAGTCATCACACAGTCTTACCCCAGTCCCCTGCCTCTGGAGTCAGAATACTAGAATACAGCTCTGCAGATGTTTCATTCCAAACGGGACGAGAAATGGAAAAGCAGGTTATGAACACAATGTGGAGAGTGTGCCAAGGCGTCCTTTCAGATGTAGGCACTCTCTTAACCTTTCCACAGCAATTTACTTGGAATAACTATGGTCACAGGACTTCAATTACTTTGGCTTGGGTGGTCACGTAGGCCCAGAAAATGGGTGGCCTCGGGTCAGTCATATGGTTTCCCAGATAAAGCGCAGGCTACCTAGTATGACTTTGAAGAGGTACATTAGCAGTGGCTGCAGTCAGCTGAGCTCACTAATTTGTTTACATGGCCTGGCTGCACAGCCCCAGAAAACTCAACCCTATGCCCTTTGGTTAAGTGCATGAGCTCAGAGGCTGGCTGACAACTCAACCTCAGACAGATGATCATTTAAAGAGTAAAATCAGCAGGGCTTCTACAACGGGTTACCAGGATACTGGATGTCCAGAGCACCATTACTATGAATACACCCTGACATATAAATGGACTGTGGTTAAGAAAATTCCCAGTTATTTAAATTCAGCACCAACATAAAAAAGTTATGAACAGCAGTAACAGAGAAGGGAAATGATTTGAGTGCACACTCACCTTGATGCCTCGGCTCCATCACTGCTGTGAGGGACTGCTTTCAGTGAACTCATGTAGGTCCAGCAGACCTGTGTGTTCTGTAGTAGCTCCAGTTCAAATCTCTCGTTTCCTATTACATTACAGCTCTGTGTTGTCCCTGCTCAGGCTCCTCCCAGTGAGATGGGCGGGGGCATCAAACATGGACCAATAGCAACCAAATACACCTTTCAGTCGAATTGAACAAGCGCAGTAGTCTGTGCTGCCTCCTTCTGGTCAAAGCTTGTCATTGCAGTTGCAGACCTTTGTAATAGGGATTGGTTGTCTCAGTGTACACTGAGGGAAAAGGGTTCTTCATGGGTTCATGACAACTCAAGAATCATGGTTTTCCTCTATGACTAAGAAACTGTCTGGTGTAGATAGTTCTGTTGTATTCAGACATATATATATAGTTATTCAGAGAACTGTTATATAAAACTCTTTTTACCAAGAATATATGGCTAATTACTACAGCAAATGTTTGCACTAAAATTGATCTTCCTATAGCTTTGTCATGGACACGAACACCCACTCTGGCACTGAAAGTAATACCATAGTAAGACCATAAATGCTACAATACAAATAGTAATATTCTGAAAGAAGCATCCTCTGAAAGGGTGTTTCCAAGAGTTCTAAAGGTAAAAATCCATTTGGGATCTTCAGGACAACCTCTTGTAGATGGTGCAACTTATTTATTATTATTTTTTATTATTCTGTCTGCACTGTGTTGTATTGTCTGTCTGCACTTGTATTGTGTTGCACTTGTGTTCTGTATGCACTGTGTCTATGTTGCACCATGGTCCTGGAGGAACGTTGTTTCGTTTCACTGTGTACTCTGTATGTAGTTGAAATGACAATAAAACCCCACTTGACTTGAGTACATAAAAGATTTTTTTAAAGTTGGTGATATAGAGTGCATTCCACTACCATTATGAGTCCCTTATTGCTTACAGTGCTGTGTTGTTTTGTTTAAGAAGGTTATTACAATGATATTAAACAGAAGTACATTAACAAAAACCTTAAGTTTTGATTAATACCACTCTAAATATCTAAATCAATCGGTATCTTACACAACTTTTCCAAGCAGTCTATAGACAGATCATGTCAGTTTTATGTTCCTTAATCCTGCTTCTGTAATCCAGTCAATTGGTAGACACACCAGCTACATACACATCTTACACATGTAAAATTCAAGCATCAGCTGGGAGTAAGTAGTTATGCCCTCATAGATCATCCACAGAATGACATTTTTAAAAAATGAGCTTAAATGGGAATTTTATCATTAAACACCAAACCATGTGAAGTGCTTTGATCAAAGCAAATGGACTACAGTGCCACCTGCTGTTAGAAAAAGACATCCCCATGCACACATTAATATACTGTTCAAGGGTGAAAAAAGAAAAGATTTTTTCTTTAAAACATATATATATATATATATATCCTTATATAATCCCTATATAAGGAATGTACATTTGCTTGTTCGTTATTGTTATATTCCCAGATGTTTCTCTATATTGCTTTTAAAGTATTTGACATACTGTATCTAATTATGATCTTACTGTGCATTGGATCCTGAATCAGTATCAGTCATAACAATATTTGTTATTATTGTGTTATGTGAACTGATTGGGCACAGTATTTTCTTCTGCTGGCTAATAACAGTATTATCCAGTAGGGGGTAGTGTTGTACATGTATAGTGTTCAGTACTGTCACCATTATGTCAACAGTCCAGGCTGGTGGAGGTGATGTACTGGCATGGGGAATGTCCTCTTGGCACATTTTGGGCCCCTTTGGGTATTATTGCTGACCCTGTGCATCCCGTCAAAGCCACAATTCACCCATCATTTAATGACTACTTAAGCATGATAATGCACCACGTCATAAGGCAAAAGTCATCTCCAACTGGTTCAGTGAACATGACAATGTTCAGTGTTCTGCAGCGGTCCTCCCAGTTACTGGACCTGAATCCAATACACTTTTGGGATATGGTAGAATGCGAGATCCAGGGCATGAATTTCAAGTATATCTAAAAAATCTGGACCAGAATCTCAAAGGAATAATCCCAATGTCTTGTAGAATTCCAGTATGAAGAACTGAGACTGTTTTGTCTCAGCAAAAGGAGGAGGTCGGTACTTGGTGAGTGTGAGAGTATTATTAGTATGGATATAAATGTAGCATTAATAGTAGCAGTTGTGATTTTATGTGTTTCAGTGTGTACAATATTATATATCCAAACCCTCTTTGAGGAACCTCTGTTTCAAATGCAGGGATCATCCAATACCTGTTTTGGCTGATTAATGCCTCATTTATGTAAATCACATACTGCTTAGGTGTCTAAGACTCTTGTACAGTGCTGTGACACTGTATGTACTTATATTCCTTGTTTGGAAGTAAAGTCTTTCAGCTGGCATTTGAAACACAGATGGAATTAGGTTTATGAAAATATTTAAGTTTTAAGTTATTTAGTTCAAAATAATCCAATATAAAACATATTTCATTTGTGTTTGAGAATCACATGATTTTTAGTTTTGGTTTATGAACGCTGTGCGTCCTGAGACACACCCTGTCCGAATGCGGATGTATGTGTGAGTGAAGAATGCCAAAGCCCTGAGGGAAGTTTGTGTACTGAGCTCAGAGATCAACAATGAGGCCGTTCTGGCCTGCCACTCACACAGTGTTCAGTTTAGTGCCACACTGAACCACACAGCATTGCAGAGTAGCATGTGTCAACAGGATGTCATGTCAGTCAGCTGAGGGGAAAGCAATGGTTCACTGCCCACACCTCGTTTCAGGAAGCTGCTCTTTAGTCAGAGAGACCATCTGATAAAGGGCTAAGGCGGACAGGAAACTGACCGCACCAGAAACTTCATTGTCTGAGAACTGCTGGCGGCAGAGATGAAGAAGAAACTGCAGGCAGTGAGGGAGCTCTACTTTTGTGCTGTCTGATTAAACCAGTTACATTCACTAATGCAAATATGAAGAGAAGAACTTTTCCACAAAACCCCCTTTTGCCTTGTAGCATGTACAGAAGTCTGTCTGTAGACACCTGCTCATCCAGCTTCATCCATTCTTCTGAAATCAAGAGTATGAATAAGGTGTTTGTCCCTCTCTCCTGCAGTAATGGCCTCTACTCTTCTAGGAAGGTTTACATAAAATATCAGAAAACTGAGGTGTGGATTTGATTACATTCAGCAATAATATAATTAGTAGAAATGTTACTGGTACTGATGTGTGAATGACTAGTTCTGGATCACTGTTCATCTGTTACAGCTCAGTCATCCCACACAAACTCTCTAAAAACTCCTCACCCTCAAACTGACAGGAGGGTCCCTTTGTATATGGGTGCTGGATTTCCTAACAGACAGAGCCCAATCAATCTGAATGAGCAACCAAACTCCAGCACAAGAATTGTAAGCATAGCGACCCCATGCTGTTCATATAACTGCGTGGCCTCCCATAACAACACCAGCATGGTCAAGTTTGCTGATGACACCACAATCATTGGACCAATCACTGGAGAGGACGAGACCGCGCACAGGAGGGAGGTGGCTGATCTGTTGGCCTGGTGTCAGGACAACAATC
The DNA here is from genome assembly GCF_030463535.1 of Salminus brasiliensis. NCBI lineage: Eukaryota > Metazoa > Chordata > Actinopteri > Characiformes > Bryconidae > Salminus > Salminus brasiliensis. The sequence goes on along the minus strand of NC_132878.1, from coordinate 65,137,632 downwards.
TGTTCACTAATGCAGACAAGACCAAGAAGATGATTTTTTTTACCCTTAGAGGAGGGGGGGGGGGGGCTGCACATAGGTGAAGAGTATAGGCTATGGAAACTGCACTGCCCAGGACAATACTGCAGAGCAATGTTAACAGGTTTACTAAGCTACCTGCTACCTGTGTCTACCTCTTCCTATATCTATACATCTATATTTATTTTATGTATATATTTATTTTTAATGATGTCTCTAGCCTTAACCTGTGGCTTAAAAGCTTGTGTATTAGTGCAGAGACTAGTAACAAGTATGAATTTCTCTAAAAATCTGCCTGTTTGCAGTGCATATGGCAATAACACTTTCCAATCTTAGCATACTAAGTTCCCAGCGGCTTAGATGTGAGTCTCAGAATAGTTATATTCACCCATTAAAAAGGGTTAGAAAGAATTTGTAAGCAGCCGGGATTGGTTTGGACATCTTTGGTCATGTATGCACCTTCAAATGACCAGAATTAAAAGAATTCAATCCCATTCTCACAAACATCACTCCTTCACTGAAAGACGCTTTCAGTCGTTTCACAACGTAAACAGTTCTGGGCAGAAACCTGCCCCAGCTGGACGATATGGCACCACTTTATCAATGTGGAGCACAGCTGCTGGCCCAGCCCAGCTGAGGGCCAAGTCTCACTCCCACAGGCCAGAAACACAGCAGAGCCATTCCACTCCAGTCTGGTCAACTCCCCGGAGATTTTCACCAGCCTGGCACATGTGCCAATATGAAGCAATAATGTTTCAACTGGCCAAGCACAGAAAGCAGCAAACATACACACAATGAAGGCCACTATGTTTGCACCGCATTGTTCCTGTGTTGTGCGTTGACCTTTTATTTCTGGCACCGAAGGCCAAAATCAGACATTTGGGTGCTTATTAGCATGCGCTCGCAATAAAATGAAGACAACCTTAGCATTTCACCCAGGTCCTTTTAATCCACAGCTCAATGTAGTAAAGACAGACATTACACTTTCTGTCTGTGAAAGTGGACTAACGTGACCAACTCTGAAGATAAAGTGCAGCAGCGCCCAGGATTAAGCATCGCAGGGTGTAGAGATATATAAACAATGTACAATGTGTTTTTTTCCCCTGAAACACATTCATAAAAATACAAGCATTGTGGGGTGATCTTATACATGTACCACAGTATAAACTGAAGGTAGCCTATCAATGTGCACAGTCAGTCTTTGGAAATTTACCAAAATGTGAAGCACTCATGCGACACAGAGAGAAAACTCAAATTGTAAATTTAAAAATGTTCCCTCTAACAAAGTCCAAACCCAGTTACAGCATGTTTCAAGGCACCAAAGGAAGAGAAAGAAATAAAGGGAAAAAAAACAATACAAATAAGAAATACATCAGTAATACCGCCCTGATGACAGTCAGGGCCTTTGGCTCACACTGACAGCAGACAGAAACAGCAGGTGTCATATGAATGTTCATGGGCTATCACGGTGACCTTTTTCATTTTTAATTATCTAGGTGAATGCAATTCTTTGACCTGAACTGCACGGATTGTGTAGTCTGCATTAGAGGGACACTCCGGCCAGAATGAAAAATGTAGTCCATGCTACATCTGTTGTAAACATGCCTGCTGGACACCTACAGTGTTGCTGCAGTAGTCTCTGAAAGTTGACCCAAAGTTTCCCTAAACCCCAATTTTACATCTTTTTTTAAAACTTCCTTTGGAAATGACAAATACAGTGTGAACAGAATGTTCTACAGTAGTCATCTGGTGTAGCACATGGAGTAACCCCACATTCCCCATGGTAGACAAGAGTTCAATTCCCTGGTCAGGCAAGCACACCACACTCCACCAATAACACTACATTCAACTACCTGTGCAACTTGATTTAAATATGCATAGCTCTGGATAATGGTCATAAATGTACATGTTCAAAAAATACACTTAGAAAGCTTGTTGCTGACCTTCCTTATTGGTATTTAGCTTTATATCAATTCTTTTGACCCTCAGCCTGCCACAAACACTGCACTTTGAAAGTCAGGTGTAGGAAAGCCTGCTCTACAGCAAGATTTTCCAGATTTAAAGACTAGGAAAAAAAATAAAAACTGCTGGGTTTTGTTGGCGGACTGTAACCCGCTAGCTGGCTAATGCAGAGGACAGTCAGACAGCTACTGTTAATTCTAGGAAACCAAATGTATTATTTCAACTTATAACTTACAACAAAATTTGGTAGTGGAAGCAGCAAGCTAATAGCTAAAGTTGGCAGAATAACTACCTTAGGTTACTACCTTACCTTACCCTAAAATAAAAAAGAATACAGTACTAGCAATGGAAGTTTATATACACAGTATATATACACAGCACTAACCAGCATTGGTGTGGTTCAGCCAGCATCATCACCAAACCACCTAGGAACAGCACACACTTAATGCTGGTCTATGTTTTTTTTTTTTCTATGCTCTGATTGGAAGGGTAAGCACTTGTGCCTGGTGTAAGGTTTGTGATGAACAGAATCAGTGTTTTTGTCTGTTTGCTGGAAGAGAAAAAGCTTCGGTAACACTAGCTTGGTTGTGGCAACTGCCTACAGCTCATTAACTAGGCTAGCAGTCAGAAAGGATTGAGCACTGCACAGATTCCCAATGGTTGTATGACGCATTTGTGTTGTGACTGTCAGGTATGGTAGTGAGAGCCCACTGAAGAAAGAAAACATGAACACCACAGCAAACTATACATTTTGTTCAAGCAGTGAGGCTGAAGGATGCAGTGCTGCGCTACAGAACACCGCACAGCACAACAAATGATAATTATTCAACAGTAGTTTAAGGCCGGAATGCCCCTTTAATGCTTTGTTCACGTGCAGTTGAAAATAGCTAGCCTAGTAGCTAACTCTGGTGCAAAGCATGTTTCCTCACTTGAAATTAATGCTGTTTTGTACGTGGTCCCTGACAAACACAAAACTAACTCAACTAAACCTGAAACGCATAATCCTACAGCACAGGAGTGAGAGAGCAGTGTGTAGAAGTTCAAACACACTCCCTGAGAACAACAGTGACAAACACTTCTGCCTGAACGTGTCTATACGCATGATTGTCTTCAATTTCATACACTAAGGCCCTTATGACTGACTGACGTCAACCGATGACGGGCATGTTTTCGATACAGTGTGTTTTTAGACACTTAACCAGTGGGTCGAGTAGTGCTTAAAACTGATATGCAGCACTAAAGCAGACTATTCACAAACTACTGTACATTTCTGGATATGAATTCATGGCATTCAGTGTAATGTTTTACAGCATAGAAGCCTACAGGGCAGTGACTTTTGAAGGGTTGAGTGGTGACCCATGATAAATGCATATAACTGGTGCAAAGGGTCCAGGTACGTAACCTTATGTGCAAAGCTCAAACATATCAAGGGTGAATCCCCTAACGTGCACCAGATGAGCTTGGAATGAAGGTAATAGATCTCTAAAAAAGATCTTCTACTCCTTCAGGTGCAGTCTTAACCAGCATGCAGTTTGACATGGTAGATAAGTATTGGTTGTGACACACAGATGGCATGGCAATAACCTGCAGGACAAAAACTCAGCAGCGATGGCGCGTCATCTTAAATTGGCACGCATACACACCCGCCCCTGCAACGCGGCAGCTGTCTCCTCAGTGCAGGCACACTCAAGCTTTTGTTGATGATGCAAATTCCAGTGGATGTTGGCACAGCATACTGGTTTGGGGGTTGTTTTGGGAGTGGGAGGGGGGGACAGGACTGAATTCATACTTACTCCTACCAAATCCCTGAATTATCCCTCTTAAAAGCCATAGACCTAAAGGAATACTCAAGCTAATCTCTATACAGTGCATCTGTATTGTGTCATTGCTTAACATTGCTAATAATCTTGACACATTTATCTGGACTTAGAGTCAAAATAAATTCAGAAAATAGCTCAAACGGGTGCTGAAGGGAATATTAGTGTCTTTTTTTCTTTCTTTTTTTTCTTTTTTTTTTTTTACAGGGAAATGTGCTAAAACTGTTTGTCCATGGTAAAGATTGTCCACATGCTACAGATGTGTCAGGCAGAGATCACCTTGTAAAATGTCAGCTTACTCCTTTAAAAGCTATTTTTTCATAAATAGGCCAGGCTAAACTAGACTAAAATGATCTACAATGCAAGAGCTGCTTATTCTACACTCCATATACAGCATCGGTCCCTCCCATTGCAACTATTTGGCCATCTTTGTAAACTGTCTGATTTTTCAAATATGTTCTGAAAAATCCTGAGCAGAGATTAAATGGCTGCGGCTGTTCTGCTGCGCTGCAGAGACATCATGGCCCGGTCTCGTGGCTGGAGCACAAGGCCGAGTGTGTGGAGGGGAACGGAACAGATGGAGAGCATCCATGTAGACTTTGTTTTGCATGGGCTGCAGTTCGGTAAGCTCACTCTGTGATTATTCCTCCCACTGTGGCGGGCGTCCTGGCACACAGTGCGCTCTGTATGTGTGTGTGTGTGAGAGGACGATGAGATACAGCCTCAGCACAGCCAGCGTCCCGACCCATTGGAGTGTTTCCTGCGCTTCTTGCAGATGTAGTAAATGGGGAATGCAAACAGACCTGAGGAGAGATCACAGACACTGAAAGAGACCTTCTTAAATGTTGCAATTCACATGCAAATACAGTCATACTTCCCTACAAGAAAGCCAGGTAGCATAAGTCTGTTCTATTGTAACAGTACTAAAATGATCATAGCTTTCAGTAATATTGTGGTATGTTTTAGTTCAAATGAAAAATGTTTAAATGTAATTGCAATTATGTAATTAATTGAATGTAATTAATTTAACTGTTACTGCTTGTAATTCTGCGTTCTATTTTTCGCATGTATCTTCACAAGCATGTGTACAATTGTGTCCAACCACCAGTGTTGAGAATTATATATATATCTTCTCCAACTCACAGCACACTCTACTGGCCGCTCTGCAATTCCCCTCTAATGTCCACTGATGACAGTAATATACTGCCAAGTGTAAATGTAAATAGAATCCACATAGAAAACATATCTGCAAAAGGGTTGAGCAGAATTTCCTTACCTATGACGAGAGCCAAAGCACCAACAACTACCACCAGAACAATGACCACTGGAGCCATCAGCACTTTACTCACTGAAGAATGAACAACACACACAAACACACACTAGTTAAATCCCTGCAACTTTCTGGGTTGACCAAAGTATGAACAAAAGCCTGGACACTGTTGGATAAGAGGTTATCGTTTTAGTAATGTAACCATCCTGCAACTAAATGAACGAAAGCTTTACGGTCATGTTTACTATAATAAGCATTGTTATAATGTCAAAAAACACTTTGCTGTAATAATATCAACTGTATATACTGCAGACTGTTACCCCACTATGCAGTTATTTTCTTCTTTTATTTTTGCCTGTTTGATAGTAGTCCTTTGTCTTTGTCTTAAAGCTGTAATATCTTATCTTTGTCTTATAATTTTTCTCCCTGAAGTTCATTTGTGTTGCATTTATTCAGCTATATGTAAATGCACTACATTCTTACTGGCTGTTCTGATTCTAAGAGTGGAAGCTCTTATGATACCTGCCGGATGAATTTGTAAACAGTGGAATAAAAAAAGAAATCTAATCTGGCAGTTGTTCTCTACATTGGGTCAAAATCATATCATCAATAGGCCAGTAGAAATGGTCCACACTTTTTACCTTTAGGATTTTTTTTTGTTTTGTTTTTCTTTTTTGCTATTTTGGAGATTTTTGATGGTGCCTGTGTTACAGTGGCGATGTGTAACTTCGTTGTTTTTGTGTGATAGCATAAAAACAATGAATTGAAAATTTACTATTTTTGCAGCTTAAGCCCTATTGGGACATGGGGTAATGTAATGCTACCACAGGACGTCTGTAAAATTAATGACTGATTTGCATTGGATAAGAAATCTCAGTATAAACAGGAGTACAGATGGAGTGGCTCCTTGATTTATGAATTACATAAAAAAAAAAACATTTTTTCACACAGAACATTTTGGCATATGGGCTCCTTTATAAAGTTGTTTGTTAAACCTTTACAATTTGAATGTAGCATTACACACTTCACATTTGCCACAGACTTGTCAGACCTGCTTGATTTGTGATAAATTCTGCGGGTTTAATGACTTTCACTTTGCTCCATAAACATAGCACATGTACATGCTTGGTAGTTTACATACTACATTAAACTCATCATAAAACAGTGGTGAAAAAGATTTTTTCTGATAAGAGCACTTCAAATAGCTCATTGTTTTGAAATGTGGCACTGATGTTTTGCCGGGGTTTTCCGTTTCAGCTTGTTTGCATGAAAAACTAAATATTATCATACATATACTTGATCCCAAAAATGCTTTTCAGCAACATGAATAACTAAGCGCTGTAACTAGCACTCTGTTGTGATTCGTTGTGCCCATCGTGATCCGCTCTGCTGCTAGCTTGGAGATGTTTCTGTGTGAGAAAGTGAGGCCCTGCATTGCTTCTCTAAACCTGCAGATATCATGCAAACACTGGCACACACAAGCCAGCCATGCAATATGCCTGAATGTTGTCCACAGAAGAGGCACTGTATGCAAACCACCATCATAAAACCTGAAATTCATGCCTCCTCTGTTCTGCAGCCAATGCTGCATCAGAAGGTTTTCCTGAAAGGCTTATCAGAAAGATAACTACTAGCACTGACCAGCTTAATCTGCACAGCTCTGTCAGCTGCCTCAGCTGAGTAACAGGGTTCTTTTGTTTTGATAAGAGTTCAAATTAGAGTGAGTGCACAGAAACAAAAGCCAAAAGACAGGTTCAGCATTTTTAAACCAAATCGAATTGGATCACATGTACAGCAATAGGCCTGCTGCTGCCAGTTCCAGTGACTCACGGCTGAGTTTGCAATGAGTAATTTACCACAACAGGGAGACTCCCCATAACTGAAATTAAACAGGACAGGTATACACATGTGAAAGATGTCTTCAGGGTGTGCAAATACACCTTTTCCACAACTGTAAAGCACATTCCGCATATTCTTTACATATTTTATTATGTGTAGCAGTTAATTTATATGGGTCCATTTATCCAGACATATTCACACAAAGTAAAAGGCATGTGTGATCCTTAAATGAAGAGAAAACCAATAAAGGATTGGATGATTCATATTTTGCATTTTTAACCTTCTGCTATGCCCCTTAGGCCATTATACATTACTGTTTTTATGTTCCACAGCCTGACATTTAATAGCAATCCTACCTTTTCTGTTGCTGCATTTAGACTGTTGAATAGCCTGTTTCCCAAAAACAAGGTCTGCTCCTTTTTTCATCTTGACTTAAAACGAATACGTTAGTCAAAAATGCTAATGATAGTCACCAGTTGCCATTGCTAATGAAGCAGTTTTAATTGGTGACAAGTGGTTTCCAATGATCATAGGGTGCATTAGCATTTTTGGTTGAGCTATACTTTGTATCTAGGTCAGCTCTAGGGTTGTCACTATACTATAAAATTCCACTGCCAATTGTAAACGGTTTAGGTCTTAGCTTAAACGTAGACTATTGATTTATTTGGGTCACAGTGAATAAAGAAAAAAAGTGCATTAAACAAGCTCACCACAGACTGAGCCCCGGACCAGCCGGCGCAGGTGAGGTTTGTCCGGCAGGTAGCGGTACTTGCAGCCAAACACACTCAGGTTGGAGGTGTGATCTCCGAAAAAGCGGAGGTGACGATATTTCTCTCCACAGCGGTAACAGAAGTTGGTGTTGCACTGGGTGCAGGTCATGTGATCACAGCCCTCTGTTCTCTGGATGTGGATCTGTAAAAGATACACAATATTTAAACATACCATCAATATATTGGACATTTGTATATCTGGATCCTACTTGCACTTAAGAGAAAAAACTGAGGAGAAAAGGTCAAATACAAATAGCAACATGTAGATAAAACTGTGGCTGACAGGAAAAGCATTGCTTTGAAGGTGGTGATTCAACAGTTTCCTACTTGGTTTGTTATAATAAATCACTACTCCTGTTGCTAGTAGTAGGACACGATGGGCTTGGTCGGTCTTTTGTCCCATTTTCACACTCGGCCTATCTCAGCAATTCTTACTTTTGAGCTTCAATACCCACCAGCCCTTCCTGTACCTACTTCCTTTCCTGTCATTGTTTGGAGAAGACACAAGCCATTACGACACAGAGAATATCAGGTGTAATTAAACAAAAACTGAGCAGAAAAGGTCAAATTCAAGTAGAGACAGATAAAACAGGGATCAATAAGAAAAATGCATTGATCTATAGGTGGCAATGCAACTGCATCCTCCTTGATATTTTACAAAAGAAATAAACTATCACCAATAACTCTAAAATATCACCAATAAATCACTTTTAAAATTATAATAATATTAAAGGTAGAAAAGAATGCTCTACAAAAGTATCTCTATGATTTTAGTTGGGATATTTATTAACATAAAAAAATTAATATTTGTAAACATCCTGGTTAAAAGTGGAGTTCGTGATGCACCAAATCATCTCCTAAATACCTCAAACAGTTAAACAGAGATGAGTTCATGGTGAGGAAGAGTCCACGTTCCCACTATAGCCTATCTATCTAACTGCAGTGGACCATTTCTCTGATGCTTTAATGTAACAGCTTTAGTTTCAGAGTTTTAGATGTGCGTAGTGAGTGATCACCACAGGAGAGTATTTTGCACTTCTAGAGAAAAACAGTAAAGTCTGTAAAATCCTACCCTGCCTGTGTTTAGCCACTTCTGCACAAAAGCGACACAGCACAGCTGGTGTGAAAACTGTTTTCGTGACAGAACACAAGATGGTATTTTATACATGATTCAGAAATGAAGAAGCTGTTAGAACCCCTTTGGATATCCTAAAGTAGAAGTAAGAACGTGCACAACCCAGTAAAACAGTGATTAACACTGCCAGTAAAAATAACGTGGTGTGAGAAGGGCTGTTGTGACGACAGAGATTTACAGCCCTATTGATTGTAAAGAACAGACACTTCCCCTTATTTCTGGTACTGAATCACGCTGTGTCACAGTGAGGAATCTGTTCTTCAGTCCAGTTCACAGATGCTTCAAATGCTAAACACATGAGCTATAAACTGTTTATTTAAAACTTGCATTTATTCAGAGACGTCTTGTTCAGACTTGGCTCTGGATCCTGCAGGGGGAGGGCCTGTTTATTCCCTGACTCAAACTGCTGTCACCTCAAAGCAGCAGGTCAGATTTATTGTCCCACTCAAACGACCAAAATCCACCAGCACTGAATGAGTTTCAGTGGAGAGAGCAGGAGTGTAGATGATGCATGAGTGTTTGAAACAGAACGCTGACAGCCCTGTGTAAATTCAATCCAGAAAAGGCCTTCTGCTCACAGCGTCAACTTCCTGGAATGCCACACTTCCACCGATTGTTACATGAGAGAGAGAGAGAGAGAGAGAGAGAGAAAGGGAGAGAGAAAGACAATACACACACATCCTCTTACACTCCGCCAAATGCTATAATAGATAAGGCGACGTGCAGCCTAATGATTTTCTCCATAAACATCACAAAATAATTTGCACAGCAGTGAGAATTCCCAGCTGAAACAGACATTTGCCTATTTTGTACCAACATATAAATGAAATCAATTTATTGTTGTTTTAAGTGTAATCATCAATGATCAGTCAAACTACCAGTAAACGGGATGTGACCTTCCCAGATTGAATGACTAACTGTTACTTCATTTCTGAATCATGTACAAAACTTCACTCCCACCACTCACCTACACAAGCAGCTCAGATTATAAAGCTTCGGTCAAGAATGTAATGTACACTGTTAAAACAAGCTTAACATATATAAAGGCACTGATAACAGAGCATTTTTTTGTTTACTCCACTTAGTTTAGTCAAACAATCTCCTAACTAACATTTTGTAGTTCTGAATCTCAGGTTGGTCAACAATACATACTGAATTAAGCCTTAAAACTTTAGTAAATGAGCTGCAGCTGAAATTACTTCCATATTTTAAAAGACGTTTAATCTGTGTTCCTTGTCCATTTGATTACTTCTTATTTCCATCTGCATGCTATCACACAGAGAAGTCCTTCCTGTTCTTCCTACTCCTGATCATAGAGGGTTGTGATGTTGATGGGTGGGAAACTCCTGTGTTTCGACAAGCTGCAAGTTAGACTCTAGAGCTGTAAAAGTGTGTACGTGGGTGTCCAAGAAAGAAGAGAAAAGTCAATTTACTCAGAACTGTTTTTTCATGTAGTGTAGTGCTTGGAGTGCAGAAAAAAATGATGCCAACACCCCCCTTTTTTACATGTTGACCCTTTGTCCCCTTAGTTGCTATTACAATGTGTCCAACATTTAGTCAAGTCCACATAGTGTTACACCTGCGAACAAGGTTATGAATATTTTTTACTGTGCATCACAGTAAAAACATTTACTGGATTAATCAGCTGGAGCAGTTCTCTCGCTGAAGCAGAACTCGCGCAGTACTGTGTGGGAGAAGCCCTGCCCCTCCCTGAACTTAAGATTGTGACATCCCAAACTTAAATAGAGATTGTGATATAAAAGAATGTGAAAATAGGTCAAAAGGACTAACCAAGCCCATTGTCTTACTATTAGGGATCAAAGTGACCATCCAAATACACAAATATTTAAATCTCTTTTAAAAAGGAATATGCAAATTGGAATAAAAATCCTTTATTTTGTCTCTTTTCGAATGCTGATTGTGTGTTTGCATGCGTGTGTGATGAACCACCTTGCATCGAGGACACTTCTGGGCATTCCTCTGGCCGTGTTCGATGACACTGGCCCAGTGACGCAGCAGCTTGTCTCCCTTTCTGTACTCACGACACTTCAGACCCTCGTGCCACGGGGCATGGCACTTAAAACACCACACAAACTGGCACTTACTGCACTGAATCTGTGAGAACAACAATGCATGTTAGAACACATATCACAATCTCACCAAACAAAACATTTGCCTCATTAATCATTTATTTTCTAATAGTTAGCTTAACGTCCCCTTGCTTCTACGACAGTGCACACCCTGTCAAGCATCTTGAGATTTACATCTCTCTGTGCTTTATTGACCTGCTGAGGAGTGTATAACTAATACCACAGCCATACTTGCACAGTCAATCCAAATGAACAAAAGAGCAAAAAAGTAAAGCAATTATCTTCTGTAGGCTTGTCCAGGTTTAAAGATAAGTATGTAATTCAATTTCAATAACCAAATAAACAAGTCTATTTGTGAGTGTATGACAACCAGACATGTATAAAGTACTAGAGACCCAGACTTTAGAAAAGTATAAGTGCTCTATCAAAAAAGTAGAAGTGTTCTTTAGGCTGCAGTACTAAAGTATTCAACATTTTTTGTACTTAAGTATTACAAGTAATTTCTTCTAAAATGTACTACATAAGTACTGATTTACACTACATTGTTTATATTATTTTAAATGCTTAGACTTAAGGGCTGTCACAATTCCTCTGGCTGTAGTACAAGGACAGGAATGTAGAAGACTATGTAGAAGAGATGTAAAAGTCTAAACAGAACTGACTCAGCCTGCCACATACAAATGTTTCATATGTAAAAACAAGTGAGGAGAGCAGCTTAAAACACTGAGCTTCACTCTCTGTAAACTAAACTACAGCTAAAAGATCTCAGGCCATTACGGCCACATACAAGTATTTGAAGATTGTGTTTCTTCTGGTGGTTCTACCATCTGGAAATCAACTAACAGTGCCCTAGCGCTAGTGTCCTCACTGCAGCAGTGGAGTGAGAGGAAGAACGGCAGCATACATGCTCACGGCTCCATCAAACCTGATGACAGTGCCATCTAACGCTCTAATGTGGGTTTGAAATGATTCGTACCATTTTTATAATTGTAATGAGTAACAATGCAGCGCATCAAAAATGTAACGAAGTAAAAGTATTAAACTCATACAAAATATGTAGTGAAGTAAAAGTGGAAGTAGGAGGAAAAAAGATACTCCAGTAGAGAACAAATACAGCATTTTAGTACTTAAGTACAGTATTGAAGTAGTTTTACTTCATTACTATACATCTCTGATAACAACTGAATGGAAAAAGTGTGTGCATTTTAGCCATTCAATGCAAGCTTACAGTTAAATGTTGGCTATTGCCATGCACTACTTGTTTCTACACTAGCCCTGCAGCTCCAGTATAAAACAACCTGGCTGTGACCTCATCATCAGTGTGATGTTCATTAAACATAATTTAACAGATCAATTAGAAGCTTCAGTCTACCTTATATTTGTGCTCAGCTTTGCTGGGTGCCTGCAGGCCGCGCCCTTTCAGAGAGGTGAACAGGCTGCACTGTGGACATGGCTTAGTGCTGGAGTCCAGTCTGCTCAGCTCCAGGAAGTACTTGTATTTGGCCAGTTCCTCAGAAGCCAGGTGGGCCACCACCATGCTCTCCTCTAGGTACCCACTGCACTCTGTGATGGGGCAAACTATGTCAGTCCGGCCCACGAGAACCTGAGAACAGAGCCAAAAAGAAGCACACGATATGAGGAATGGACAAAGCACAATGGACAAGAACACTAAACACACCACTGATTAAATTACTATATACTGTAATTGCATTAATATCAAAAACACTGTGTAATAATAAACATAATAACAATTCATATCACAATTCTCACACCCATGGACACGCCACATCAGAAACAATCATAGCAAAAAACAACCATAACAAACACACTCGCACACACACACAGTTCTCCAGCAAACCAGATAGAGTCCTGCTCAGCCTGAGAGGAAAAGTCTGGCTCAGACCAAGAGCCTTGAACAGTCACTCTAAAGGTAAAGTCATTTGGGCAGCCAGGGAAGCCTCATAGCTGGGATATACATACATACATACATATATATATATATATATATATATATATACACACTAGGGGTGTAACACAAAAGTCATGGTTCGGTACACACTATGGTTTGGACATCTCAGTTCGGTACAAGTTCAGAACAACAGAATAAAAAGCAGACCAAAGAAAACAAAACAGACAAAAAATACCACACAGAAGTCAAACAACATGCTCACAGCATAGCAAATATTGCAATAATGATTAACAAACACTATACTGAGTCCTAGAGCAGAGCTATAATTAAAAGAAATTCAGATACTAATAGGTGTACACTTATTTATACGCTAACTAACTACCTTTAAATGACTGGTTACACATTACACAAGGTTCAAACATCCAATCTCGTGAAAGAAAAAAAATGTTTTATCAATTACCAATGAAACTAAGAAATAAGCGGCAGTCAAAAATCTCAGAGTAGATTACCAATTCAGATACCTCTTTGTAAAGCAGAGAGCCTGAGGTGCCACAGAGTCAAAGATCAATGTTTTCCTTTAAAAAAGCACATTTGGGATTGACATAATCCATGGCTGCGGTGGGTACAGTATGTAGGAACGCACCTGAGGGGCTTGTTCTGACTAAATTCAACAGCTGAATGAAGTGTGTGAAGATGCACGGCTCCGTGTGCAGTGACCTTTCCAAACCTACAGTAAAAGACTTCAGGGATTCATTCTATTTGTACTGTTCACATTCCAGTGGAATACAATTCAGCTCCCTATAAAACTCAAAAGGCCGTGAGTTTCTGTACTTGTAATGACAAGGCTGGGGAGGTAGCAAGCAGGAATATGCATTCTGGCTACTTCTGGTTTATTGGAGTATGCAGTGGAGTAAAAAAAATAAATAAAAAAAGGAAAATCTATTAACCAAAAAAAAAGAAAAAACAACAGCAAAAAAAAAAAAAAAAAACCAAGATGTAGAGGAATACGTCTGAAAACATTATTAAACATTATTATGCCTCTTCTTGTACATCAGGTCTTTTCTCCTCATTGGACGATGCTCCAACCTAGTCTGTCAGAATGAGAACACTACTGATTGTAGCCGCACTAGAGTGGACAGAGTGCGTTTAGCCTAGTTAATGAAAGACAGCTGCGTGCTGATGTTTTATTATTTATGTCCTTGGCATTATGCTCAGGTTAAGGCACTTCTGTTACTGTACTGCAGTGTATTATGACTTACATAGACATACATATGACACACATGCCAATACAAGCAAAAACATCACATTTTATAGTCTTGTTTAAATGTGAGGTCAAGGTTTGCTATGCATCTTTCATCTTTTCATGATGAAACAACCGGTAATAAATCTACCTCTGCTTAAATATTTTTGAGAAAGTAATCTGTTTTATTCAAATCTAATTAAGCAGCTCACATTTAGTTCATAATTCTTTAATTATCACGATAAGTATTAAGCCTAGTTCTGAACTACACAGCATCTAGAATAGAGGTTTCCCAACTGGAAAATCAGTATTTTTCACCAATAAATTAACAAATAACCCTCTATGCTCATTTATGCTACATGCTATAAGATGCCACTGAATTACTACAGCAGAGCTCAGTGTGTGAAGATATTTTATTACTTATTTACTTGAGTTGCTAGGACCGTGTTCTGCCTCCATATTAAGGCGTGACTTACAAATTAATGCTCCATCTATTTATCAGCATCAGCACCATTTATGTTATAATCCCACATTAGGATATTATTTTTAACAAAAATTAAACATCAGATGATTTATAAATTCAGGGACATGCCTGTCAATCACATGAAGATATAGAAGTCATGTGTTTCATCAAGACAGAAGCAGAGTTGAGGTGAGCGGACTAACATTACACTTCCAATACATACAACAGAGATTTTCTTTTTTAAACAGAATGTAACAATCATGTGAGTCGATAAAGCACTGCTTCATTTTTATTAATCATTTAAAAGCGTCTGAGTGCAGCCTAACACAGTAACGCAAGCGGGAGGATGGGAAGCGCTTATGCTCACACACAAACTCAAATGACTGTAGCTTGTAAACTGTAGAGGTTGTGATTTTTAAGGCATTTTGTGTTGGAGGGCCAGACGGCCTGGCCAAACCAATCTCACATATCTTTGGCACACTGTCCTCACAGTGCCTCAGGAGACAAACAAACCCATACGTGTGTGTGTGTGTGTGTGTGTAAGCAAATATGGCTGATGGAACTCAAGGACTGAAAGGCTGCCTGAGTCGTCAGGCGTTTACTGAGGAACCCTGATGAGTTCTGACAGTGCAGTTAGGGAGCTCTCACTTATCTGAGCCTGCGCTTGGTGGCAGAGGCAGCAATACTGCTCAGGGTCATGAACCGGCTCTCTTCACACCTGTCAGCCAGCTACTGATGCGCCAACACAAAGCATGAGCGGGAGACAGGGTGAGAAAGAGAGTCAGAAAAGGATGTCGTACCATTAACCTGAGCCAACCCTGCTCCTTCTGAATTCCATGTGAATATCTGTGTGTCTGTGTAAAGACTAAGCACGTCACAATTAGTTGGAATGATGACGGTGATGCATATTTTAAATTCCTTGGCTGCCCTGTGCTTATAGTAACAAAGAGAGTCTCATTCATTCACTTTTTAATTTTTCATTTTTGCCACATAATGCTTATATTTTCTAATGAAATCTTGAAGTAGGTTTTCTCTTTTTTAACACAGTATATTTAAAAGGCTGTGCATGGGTTTGCATGCATGCATATATTTGCAAGTGGTGTCAAATTTTAAATGTTAGGCTAGAAAGTTATTCATTATAAAGTTAGAACACAGTTCTTTTTGGTTATTTTGAAACATTTACACAGAATAAACTAATTTGCCAGGAAGATGCTTTTTTATATTTGTGGAAATCATGGTATCTATTTCTGAAGTATGCCAGGAACACAACAAGCACCAGAAGTACCACACTGAAAAGAATTACAACAGTTAACCAGAACTATTTATGTTCCCTACCTAATAAAATATGCAGCTGGTCAATGTTGAAAGTGTTGGCAATATTGTTGTACTACCAGTATGTACTGAGGGCGAAAAAAACAAAACAAAACAAAAAAAACATACTGGGCTGGGCGATATGGTAAAAATAGTATAGCATGATATTTAAAGACATTTTTTTTGCCATACACAATAGTTATTACGATACATGTAAATCACAGACTAAAAACATCAGTAGTGACAAATTCTTACTATTCAGATCCCAGATTGAGTACAGTGAATTATATTAAACATCTGCTGCACTTCATGTAATTAAACCAGTCTAATTACACTGTTAGTAATGAAACCTGCAGCTGATCAGTCTTTAGTAAGCACTAACAGTATCCTCCATATGCTTAGAAAAGCATATTGTTACCACAATAACACAATTTATAATTTATAATAAAATACTGTCATATTGCCCAGCTCTAGTGTGATGTTTATCACATAAACAGTAAAATATTCAGTATAACACTCCTACTGCATACGTCACAGACCACCACCATCATCATCATCATCATCATGGATTATAATGAACTCTTTTCATTTTTAGTTTTAAACAAGGCTCTGTAATAGGATGGCACCCAGGCCAAATTTCGGTGAAATTTCCGTCCTGGTAGATCTGCCCGAGCCAACTGTAAGTGCTATTATTGTGAAATAGAAGCGTCTAGGAGCAACGTCCGCTCAGCCACAAAGCAGCAGACCACACAAACACATAATGCTGAAGCATGTAGCACAACAAATGCCTCTCCCCTGCTGCAACACACACTAGAGAGTTTTAAACTGCCTTTGGAAACATTGCCAACGCAAGAACTGAGTGCCTGGAGTTTCATAAAATGTTTTCTATGCCTAAGTTCACTATACGCAATCTAAATGACAAATCTACGACAGACACCTGGAGAACAGTACTTAAAGGACTGCATTTTCTCAACAGTAAGGTTTGATAATAGATATGAGATGAGATATGAGAATAGATAATGATGCTCTGAAGCTGTTTCAGGGTTTGGGCTCACCCTCTTAGTTCCAGAGAAGGGTGATGTTACATACGAAATTTCTGATTTCAGATTTCATATGATTCCAGCTTAGTGGCAGCAGTTTGTGAAGGACCCTTTCATGTTCCAGATTGACCCTTGTTCATAAAGCAAGCTTCATTAAGAAGTGGTCTGATGAGTCGGTCTGAGGGAACGGCAGTGGCTCTCCACTCTCCTGAACACCTCTGAGATAAACTGGAGCATCCATTGTGAGCCATACTGTTTTATTTAATATCAGTGCTTGATCTTTCAAACGCTCTTTTCACTGAATGGACCATCTTTTTTTCTCTTAAATTCTAACATGCTCCAATTGTGAAAGTCTTCTCTGAAAAGGGGATGCAGCTCCAAAAGAAATGTGATGTCCAACATACATTTTTATCCCCCTACTCCACAAAATTATGAACATCATCAGCGTTTATATTTGTACCAGGTAAACAACTCCTCCTTAAAAATAAAAGTTTTACAGACAAGATTAAACTTAATGAGGCTCCCATAGAGATCCCACAATGTTAGAGCAGACTCCAGTACTGGGGTCAAGGGCAGCTGGACTTCACAGCCTTCCATCAGTCAATCAGTGTCATCAAAACCTTTTTTTTGCTGTCCAAAAATATCCTAAATAAAACAGTATAAGAAGATTAAGATCAAGCAAAAGCAGTAAATCCTTCAAAGTCATGAACTGTCCTGTAAGTATGTTCGGTGCTAATTTCTCAACTTTATTACAGCAGGCTGGAATGGTTACTGTTGAGGACCAAACATCATCAAACTGAATCAGTGATATCACAGTTCACAGCCATGCCACAACTTTTATTCTAATAATAGCTCGGTTCTGCTAATGACCATGAGCACAGATTAACTTTATCAAGCGGCGCACTCCTGTTCTCTGCCAGGCCCCTGGCACAGTGCCAGTACCCACACTTCCAGCCCTGCACTCTTAACTCACATGCACTCATATACACCCACCTACATACACACACACACACACACACACACACACACACACACACACACACACACACACACAGTACATACGTGTTAAAAAGAGCCGGTAGAACAAGTTATGAGGGTTGCAGACACTTGATCTGGTGTGAATAGCTAAAGGACATTATTTTAGAAGTAACCTTTCACACAACTCTGCCCACAAGACAAAACGGTTTGTGTTAAAAGGGTCAGTCTTTCATAATCATCTCAATACCATTTAACTGCTGTCACTGTGCCTTCTATTCTTAAAAAACTGTTCAAGGGTTTTTTTTTTTTACTAAAAGCTGTGGTTCTATATAGAGTCACAATAATGCAAATTTAGTTTACAGTTTTACAGGCTGATTTTATACAGAACCAAAAGGGAATTGCTGTTATGAGTAAAATAAGCCTTCTACCTGAGAGTCCTCTATTTCTGTCTGAAGCACATTTATGTACATATCAATTACAGCAAACAGCTCTGTGTTATCAGTATGTGTGCTCCTCATGTAATGGATGTCACTCTCCTGTAAGCTTGAAAATACTTACTCAAAAGAATACAAACAAACAAACAGCTGCTCAGCCTGGTTACAAATGCCCAAAACAGCATGTTTACTATTATTATTACTACTACTTTTATTGTTATGTGTTCTGTGTTTTTTGTTACTTGTCATACATGTTGCTCTCACCAAGACAAATTCCTTGTATGTGTAACATACTTGGTGAAATAAAAAGATTCTGATTCTGATTACTATTACTATTATTAGATAGATGAAAGATTAACAGACCACCCCTAATATGACTTGTTTGTCCTTATTTTAGCCACAACTTCTATTTATTTGGTGAATTTACCATATTGGGAAGAAAATACAAATTAACGGTAAACAGTAATATTACAGAGTTTTTTCTAAAGCAAGAAATTAGCTATTTAAACTGGCCTTTTGTGATGCAGCTGCCCCTCCCCATACCCTTTCAGCATGAGTACAAACATTAACACATCACTTCTTCCTCTCACTTTAATCAAGAAAGAAGCCATCTTCATGCTCATCACCGCCTTACCAGTCTACATATTCATACAATATACACTTTTCAGGAGGGGCTGACAGGCTGCACCCATTTAGCTTCAACAGGAAAAAAAGAATAAAGATATGTATGGTGCCCTTGCTATTGCCTTTCTAATAACTTTAAAAAAAGGGAGAGCCAAAAAGTAATTAACTGATCAACTACTTCTGGCTTACATAAAAAGGCAAAGACCTCAATCCACTAAGCACTGATTACCTAAGAGTGCCTCAGCCAAAAAAAACAAAACAAACAAACAAACAAACCCCCACACAAAAATGTAGGGCATACTTCTGTACATAAAAATGGACAAAGGTGTATTACAAACAGCATACCTGTTTGTTCATTTGTAATTTAAAGGCTACTGTATTTAAGATTACCTTTACATTTAGTCACACAATTTGAATGATGCTAATTGGTGGAGTATACTGTTTGTAGTACTGATTAGCCACATTAGCCTCTTAGCTCTAGTACAAAACGAAAAAAAAAAACCCCAGTTGAGACCAGATTTGGCTGACTGACAACCCTTAGTTAGGGAGGAATTGTGTAAGATTTATTTTTTTTGGCCAGACTATATCATTAAAGCCTTCATTGCCTTATTCATCTAGTAGTGGATCACTGCACTTTGTCTAGTACACTGTTAATACCACAGTGCATCCTCATTTGTCAGGTAAAGCAGGTGTCATGTCACGTAGGAAATGTAGGAAACTCAAACACTGAATGTGTTAAACTCTACTGAGTACATCTCAAGATCTCCAGAAATCAAGAAAAGTCAAAGAACTTCGGCATGAAACGACAAGGATATCATTATCTCATCAGCCTCTTCCTGACCTCTGAAAGATCATACATATGAGTGAAAATCACATTTGAAAGGCAAGCAGCAACAGGCGAGCCAGCCTTACTCGATTACACCGACAAGATCCCTCTAGAAGGACAACTGGCTTGTATGTAGCCTGCAGACCGCACGCAGGCCTTCCACTGAGCAGCAGTCTAATGTAATTACAGCCTGGAGAGGCCGAGCTCAGTGATTAAGCAATCAATTACAGTACAACACAACTTCCAGCCTCCGCCCCTGTCCCTGCCCACACACACCAGGGAAACAACCCATAGAGAAAAACTGTTCTATCAGTCATTAGAAATCAACGATCATGTCAAATTCAACATAAAACTGATCCCTGTCTTATGCCCAAAGCATTTATTACATTATTAGTAGTGGTGTTAATGGTAATGCAATAAAATGTGTTTACTGTGATGTTGCTTTGATGCAATCTGGAAGTGCAATCCAAAAAAAAAAAAAATAAAAAAATAAAATAAATAAATAAATAAATCACTCCCCACCATCCTCTTCTCATCTTGGGTTGCGAGTGACCACCTGTATAATGCAGTTGTGATGCGTTTCTGAGTGGTGAGTCAACACTGGCGAAGGAATGTTAATAACAGTACTGAAAGAGGACCTGTGCCAAAAGCATTCTGATTCAAATACAGCTTTTAAACGGCCACTGATGTTGCTGCCATGCCATGAATTCACTCATGCTCATGGGAGACCTATGGTTTAACCAACCAGCAGCAAACTAACAAAAGCAGCAGCAAAGTGGAGCACCAGTTTTCCTCAAGAGCCTCCACTGTAACACGAATCCACAAGCTGTATGAATGAGAGCGAGAGGCAACACTCACAATATATCATATACAATAGATATGACATATAGAGTCATTATTAGACACTATTTCTCCCATGGTGGGGATTAAAACTAAAGAAAACATGCTGACTTTTCGACCTCCAGGTTCCTGTGAAAATTATAAAATAGTGTGTGAACTTAAAACTGCTGAAAATTACTGATTCTGATTATTTTGTTCATTCATGTTGCTAGAAAATACACTTTAATCAAACATCTTTAGCATCAAATTAATTAATTAATTGGAAAAAAGTAATAACTAAATAAATAAGAAAATAACTGTCATCAGTGCAAACCATAGCAATAATCCCTTAATGTCAGCTTTAAAATTCTATTTTTTCTTGCAAAATGCAACAGAAATGCCCACATCTCTCCTCCAAGTCACATCAGTAGTTTTATTCATAGGTTCTGAAACAAATTATCAATAAGAGATGGCATATAAGTACAGTACTGGAAATTGGACGGGATCTGATATCTGTTGGGAAATGGAGAATCAGATCTGGTCCTGATACAGAACACACAGTTTGAGCATGACAGGCAACTTCATGACGCTCATGTTAACTGTACTTCTTTTTAAAGCTCAGTCAAAACTAAACATCGAACACTGTTTCGGCCGATTTTAGTCATGAGGTATCGTGTCATCTCGGGTTTCTAGAATCTTACAACAGGGTGCACTTTATATGAGACGCTGGTGCTCAGAGACAGTTCAAACAAACTGTAAGGTAATGTTTTGATCTTTGCTTGGTTGGCAACTGACCACCACACCACGTAGGCAGTATTTCCCCACAGCTCTCTCTCTTTGATGGTAATGCAGGCCAGTCAGAACAGTGGCCAGGAAACACATTACTTCCCTAAACAGCAAGTGACTGAGGGCAGGGCTGCCTTAAAACACAATAAGTGAGCAAGTGAGCAAGCGAGAACGGCATGTCAATATCAATATTGTGGCAAATAATACGTCTTGAAGCTACTGGCTGTCATGAGGCACAGTGATAAATGTGGAAATGACGTGTCCATGCAGTTTAACACAAAGAAAGCAAAGTACAGGGTGCACATCTGGACAGTGGAGAACTGAACAATACAAGGGCCTTAAGATCCGAACAGAAGATGACCACTTCCATGATAGGCTAAAGCAAAGTCTCTCCTTACATGAGGAAGGAAGTTTGTTCATCTTTCTCATGAACAAACAAGGAGACCCTCAGGAAGGAACAGAGGTGTAAAGTCACAGTTAAAAGCATCCCATATAAAACACTGTTACTATGAAGAAATAGTGACTTGCTTAAAAACTACTTAAGTACTGAGTAACTTTTAAAACTGCAGTGGAACATCTGAGAACATCCAGCATCTCTCAGCTCAGGAACTGTGGTCTGTTAGATACTAAAGGTGCATTCCAATCACCCTCGTAATGCTGTGAAAAGTGGACTTCAGACTGTGTAGGGAGGAGTGAACAATGGTTCATCACGGAAATATTCAAATATTTATTCTAGGCTATATATATATATATATATATATATATATATATATATATATATATATATATATATATATACATATATATACATATACATTTTTTCTTCTTTTTTTAAGTTCTCCTGAATCATGGCCAGTTCCCACCAACATTGCTGGGAGAGTGAGGGCTACCACAGATATGGCATCAATGGGGATTGAACTTGCGCCTTTTAGGATCCCAGCTTAGTCAGTTTTAAACTGTTGGTATCATCTGATAGTCAAGATTTCAAAGAAAAATGGGATTGGGATCACTCCAGAAGTAAGAATAAAAAAAAACCTCACTCACATGGACTACCACATCTGTTCATAAGCCAGCGTGTATATTAGAATTGATTTTTAAATTGATCTTTAGTATTTAAGCATCTTCATCTTGTCTCTCTCGCTGAGGCCTGTAGACACTGCTTGATCATTCAGAAAATCATCCTAAAAACTCTGCTCAAGTTGATGTCAGCTTTCCCTTACATTAGCTCCAACCTCTCCAGTCTCTGGAGCTCTATTCCTGAAAAGCTGAGAGTGACTGACGCTTTCAGCACTTTATCAGCTTAAATACACAGATATGGAATTCTGAGCTGATGACAATAGCCAGCATTTTACATGCATATATCTGTGGATATTGATGGGCCTACAAACTTGGACTGCATCTACCTGGATCGTTGTTAAATAGAAATCTAACACTTATTTGCATTCAAATGCAGTAAAATGAATACGTCCAGCATCACATGAACATTTTCATGAATACGTCAACAAACAACAAACTATGTGTCCGATGCCAATTACAGTTTTTAAAGGTGTCGGTGTAGTTCTCACGATTTCCTGGCCGAGCAAGCACACCACACCACACAGGAGTCCTTGAGCAAGACTCCTAACACCACATTCACCTCCCTGTGTGACATGACCCAAGCGTAAGCAGCTCTTGATAAGAGCATCAGCCAAATGCCATTATTGGAATGCACATTTCTACAGATCTGATTCTGATATCTCTCTGAGCTAATGCAAAAACATTGTATCTCCAAAATGGATACTTAACAGGAGGAGACAGAGAAAAAAGTTAACTTTCAATGGAGGACTATGTAAAAAGATTGTTTTCAAAGTCATTGTGGAGCATTTCTTGGTCAGTGTATAGAGTTAGACACTAGGTAGAGATTAATGGCCTCAAATTGACTCCAATTATGTAAACTGATTGAAAAACACATCCGGGGGGGGGCTACACTTCTCATATTGCATTTATTGTTGGGGGGTTATCAGGTAACCCTGTTTCTCTCTTTCTATTTTTCTTAATTTCCATCTCTCTCTGTAGAAGGAGGGCATATAAATAAGACATATTATTATTATTATTATCATCATCATCACTCTCACTGTTCCTGTAGTTCTAAAAGCAGACAGCAGGTGTGAAAGCTGGGCTGGTACCTGTGAGCTGATGTAAGTTTTCAGACACTCTTCACACACGGCCTTCTGGCAGCAGTGTAGAGGCCTGGTGTGTCTGTCATCCAGGCAGATGCGGCAGGTTAACACCACAGACACAGAGCTGCTCACGCTGTTCAGCACCGTCGAGTCCGCGAGGTCAGACAGTGTGTAGGGGTCCAGGCGGCCCCCCAGGTCTTGGTTTAGTGAGTCTGTAGGAGGTAAAACAGAGTGGGCTCCATTAGCCAGGTCCCCTGTGCTCTCGGAAGGTTTCCTATAGTCATCATTGGCAATGCAATACACAGTGCAGTAAACATGCTCTTTCGACCGCCAGCCTTCACCTCCTCCCGTATAGGAACCACTTTCAGCGGTGCCCTCCGAGTCAGACAGCTCGCAGTCCTCACATCTGAGCGACGTGGAGAAATCCCAAGACCTGGAGTCACTTTCCTCCCCCTCATTCCTGACCAGGGACCCTCGCTCCAGTCCTGGGGATGCTGCGCTCACGCTCTCCGAGTCTTTGGGGGGCTCAACGTTGTTGTTGTCATTGGCAACACTGGCAAAAGACGGTTTAGGGGCTCCCACATTTCGTCTTAAAATGTCCACTACCGAGGTCTTTCTGATAATCTCCTTCTCCTCGCTGTCTTTGCTGCCCCCTCTCTCGTCCAAACTCTCCTCGGTAAACTCAGCTTTCGCTTTTGTCTCCTCCTGGACAAAATCTCGGCTTCGAGTCCCAACTTCGCCAGACAGCTCGGACAAACTACTGACGGGCTCTCCGTCGTAACCGAGAAAAACAGGCATCTTTCTGCTGCTCCAGGCCACATTCACACGGGCGAGCTGGCCGTCCTGCTCCCAGAAGACAACGCAGTTCCCATTTTTGCTCGAAGTCTCGCTTCAAACTCACAGAAACACAAACAAGAGCGAAACTAGCACGCAGCTACCGCTTCCGGGTGCTCTTAAGGTGGACAAATCACTCCCAGTCCTTCGCCCTCTTTGACATTTTACCCAAGCCCTTCATAACACAAGCTCTCCGTCTGAGCAGGACCGGGGGTCAGCCTAAACACAGCATCCCCTAAAATTACAGCGCACTGATGCTACTTTAAAGCCCAGACGGCAAAACGACATCAGAGTGGCTTGAGCCAGACGACTCGCTCCGGGCGCGCTCCAATCCGCGCCCTTGTTTCCTAAATAGGTCACTAGAAAGTGTTCGCCGCTGAGTGTGCTAGTGTGCTCCACAACGGCCAGGAAAGGTTAGGGCGTCTACATTACGTCCGGGCTGACGCAGCGACTTCTGACTTCGAGATTGATGATGTCATCACACACTGGTGGGCGGGGACCGTAACTGCCCACATACCTCCATGTGTTTGTTACACTGGATGTTGGGCAATGCATCCACTAGAGAGGGCGTGAAAAGCCTTCCACCATAAGCCCTGTGTCTCGTGAACTGTTCCACGATTTCCAGTGGTTCTGCAGCGCTCCGTCCATATCCGTACGCTTTCACAGCTTTCACAAATACGGGCGATGTCTTCTGTCCGTACCCTACGAATGAGCCTTCTCTGAGAGCCACTTTTTACATTTTTTAATTTTCCAACCTTTTTTTTAACTCATAACCAGACTGGTTTTGTTAATGTGCTTTTTAAAAGCTTTTAAGACTGAAATATTTAAATGAGCCCTGTCCTCTGTTTTGTTCAATCCTCAGTCCGGTCTGAAACACTCCTTATAACTTCAGTGTGAATGGGTGGAGCTAGACTTCTGTAGACTAAATGGAGGCTGTATGTATGTAAATGTGATGGATCTATGGCCATCAAAATTGGATGTTTCATAATTGCACTGCTTAAATGCTTCTGATATTTTTTAAACATGTTTACATACTGCCTTAAAAGGAGAACTCAGTTTTCCATGATTATGGTCCATTAACACAACAAAACCCTATCTACTTATCCCACTACTACACCCCCTACACATCACTGAGAGAAAACACTTAGAAATTCATCACAGTATGGCAGGGAAATGTGTTCATTTCTGTGAATCACAGTAAAACACAGTGCCGAAATCAGACTGTAGTGGTTTTAAACGATGCTGAACACTGGCAGACTAGTCAGCTTACATTAGCCAGCGCTCTTGCTAGAATGCATTAGCTAGTGTACCTGTATTGGAACACAGCCTGCCCTCATTTGACGGATGAAGTATCTGTTACCATATATTCCAGACACGGAAAGCATAAAAAACTACAGCCTACTGTAATTTTATTAGTTCTGCATTTTAACCTGATTACCTGCTCTACTTTTCTGTACTAATACACAGATGAGTTGGCCGCTTCATTTTTCCTGATCACTTCATAGCAATCAAATAAATAAATAAATAAATAAATAAATAAACAGACAGACTGGTTGGTTTTTTAGAAATTTAGGGTTAGGTAGAACTGAATGTGATCATTCAGATGATCATTCACCCCCCTGAATAGAATCCCTCATAAGAGCACAAATGTATAAATCAGGTGTCAGATTAAGGACTTGATTCGTAGCACCAGGTATGCTTGAGATTAAAGACCTCACATACCTGGACTGGCTCAGGGTTTGTTGACTGTGACGTTTGATTGCATGTTAAAAACATGGCTAAGTCAAAGTTCATAGGAGAGATCACTGCCTTGCACAAACACGGAAACGAATACAGAAAGAGCAAAGGCTCTGAATGTTCCTAGAGGTCCCGCTGGAAGCAGAGTTCACAAGTTCAGAGTTAAAGGAACACTGCCCACATTACCTGGACGTGGCAGAAGGAGAAAGATATCATTGGCTGCCAGCGGATTCCTGAGGATGCAGGTGGTCAAAAACCCTTGAGTGACTGCACAAGACCTGCAGCACACCTCTGCTGACCCTGAAGCACAAGAACAGTCGGCTCCAATCTGCTCTGAATCTGCCATAGAAATAAGCCACAGATGTTTGGGGATTCTGTTGTAAAAGGTAAAGTAAAGGTAAAGGTGCACGTATTTGTCACTGTACAGTGTACACTGTACAGTGACAAATACGTGCACCTTTACCTTTACTTTACCTTTTACAACAGAATCCCCAAACATCTGTGGCTTATTTCTTTTTTTAAACATGTTTACATACTGCCTTAAAAGGAGAACTCAGTTTTCCATGATTATGGTCCATTTACACAACAAAACCTATCTACTTATCCCACTACTACACCCCCTACATATCACTGAGAGAAAATGTGAGAAATCACTGAGAGAAATGTGTCCTCCGCATTTAACCCATCTGGTAGTGAACACACACTCACACACACACATGTGTTAGGGGCAGTGAGTACACACACACACCCAGAGCGGTGGGCAGCCAACTCCAGCGCCCGGGGAGCCGAGAGGGTAAAGGGCCTTGCTCCGTGTGAAGTGATGAACCGCAACTGGAGGTTTTTGAGCTCATCTGGATCGGTGGTATGTTTGGAGAAGGAAGAATGAAGCATACAATAAAAAAGAGCACCATGTCTCAGGGTGTATCAGGACATATTAGGAGAAAACATCATGCCTTCTGTGAGGAAGCTGAAGCTTGAGCATCATTGGAGCTTCCAACAGGACAATGATTCCAAACATACCTCCAAGTCATGGTTTCAGCAGACGTGGACCCCATGAAAAATCTTTGGTGGGACATGAAGAAAGTGGTGGCAGAGAGGTAAACCCATGGATATTAGTGAACTGGAGTCCACTGCACATGAGGAATGGGCTAAGATCTCGTAGGAACGCTGCAGAAGCTGGTGTCTGGCCTTGCATCACATTTGCAGCAGGTCAGAACAGTAGAAGGGAGCTCTACTAAGTACTAAAGACGCTCATCATGAAGGGGCTGAATAATTTTGAGACTGCAGTCATCATTAAAAGTGTAATTTGTGTTAAATTAGGAGAAAGCACTTGTTCTTTTAGTCGAGTTGAGCTATAAAATCATCATCAATTGTAACTGTAAATATAAAACAGCATAAAAACATGACTGTGAATTAGCACTCAAGACGTTTTAGTGCTTCTTAAGGGGAGGTCCACATGATGCTCTTTTCCCCCAATTTCCTTGTCAGTTTAGTCATTTCCAAATCTCACTCACCAGCTAGAACCCTCCCATTACATAGCACCACCAATTCTGGGAGGGTGAGGGCTTCCTCATGTGAAACTGAGACTAACACAGTCACTGGACGGCTGAGCACGCTTGGAGTAGAACATCAACTGCCAAGGTGGTTACATTAGCATACAGATGCCCACCCTCCCTTTAGAAGCCCTAGATGATGCTTTTTAAAAGAGAAGCTTGAAAAAAAGGCAGGATGCTCTTCTTACAGGGAGAGCTAATGCACTTGATGAAGTAGGTAAATGAGAAATCATTTTAAATTGACATCCATATTAAAAAATAAATAAATTCTTGTTCAGATTATGTTTTGTAGAATTTTCACAAAACGTTTCCCTTATGTTGGATGAGATAAACGTATGTTTCAGGAACACAAACCACACTGTGCTGGCTGGACGGCTGCTCTTCATTTGTGGTTCATGTTACTCTTCAGACAACAGTGAAAAAAAGGCCCACTTAAGAGAGAAGAGACTGAAAGGGCGTAGTCTGAACGGCTCCTCAGAATGGTCCTTCTCATTAATGAGACTGTATACCCTTCTTCATGCGTGGGCTGGGCTCTTTAGTTCCAGGGAAAGGAAATCTTACTGCTACAGCATGCAGCGATGTTCTAGAGAACTGTGTGCTTCCAGCTTTTTAAAGAGCACCCCATGTACAAAGTCAACTCCATAAATACAAGATTTGTTTAGTTGGGTGATCAAGTTTGACTGGCCTTCACTCCATCCAACACCTCTGGGATGAACTAGAACACTGACTGTGAGAAAGGCCTTATCATCCAACATTAGTGTAGAACTCTCCCAGAAGAGTAGAGGCACAAGCTCCATATCAATACCCCTGATTTTGCTGTGTTGTGCATATTGTTACTGTTTTTTTTTTTTACAGTTTTGGCCAAAAGAATAAGACAAAGCCCCTGCTTTTAGGACAATAAGCTTGATTTTACATTCTCATATCTAATTAACAGCACATTCCACAATAAGAGACTATATTAAGTGTTCTGACACTAGGGGGCAATAGAGCTGTAAATGATGCGTGGTGTGTGTGGGGCACGCCACATAATTAGGACCTGAAATTGAGTGTTTCAAGTAAATTAGCTCTGAAGCCATGAACACTTTAGTGTCATTGTGGTATTGTGTCTCTCTGCTCCAGTGTATTCCAAAGACTAGTCATTCTCAAATGACTATGAGGCTAAAGTACAGAATGTCAGCCACAGTATCAAGTGAACCACACTTGAATCCTTTTTTATGGTCTTCCCTTTTTAGAGAAAGAGAAGTAGACAAATGAACATAATCTTCAATGCAGTTGTCTTGTTTATTATGACTGCCTGAAGTCTGGAAGCTTCTCTGGTAAAGCTCCATCAGTGAAGTTCAGGTTGGGTGAGTGACTATACAGCTGTTTTAAGGAGGTGTGCCATGCTTTGAGGTGAAGAGCCATTTGCTGAGTTTTGATTTCGCACAATATTTCATGCACTTTTTATTTTCAAGAGCTTTTTTAGCACTTTTTTTTTTGGAATGGATAAAAGCAGGGCCCAAAACTTAGTAAGATCCTTACAAGTTTCTGAGATTCAGTCATTTAAAGCTGATGCCAGTGGCTTCACCATGATTCATTCCTTAGGTGGGCATTTGGATAAGTAGGGTGGCCAGCTAAATTTAACATAAAGTGTCCAGCAGTGACAGCAGTTCCAAAACCTGTCTGTCTGCCTCTATGAAGTACCACAGCTCTTATGTTATAGCTCATAAACTCTGTAATATCTTTGTGGCAAATGGATGGAATGTGAGTTTGATGAATCCAGATTAAAACAGGTTTATTTGGCCTGTAGTTTAGCTTATTTTATTCTTACTATTGTATTTTTTCTTCCCAATGCTTTTATTTATCTTTATCCAGAAAAGTCTGTAAACTATGTTGAGATTTGAGTTTCGTCAGAATTGTGGCCAAGAGATGAAACTGACGGATAGGAACTGTGTTTTTCTGTGTTGAATCGCTTTGCTTCCAGGCTAGAGATGCTTCTATAAGACAACACAGGGCCTTTGCAACCAATTTATAAAAAAAAAAAAAAAAACAGTCTGCAGGGAACTGCATTTTTTTCATTCACAAGCTGTGAAACATGCCGGCAGTCCCTGTCTGTCAGTTTCATCTTTCGGACAGAATTCTGACGAGAATTGGGATTGTTGATTTTTGCCACTGCTGGTAGACCCGTATGACCGTACGCTTCAATACACCTGCAGATTCAGCTACTTCTTTCACACTTTGGTCTTTGGCACGTCCACATAAATAAAAAACTAAATATAAATATAAAAACTAAAACCCGTAGAATAGAAGGTTCATAGAGTTTCCATAGAAACGCACTGCTAATAGAATGGGACACGCTGGAGCAGGTGTACATTAACTTAAGGTCACCATACCCAATGCAATGTATCAGCTAGAGGGGTATATAAACCACCTAGCGTTGGTCTGTAGAGCAGTGGAATTGCGTTCTCTGAAGTGATGAACACAGTTTAATCCAATAGCTTGCGGATGAGTTGGAGTGGCATTTGTGGTCTAGAAGTCCAACATCCAACATCCAACATTAGTCCCTGACCTCACCTATGCTCTTTTGTGGCTGAATTCAGTCACATTCTCACAACAATGTTCCAGCATGTAGTGTAAAGCCTAAAAGCTGTTTCTGAAATCAAGGGTAATAATCGAGGGATTGTCCTCCAGTGCTAAATGACTGATAGCAAAATGACGCTGAGCTTCTAATTAATGACTGGCTTGTGCCACATGTCCAAAAGTTTGTAGACAACTGCTTAGCCAACATTGTTTTCTGAAATCAAGGCTACGGCACTGGAGGACAATCCCTCGATTATTACCCCTTGATTTCAGAAAACAATGTTGGCTAAGCAGTTGTCTACAAACTTTTGGACATGTGGCATGTGTTTTAAATAAGGCATTGCGGCACTGAGAGAAGAATTACTGTCAGTGACAGCTTGATAAATGGAGCAGAATGCAGTTCACACACTGTCAGTAGAGCATGACAGCTGTCTCATATCAAGGTAAGACACAAGCCAGTCATTAATTAGAAGCTCAGCGTCATTTTGCTATCAGTCATGATCAAACACACACTCATAGGAGTGAAGAGTGAACAGCTCAGAGCAGAAAGGTGACCAACTGCTGCAGTGAGAAACCATGGAGTTGTCACCAACTTAGAAGACTCTTTGAAAATCTTTTACTCATGATTGATCTCTCTATTTGCTGCTCTTTACCCCTACTGTTTGAGGCTCCTTCACAGCTCCATATTATCAGTCATCAGAGAGGCTGGCATCATCCCTGGATACAAAAGGCCGTCTCTGCAGTAAAATCAAAATGCATTTTAAATCACAGGACTTCAAGAGCTTTTTTGCTGAGATGAAGTGATTTCAGGCAGAGGTTTTAGACGCAGCGGTTTTAAGACACGGCCTTGAGGTAAGCATTTACTCTCTGTACCCTCACCTCAGCTCTGCAGCAGAAGAATTATTACACATCGCATAAATGTTTCAGCTTCATATGGCATCTGTGGCAGGAGGCCCAGGCTGAATGTTTGGAGTGCCTACATCATCAAAAACAAGCCAACGTGTGTCCCTGACTTCAGAAAAGAGCACAGTTTAGGACAATTTAAAGTTTTTAGTTCTACCAATTATTTTCGGAACATTTGCGGGAAGGCTCCAGGATGTCTTGGAACTCCCGGAGACCAGGGATTGATAATAGTCTAACTACTGTCCCCAGTCATATGCACTCAAATAAAACCATGATGGGTTTCTACTTTCAAATTATGATCCTTAAGTATTGAAGTATATTAATGAGGACAGTAATCTGCTTTTCCACTTTAGTCATTAACATCTCTCACTTATGAGCTTCAGAGAACAAAAGGTTTCAATAAAGTTCAGTTCCTGTGCTGATAGATACTAGATGTACCACTGCAGTTCACTGGCGTTCCACAAGGCTCGGTTCTTGGTCCTCTTCTTTTCTCGCTCTACACTGTCTCTCTTGGTAAAGTGATATCCTCTCATGGATTCTTTTACCACTCCTACGCTGATGACCCTCAACTCATCGTTCTTTCCCACCGTCTGACACACAGGTTTCTACCCGCATCTCAGCATGTCTCACTGATGTCTCTTCTTGGATGGCAGCTCACCACCTTAAACTCAACCCCAGCAAAACAGAGCTGCTCTACATCCCGGGAACTGCTGGACTTAAAAACAATCTTGCTATCTCCTTTGAGAACTCGCTGGGCACTCCATCTACAGAAGCTGGAAGCCTCGCTGTAGTCATGGATGATCAGTTATCATTCTCAAGTCATGTTACAAATGTAACTCAGTCCTGCAGATTTTCCCTGTACTACATTCAGAGAATTCAAACCTTCCTGTCTAGAGAGTCGCCCAGGTGCTCGTTCAGTCTCTCATCACTTCAAGACTACTGCAACTGTCTTCTGGCTGGTCTTCCTCTGCGCACCATCAGGCCCCTGCAACTCATCCAGAATGCAGCGGCACGAGTCGTCTTCAGCGTTTCTAAATGGTGGAACGAGCTTCCCCTGGGTGTCCGAACAGCAGAGTCGCTCGCTGCCTTTAAACGGAGACTGAAGACTCTCCTCTTCCAAGAATACTTAGCCGAATTGCAGAGTAGTCTCCTTACTTACTTGTGTTTAGTAGTGTCTAAACTTAGAGGTCTCTTTGTATTTTTAGTCTATTTAAACTAGCTGAGGTTACTCTTGGGTAAATAGTAAAGCACTTTTGTAAGTCGATCTTGATAAGAGCATCTGCTAAATGCCTTAAATGTAAATGTAAATGTGAATGTAAATGTAAAGAGCAGTGTTTCTCAATCCTGGTCCTGGAGGCTTCCTGCCTTGCACGTTAGTGGGTTCCCTGCTTTAACACACCCTCTACAGTTCGTAAAGGACTTGTTAATGAGCTGATTAGCTGAACCAGGTAGGGAGTGAAGGGCAATGTTCATGACACCCACATAAGGCTTTCATTACAAGGAATGTAAACAGACATGAACTTTTATAAGAGGTTTAATCCAAAAGGTTGTTGTTACAGCAGCAGTTATGCCTACTGATTCTTGATTAAGTAGGCCTTTATAATTGTTCATGTAAGTTTAAGCCAGTTGTTATGAAAGATGCCACAGTCAGTAAAATGTACATCACCTCTCATTAGAGTGTTACTATACTTTTTTACTCATGTTGATTTTTACTAGGTTGCTTTTACTACTATGTAGCGCACACAATTCGATTTTCTCCTTAATTTCCCTAAAACAGACAGCTCTTTAAGATCAGTGACAACCGTGGACCTGGACTGGTAAAGCATTGCTGGTTTTTCTGTTGTTTTTTGTGTGTTACTTTATAATAGTGTGAATTCATGGAAACCAGCATAAATGTGCGACAAATAGCCCAAAAAATCTAATCTATTACAGCATTTCTACACACAAAGCAGATTTAGCAGCACAAGCTTTTGTTGATCAGGTTGTCTGAGCTGAGAGAGTATATAGGGATAGTATAGTTAGACTGCAGGTGGTCCTGCTCATACAGTCGTACAGTACATGTGTATGTGTGTTCTAATGTTCTCCTAAAGACGTTTTGGGATTTCTGATTGCTGACATTGTGGAATTCTTTCTGGATGGGGTGGTCATTGTTTTGGCCAGATGTATGTAGGTATGGATAGATAGATAGACAGACAGACAGATAGACAGATAGATCGATCGATAGATAGACAGACAGACAGACAGACAGATAGATAGATAGATAGATAGAAACATTATCCTCCATGTGCTGACAAAACAGCTCCAATTCACTGTGGCATGGTCTCCACAAGACTCCGGTGGCACCAAGATGTCAGAGTTCTGTAAGTTGTGAGGTGGAGCTATCCCAGATCAGACTTGTTGTTTCAGCACATCCCACAGACGATGGACCAGAGTGAGGTTTGGGGGATCTGAAAGCCAAGGCAACTTCTTCAGCTCTTCTTAATGCTCCTCAAATCATGCCTGAACAATGTGTGCAGTGTGGCAGGACTATTATCCTGCTGAAAGAGGCCACCGCCATCAGGAAACTCTGCTGCTATGAGTAGGTGTACTTGATCCGCCCATTTAGGTGAGGGGGGGCCTGTCAAATTCACGTCCATGTGAAGGCGCTCAGATGTTCACGGCTGCTCATTTCTGCTGCATCAAACACGTCAATTATGTCAGACTACGTGAGAAAGTAGCCTAACCAGTGTCTTGCCGATAGCAATAAATACATGTTGAGCTCTAAAATTTCCAGACAAATTCCACATTTAACTGTTTACTGTAAATGGGGTTACAAAAAAGGCCATTTGACCAGGGGGGCTCAAACCTTAGCATATGACTGC
Organism: Salminus brasiliensis; assembly: GCF_030463535.1. Taxonomy (NCBI): domain Eukaryota; kingdom Metazoa; phylum Chordata; class Actinopteri; order Characiformes; family Bryconidae; genus Salminus; species Salminus brasiliensis. Next base: position 65,103,698 of record NC_132878.1, on the reverse strand, counting down.
AACATACTGTCTGTGCTGGGCTCTGGTATATGGCTAATAGCAATTTTTTTTTTAATTTTTTCTCAGCCAGTTTTTTATCAGCCCAGTGAGCTATACGGCCAGTCCAGCTGGTGGCGATTTTGAAACAGAAGGCCTGGAAATGTAAAAAGAAACAATAAAAATGACCAAAGCTCCGAGCTTGGCACTGATGCTGCTTTATTACTGATTACAACAGAAGTGGAACCAGGATCCATCTGCTCTGAAGGCTTTTGTCAGTGGAGAAGATGTTTTCACACACTTGCTTGTTGGATGACACCCATATGCATAAATGGTCACTCTTCGGTCAATGCCAGACTGAGAGCAGAGCAAACGTGAACAAATGCTCACAAAATTCCAGACAGTTTTTACCATCAGTATTAGACTGTAAATAATAACGCTGTCAAGATATTAACGATCCACCTGCATGAAGAAGAGGACAGTCAAAGAAAAATGACTGAAAAAACAACTTCACTGCAGTTCAAACTATGGTTCAGAGACAGAGAAAATGACAGCCCTTTAACCCATGCAAGACCATTGAACTGTCCCCATTAGATAAACAGCACTCTCTCTCAGCTCCACTCTCTGTTCAGATCTGAAAACATCTACTGGTGTCTTTCCACTGTTAGAAGACGACTCAACACTGTAGGCCTGAAAGAATGTCAAGATATTGGAGAGAAAACTCAGAACAAGGGAGTCCAGAGTCCAGGCCTCAACATTACTGAATGTGTTTTGAGGACTTAGATCGAGCGAAGGCTGAAAATGCTCCGGCTTCTGATTGAATCTGGGACAAAATTTTTTTGCAGATTTCAACAGCAACACTGAAATTGTGTCTCCAGCCAAGAATGGAAGCTGTAATGAAGGTGAAGGGTAGACGCACTAAAAACTCTTAAGTACTCTAAGCACTGAGCATCTGATTTTATTCTTAGTTGTTGAGGCTTGTTGAAGTGATGGGGTTGTTTGTCTTATAAACTGAAAATATGTGGACATAAATTGTGTTACGTTTAAGTAATTCATTTTGTAAAATGGACAATCCTTAATGAAACCATGTTTCAGTGAATGAATGCTATTAATTCTGATCCATAAAAAGCTATAAAATAAACTACCAAACTGCAAGGAAATGTTTCAATCCTATCCTATCAACAACAACGTTCATGCTGAAATCACAACGTTCACGCAAGCTGACTTTGAACAAAAATGTGTGCCATAATAAAAGGTTATACTACTATTAGATTTTATGTGCAGTAGCATGAGGTCTCACTACTTCAAATCAATTCACAAGCAAATGAATAGAAGAGGCAGACATCTTTTTTTCCACTGTCTGTTTTTATTATTATTATATTTACAGTCATTTTTGTAAAGTAAAAGAAATAGAAAAAGCTAAAGTCTATTCAAAAGTTGAAGTCAGCACTGAACCCAGTCATTGCAGCCTGAATGGTCCCCTAGTACAGAGAACTCCAGTCCAACCTCCAGGAACCGTCAGCCAGTCCATCTTCTAAGTTTTTGCTTTAAAGATACACCCGATCTGCTCACTCAGCAGCTGATTACTTGCCCAGATAGCTGGAAATAAAACAAACCAAAAATGTGGACTGGCTGAAGGTCCTTTTAATTGGACGTCTATGCCCTAGGTATACATCTATAATAATAAAACCTCTAGAATGTGTATAAGCTGTTAATAGAATATCACACACCTCATTTTGACCACTGAGCTAAAACAGAATCATGCCTCCTTCTTATACACTATTTACGAAGGCGCTCTTCAAAATTCAGACTCGTTAAGCACGGGACAGGTTGTATATTTCACAAAGAAATTTGAGCAGTTTCTTTTATTTTATTTACAACTCGGGATGGTAAACCTCAGCTTGCCACGAAGGCAGCCAACTAAACTCCTGGAAAAACATCATGCAAGAAGATCCAATCTGCTTTTTCATCTGAAGGAGCTGTACTTGCATGATTGGAACACGGCCCACCACTCCGTATTTTTTTAGAACAATATGTACTGATACGGGGTAAAGACATGACTGGGTTCAGCCAGCGGAGTCATGGTTGGCAGGTTCTCAGCCTCCATCCTGCAACAGCATCGGCACGTTAAGACTAATCAAGCACCATCGTTGAAACAGTGATGTATTTACACTTACAAGTCTTGGAGAAGAGAAATGCAGTCAGGCTGACGTGCTAGTTTATGGGCTCATGAACACTTCCAACAACAAGGCTTAACCTCTATCATTTTAACGCTCCATTTCAAAGGCAGAACACTGACGTAACGCTCCCTCTGATCTCTCTTACAGACACTAATTCAAACCAGCAGCCAACATATTCGTACTCGGTCCGGAGCACCAGGGGAAAGCTCTGCAGTCGTGAAAGATGACTTTGGGGAATTATTAGCCAATAAGGCCTGAAAAGTGGTGCTGCTACAATATCTTTATTAATCATCAAAGCTGCATAGCTTTGCCAGTGCAAATTCAGGAGGGGGATGATGAAATATGCCCATGCAAGTCTGTTTAATAACTGGCAAACTGTGTGGAGGAGGGCAGGTTATTATTTATTGGAATGTTAACAGGATGTTGTTTCAGGCACTTTCCCTAAAGACCTTACACCCATACAGTGATTATTTCTGGTATATATATATATATATATATATATATATATATATATATAGCCATTTAGCTATTTTTAAAGGGGGTGGACACTAGGCATGCGCCGATATATTTCAAAATCACAATAATTACCTTACATTATGGTTTATGATAATATTACGATATCAGGTTCATTTTCTGTCTGTCCTTCATTTACTTTTGGACTTCTGTTTTTGACAGTCTTAATGGACATCTTGTCTTTGGTTTCCATTAATTTTGGACCACTGGAGCTCTAGATAGCAGAGCTATCTATCGTTGCTTTTTCTTGTGCTATCCGGTGTTGACCAGATGACGACGGGTTCCCCTTTTGAGACTTGGTTCATCTCAAGGTTTCTTCCTCTATCGCCACTGGCTTTCTCAAAAGAGGCTCGGAGCCAGATATCTGTAAAGCTTCTTTGTGACAACATTTGCTGTAAAAAGTTCACAACCGGTTTAAGGGACAAGAACCAGAAATGGACAGTACTGTGCTAAAAATAAATGTTAATGTAGCATATTATGTTAATAACAGTATTTTTCATTCCATGCAGGCTTGTAGTTACAAAATGCTGTCTATCACAAGCCCACCCAACCTAATGGGAGAAAAATATGTTGCTGTATTTTGTCTCATCAAAATAATCACAGTCTTTGTAATCTAAGCCCTGATAATCTAAGATGATCAAATGCGAGCTATCCTGGAAGTAAAGTTAACCTGTATGTTTACTTTTTAGCAGTGTAGCCCACAACTAGAATTTAAACTAGCTTGTTTATACCTTCATAACTCCCTAATGTCTTTTTGTACACTGTTTCTAAAACGTAGGCAGATAACCAGAACAGTTCACTATCATAACAACCACTGTCTGCTCTATTTATACACAGGCCACATTTGACAGTTTTCCAATCCTGCTTTTTTTTGGGGAACATTATTTTGCGGTATTCATTATAACCTTAATAATGAAAACATTAAAACCAGCTCATTTATAATTGAAATGGAGGTAGCAGTATTTCATATTAATATTACCCATGATAACAGTATTGTGTGTTGAATATTGTAATACACTTTATTTCTGAATATCGGCACATGTCTAGTGCACACTACATTTTGTTCTTGTTTTTTCCTCTCACAGTAATAGCGTGACTTAAATGAAGATGTCCCACACTTTCATGTTTCATCAAAGGGCTTCATTTAAGATGAAAGATTGCGAGATATTATGGGTAATTGAAAGTGCAGCTAAAAAAAGAAACTCATTTCTTTGTATTCACTTAGGAGGACGGTTAACAGTAGCCTACACCATCCGGTTATAAAAGCTCATACAGTAAGCTTCTATTAGTGGAAGTAAAAGAATTGAATAGCTCTATGCCGTAAACAACTGCTCTGCACTAATGGATGAACTAATGCAGTAAGAGTTGTGGTTGTAGGCGTATGGTTCTGGAGAGAGAGCCCAGAGGCTTTATGGTTGCACATGGGTTCCTGCAATGGCCATTACACAAAGCACATTTCAGCCACAGCACAAACTCTACCACACTCACACACTCACACACACTCCTCCCACGGCACACTACCAAAACAGCGCAGCTTTTTTTTCTCGTTTGTTGTTGTAGTTTTTTTTTTTTTTGCCAAGGTTTCCCTTGTGTCTATGTACATTTAAAAAGAAAGGCCCACCGTTACAACATAAATTATTAGTCTACTACAAAAAGAGTGAACACTGGCACACATGTTAAAAAAAGCTTGGAATAGAAAGAAGGTACTTTTTTTTTCCTCTTAGTTTTCTGCTTTAACAAGACTGAACACTGTCTTAGAAAAAAAGCACAATATTCACATAACCTTTAGAAGCTGGAGACAGCTGTAGAAAGGGCAGCTGCTTGCTCCGCCAAAGCTGGGGCTATTTCCTGCTGTCACAAATTAAATATGCAACATGACATCTCATGCAAAACGAACACAGTCGATCCGAAGACGACTTTCACCGGATGAAGTGAGAGATATTTTTGACTGCTGTTTGAAAATACGAATCTCTGGGCAGCTTCTGATATTGAGTTCCTAAGTAAGTGTTCTTGGCACTTTCAAGATAAACACATCCAATAATACAGATTTAAAAAAGAACGAAACATTTCGGAATACAATTATTTAACCTAAAGGATTAACCCCTGCGATCTACAACAAATTAGTTCCATGGTATCCCAGTGGCCGGGAATAGCCATATGTAAACACACGCGTATGACTCTTCTTATTATTTCTTATTCATTAGATCATGCCTTCCAGGTGTCAGCACTACGACTAAAGCCGCATTCGGCGGGTTATTGGACATTCTTTAGCACGAGTAGGGTTTCTAATGAAGTCGACAGAATGCAGAGATCGTCTCCAGCATCAGGCTGAGTTCATTCAGTGCACGGCCAACTTTTCTTTTTCGCCTCCCACCTGAAATCCACAGAGATCAATGCAATCTGCTCCTTCAGTATGACTCTTTTCCCTTCTGCTCTCAGCGGCAGGGAGGAAGCTGAGGAAAGCGTCCTGACCACAGGGGGGCTCTCTTGTGCCTGCCGATGAGCCAAACCTGGGCGAGCTCTCCAGACAGGAAGTGTCAGCCTAAGACCATCCAGTGTGGGGAAATCCAGTGTGTATGTGTGTGTGCATGTTTGTGTGTGAGTGTGTCGGTTTATCCAGCCTTTTTGAGGTTAAAGTGCCACGTCTCATGTTGCTCCGACAGTTCGTAAGACACTAGCATATTAAGACAATTATGTAAAAAGACAAAATGTTAAAACAGCAGTTTTTTTTCTATTTGATTGGTTCATAAGGCAGTCGTCCTTGTTACTTCGACCTGCAGAGGAAACATAAGAAGAGAAAAGAGCAAGTGTTAAGAGTTGTGTTACCACAGTTATGTTCCCTAAGTAAGGTCAAAAGCTACACAAATGGGAGGAAACCAGATATGACTAATAATATAGATATTAGATATCAGATATAGAGTCAGAAAAGACAACTTGAATGCAGGATAAAAAAGTAGATGTTTTATGTAGTTACAAACAAACAAGTGGAACATGCTTCAGGTCACCTTATCATATCCCCTATAAAAAACCTCAGCTGATAATTTAACCGAAATATTCTATTTTTTTTACTTATATATTTTTCGTATTTATTAATTTATTTCTCGCGGGCAGCGCCCATTGATATTCTTATTGTCCCTGGCCAGCTGTTAAAATGCCCTCTTGAATAACTCGTATTAACAATATTAGTTACCATCCATCATGTCATAAACATAAACTATACAGCCAAATTAGAATATTAACATACACACATACAGTCCAAAAAACACGTACAGGCAAAATGATTCCCACAGCAGGGCATTCATTAAATTATTAGCTCTTATAGATGTTAATTAAGCATGCAAACGATTAGAATAACATGTGTAAAGGACAGAGATAAACAAGAAGCATTACTGAGTTCCATTGCAGCAGAGAAAAACTCATATGAATAATCCCATGGGGTTTTTAGAATTCACTTTAACAATAATAGGATTGTGTGTTAAAGTCACAGAATTCAGAATTCACTTCTATATTATTTTAATCTTCCCCTTAGTGTCTGTATTTAGAGCAAGATTTTAAAGCAGTAAGAGCCAGGCTAACGTACAGCCTCCACACAGGGGGGTTAGTTTAACATGTTGTTGCAATTAAAATTCTCCAGGTTCACAGTGAGAGATGTTTATTCCCACCCATATACATTTTACACTTTCTGGCATTTTGTTTGCACAGACCTATCCAAAGCATACAGATGTCATGTAACTTTTGACTTTTCCTATTTCCTATTTATTTTCCTATTTATAGGGTAAGTTGTTACATGTGTACTCACTCTGCTTTTGGCTGAAACTGTTAGTAGATATGCATACTACTTTCATTACAAATAAATTCGTCTTGCTCAAATACTTTTAACACTTTTTGCCAAAAGCTGAAATGTGCTCGGCTGTGTCCCACTCTCCCATATAAGACAAAATGAGCACATTCAGACAAATGCACAGAACATTCACACACGTCAGCTCACTCGCTGTGTATAGGTTTCTTCATTCAGTTTTGCTCTATTGTCTCCCTCCCTTACTGTCTAATTACTGGATTTATGACCTTTTCTATTTTCCAGTGCCGCAATTTTTCCATCAAGAAGTGAAATAAAAAGTGTTCATAAGACTTTCCTCTGCAGACTGCAGTGAACGGTGATATGTACACAGATGATAGTCTGCAAAGCCTTTGCATTTTAGAGATAGAGACTTTGACATTTACAAATGGAAAAGACCCAAGACACAGAAAGTATTACTCTACCAGTCAGTTTCACAAAAAAAACACAAAACACTGACTGCATCTGAATACACAGCCCAGCTCTCATTACAAATCAACTTGTCTATATAAGGGGGGATGAGATTTCGGAGGTGTGAGATACACTTTCTACATATTCTGTTACAATCCAAATTAAAATCCATATTCTGTTCTAATCCATATTTATCCCAGTTTTCCAATCAACAAGTTTCCTGCTGATGAGTAGTATCAAATAATTCAATGTTGTACCTTTTCTATCTGTTCATTTCTATATATTTTTGTAAGTATAAACTTGAAAGGAGGTATACAAACTTGGCTAGTGTGCTACCAGACCTCAAAATGATAAGCATCATATACTTAAGGATGACAACAATAAGCATGCAACTTCAAGAAATTCATTCCATACAACTATTTTCTGATACAATATCTGACTGTCAAGAACATGCTGAAGGATGAAGCATTCTCAGATTCTCAGAACTATCTATACACAACTACAGTTCCCAGCATGCTTCTCTCTCCCCCCAGCCTGCCAGGCAGAGTGCTCTCCCCTGTAGCGAGTGCAGATTGAGTCGGGCTGGCCCGTGTGTGCTCTTCATCGTCACCTTGCTCTTGTCAGCTCAGGCACAGTTCAGAATGAGAGCAGCTTGGATCGTAAGGCTGTTGGGCCATCCTCCACAGGCAAATATTACAGAGCCTGAAGGTGAGCCATCCTGCCCCCACCTCCCTCTAAAGCCATATGGGCTGGCCCACCCTGCTCCAGGTCCCTGGCCTGGCTCCAGCTCAGCTGTGCTTCACCTCCCTGGGGGGGACGGCAGGGAATGCCCTGGCTCAGGATGGTAGATCACCGTCAATGTCATTCATGTGCCAGGCCTGGCAGCGGGCGTGTGTTGAACACCTGCCATGTGTTTCCATATCAGATAAGCTGCGCTGTCCACAGGGCTGTTTCACAGAGACGACTTCGAATGATGCAATCAGTGCAATGAAGAGATGCATTATATTTACATAAGCTGGCACACATTTCCATCAGGTAGTTTAAGCCCCTACAGTTTGTATTTTCCATCAATACAGCTTTTGTTTAGAACTCCCAATATCGATTATGTCAGTAAGCAAATTATCTACTGATTAATTTGATGATTAATTAAGTAATCTGACTTGGGCCAAACTATAAAAATGGATTTAACCAAACAACAACAAACACAGCCAATCGAAAATGATATTGGAAAAAGAGCGTTCTTTAAAAAACTTCCTTAAAAAGACTGTATTCCTTTTATGATACATGTAGAAGTGTAATAATTCCCAAAAGGCTCATGTTGTATTATATATATTCAGATAGATATAGATAGAAGTCACTCCAAACGTTTGAATGCGTGTGTAAATGTATTACTTCCTTAACATTTCTTATATTTTTCTGTGTTTGGCAACTGGATTTTATTATTATCGTTTAGTATTTAGTATTATCGCTGTGCAAAGTGAGTTGTAATAAACGTCTAAACACAAAAAACATGCTTATTTATAAATCTGGCCGATATCACTTTGTAGTAAACTATTGTAAAATATTAATTGCCCTAATTGTTCAAATTTATTGTAAGAATTCTTGGTAATGGTAATGTAACTGTTTTAGTGCCATTTTTAGTTTCTTAAATGTTCAGCAGTACATTATTGGTTTAGTGGAGTTTAGACTGGGTTTTAGCACAGAAACACTATACACTGGTGTAATGTATGTAAGTATGTAATGTAAGAAAGCAAGGAACAAAAACAAAATATACAACAATGTAAAACAACAGCAGCTAACAAATGAACTGTTTTCTCTGATTTTCAGAGAGAAGCTAATGTGCTAACCGCAAACATGATAACTGAAACCTAATACTGTAATCAGTGCTGTGAGCTAAAGCCCTACCCCAGCTAATGCGCTAACCACAGACATGATAACTGGGAATGTAATATAGTAACATGAACTAACAAGCTAACTGTGAGCAAGTGCAACTTTTTGGGCAAGACTCCTAACGCTACATTCACCTACATGTGTAACATGATTCAAATGCTCACGTGCAAACTCAAATGTTTATTTTGTTGTGAAAATATAAACTTCTATTTTAAACATAAAAACATTATTTGTGTTTTACTGTTACTCACACTTTCGAAGAAAACAGAATGTACAGATTCAACACACTGGTCCATATTAGTAAAGGAAATAACTGCCATGGCAGAATTACACAGGCAGCTTTCTTATTTTTAGGCCCAGCCTCAGATCCGTCACATTATTGCAGTTAATTCAGCCGATGCTTTGGACTTGAACTATAAGCCAACACTTTGGACTGAGAATGCTGCTGTTTTTCTCCCTGAGATAATTGGGTGCACTGTAGCTGATGCAGTCCACACTCAGTATATATAAACCTATCACTAGTACGTCAGTGTCAATAAGCCAAATCCTTTCAAATCTCCCAGGGACTACCCAACACCACCTCTGCGCATCCAAGCATGTCCTCATAAACTTTTAAGCCGTCAACAGAGGAGTGAACAAACAGTCCTGCCTTGCTTCATGTTGACCCAGGCTATTATCTGAGCCGGGCTGACAGTGATATTATTTCTTACTGATGTGTACAGCGAATAGTGAACTCCTAAGGGTTTTGTTCTGTTGCCTCCCGCTCATTGTCCATTGCAGAGATACCCCATTACGCCTATTTTGTGTCTAGGGAGGAAAAAAGTGTGTGTTCTGCACCCAGACATAGCAGGAGTGACTCAAAACAAGACGATACGGGAGTCTGGAAATGAAATCCGCGAACAAAGGCAAAGCAGGGAGGTAGAGACCTGAGCCAAGCTCATTGTATCCCCATGGACACGGGCACTCAGCAGCTGTATTTTAAACACAAGCAAAGTCAAAACACTGTAACCAAATGAACACCCTGGGGCCAGTGGGATTTTGCTGGCATTGGATATGAAAATGGGGTAGTAGCAATAAAAGAACATCTTAGGAACCTGATCTGACCTGAATTCATAGCTGCTAATTAGCTTTTGAAGTACTTACATATACATTGGTTGTAGTTGCAAATGGGATGTCTTCTGTGGTCCTTGGTAACCATAGGAATCAAACCCACCTATAAAGTCAACTGGAAAATAACAGATATGAAAGATCATGAGTTAATATATTAATGAAACACATTTTATCCAAAGGTGATACACATAAATGCCACACAATACAATAAAAAGAAGGAACTAAACTATATAGCACACAAATAAAGTTACAGTTTGTTAAAAGGCTATCCACATTTCATCAATGTAATAACACACACATAAGCATGTAATAGCATAATTAAATGATTCATGAAGTAAATGACATTGTAGTCATTCTTACAAAGGGTTCTATAAGAGTTCTTTAATAAAGCTAAAGGTTTTATGGAACCATGGCAATTCAAAGAAGCAATTAGATGCTTGAATGTTTCTTTGTCTGGTTGAAGGGTTCTTTGCATGGGCTGAACATTTTGTAGACAGTTCTATACAGAAGCTTTTTAAAATGGTTGAATATAGCACCAGAAGGAGTTCCACTATCGTCAAAGGACCAAAGGATCAGTACTACATAGAACATGTTTTATACTTGGAAATGATGCTTCGTATCAATGTTGTAAACAGAACAAATGTCTGTCATTTTAGTTTAAGGATGCTTATACATTCAGATTCATAAGTATTTGGACAGTGACAATTTTTGTAATTTTATTTTGGTAATTGACTGAATGCCTGATTTCTGGAACCCATGGGCATCACTAAATGCTATGTTTCCTCTCAGGAAATGCTTTGCCAGGCCTTCATTTGATGTTTTTTATGTGTGCCTTTCCCAGCTGGGTTCAGGTCAGTGACTGAATTATTTTAACATTTTTGGGTTGTTTCAGAATCACTTCAGAATTAATGCTGATATTTTGTTTCAGAAGTTCAACAATATTCAACAATAATAATAATGACCCAGTACCATTGCCAACCATACATGCTCATGCCACAACAGCGCCCCCATCATGTTCTTCTCCATTCTCAGACAGAATTCAAATAATAATGAGGGAACACTTCAATCACATATTTGCTTTCTTTCAAATCCACTATGATGGTGTACAGGGGCAAAATTACAAAAATTGTATCACTGTGCACAGTTAGCCTATAGCATATATGGACTGACTGCAGAATCCAGTATTTCTGTTAATACAATGTGGAAAGTGAGGATGCTTTAAATTGAAGTATGTGTAAATGTGTGGGTGGTCAGTTCAGTCATTGAGTGTTGTTGAGTTTAATGGCTAGAGGGGAGAAGCTGTTGCAGAGTCTGGTAGTGATGGCCTGGACGATCCAATATCTTCTGACAAACAGCAGCAGCAGCAGCAGCAAAAAAAAAAAAAAAAACTAAAAAACGGGTGGAGTCGTCCACTATGCTGGTGGGCTTTGCGGATGCAGCACGTGGTGTAAATGTCATTGTCGGATGGGAGAGAGACCCTGGTGATCTTCTCTGTTGATAATCTACATTGTGTAAACAAGACCCAGCATGCTTGCAAAGTTCACATGCTGATGGAATGCAGTGAGCATTTGTATGATTGAAATCTCTAGCGACAATAAACAGTCTGTCGGGATGTGTGTTTTGGAGCTCACTGATGGCTCCATTGAATTCCCATAGCATGTCCTTAGCATTCGCACTGGGGTGGGGAGGTCCACTGCAACTGAAGTGGTAAATTTGTGAGGTAAATAATATGGCCTGCACCTACCATGGGTGAGCAGTGATTAATGACTAGGATAGCGTTATGTGTTTACACTTGGCATGATGTTGGTGGAGAGAGCGGAGAGGGTTGATACTAGATTTAGCAAGCAGGAGGGAACCCGTTGGTCCATTCAGAAGCGGGCTGAGACCCACCTGCTAATGCGGCCTCTGCCTGCTTGTTTGTTGCACACCAGAGTTTGAAAGACAGCATTCACATGTACTCTAACAAACCAAGCTAACAGAGCAATCGCACCAGGGTTCATTTTAATCAAACCAACGCTGACAAGTATAAATATACCCTAAAAAAAGTTACTGCACAAGACATAGTAGACACAAACTGAGGCACTAAGAGACGGTGAGAAAGAGAGAGAAAGAGATTACTATATTTATGATGATTAGTCTCATCATTCATCACTCTGTATATGAGTGAATGAGTGAATGAGTTACTGTGCGACTGTGTGTGTGAGTTTGAGTGTGTGTGTGTGTGTGTATGCGTGTGTGTATATCCGTGTGTAATAATCCTAGGCAGTGGCTGGTCAGTGTCTGGAGCCTCAGCGGGGCTGTTTGAGGGTGATATCGGTGGCAGGAAGCTGCTGGAGCGTGCGGTCGCTGGATTAGCAGATGGCCTAAAATACCACAGACTGACAGGATTAGCGCTGGACCCTCAGCACCAGCCGTCCAGCTGTGTCTCACACACACACACACACACACACACACAAACTCGGCATATCTGGCCTTTCCACAAAGACACCGAGGTACTAAAAAGTGATAAAGATCCAGTGTGTGCCTTGCAGAGGCTGCTTCCCACACAAATGAACACAGGAGATAAGCTGCAGAATTAGCTTAGCGGCTTCTCCTGTGCATGCTAAGCACGAAAAGAAGCAAAGATTTGGGATGATTATCATTCTAATGACAGATTTTAGGGTGGGGGCACACACACATAAATACCGTAATCTACATTGGCCTTGTTGTGGAATTAGACCATTGTGGCCTGATCAGTGTTATCAGAGGACCTGCAGAGGTCAGTCTTATAGCTAGGGCCAAAAGATCTGACCAGAAAGTAAATGGACATATCTAGAACCTTTACGCACATGGTTGCTGATTTGTTTGTCTTGACTCTATTTCTTAAATTTGGTATTAATGTCTGATAGAGGTGATCACATCATTGTCCAATCATGGCATGGCATGTCCTGCATCCAGGTATTGATCAGATTTGATTCTACCTTCCCATATTGTCATTTGTAAATCAGGCTAGAAAAAATCAGGAGTTTCCCAAAAGCTTTGTAACGCTAAGTGCTTTTAAAATGTTTCATTAATTAATAAGAGTTTCCCAAAACCCTGTATCTAAAGTACTATGTGAACTTGCTTGTAAATTAATGAGCCACCCGACCTACTTGTTATTCACAAAGTTTATATTTGTATATATATAAAATGTAAGTCAAATATGCATAATAGTACATAAAATAAAAGTTAAATTGTAAGTATGTCTAATATAGTGTGTGCAAAAATAATGGAAAACAAAATAGATATAGATTTTGTGTCTAAATGTGCAGAAACATTTAGGAAAGGGATTGAGTGAAAATAAGGGAATACACCCTCTTTTATTTACTTCAAAATATATATTTTCTGCACATTTTAGACATAATTCCTTTAATTTTCAGAATTTTACACAACACAAAACATTATGTACTAAATGTGTCATTACATTTGCAGAGGCCACATGATGCATTGATTTAATTTGTGACATAAATAAAGATTTATGCAGTCATATGTGTGTAATGAGTATTTTACAACAGCTGAGATGAGGGGTGTCCTCATCCAATCAGATTACAGAATTAGTATAATAATGTTAATAATTTTAACCCATTTAAATGTTTTGTAATGTAATAACTGTACTGAGTATTTGACTGAGTTAAATGGATATATGAGGTTCGACTGGTCACACTGTTTTGGGGGCGGAGTCAACAAAGTTCTTTTGAAAGTCAAGCCTTTTCGAGGAAACTCTTGCAGAATTGACCCGACTTTTTCTTGTGTCATTTGTTGGTTGACTGTTTTTGTGATTACTACATTTGTAATTATTAAAAATGCATTAAGCTATGAAAAGCCAGATCTCTGATTTCACCTTTGATTCCATTATGTATCTTAATAAAAATATTTTTAACTTCGACAAAGAACAATTCACTTCTACACTACTTTCCATATGCACTGCTAGAGTTATGGCCTGCTACTGGCTATCTTGGTATCTAATATGTACATGAATGGTATTTCCACCCATTTACAATAGCAGTAATTCACTGACACAGTAACACACCTAATAAACCGAACATTATGTATCCAGAGATGAACACCATACCATACAGTGAGGCTGCAGTGGCATGTGAAAATCATACAATAAAGTAAAACATAACCCCATGTATGTTTTTTTTTATGTATTTGAGCTGTGGGGCTAAATTCTAAATGAAAGAATAAAATGTTTCCCCTTCCTTTGATAGAGTAAATAGCTGCAACTGTTCTAGTGGCTAAATGCCTCCTGGCTAGCCAGGCCACGTTAATGGAAAATACTGGGATCACTGCTTCAGTAATGAAGCAAAAAAAAAAAAAACATGCACTGAGAGCTGGGGGCTTGAGGGCAGTTTTCAGACCAGGGAGAGATGCCTTGAGCCACACTATTAGCATTCAAAGATATACACTGACCTCTCCTCCACTTTTATAGACTCCCAACATCTATCGATTCGGTTAAAGCGACAGGTCTCAGCAATGTGTTAAGGGTCTGTGGTAAGGCTGGGGGAAATTAGACAGAGATGGAAGCTTTCAAAGCTGCCACACAACAAAGCTTTAACCCTCAGTTTCAATACTGTTTTACTGTGCCCTTGTTGCCCAACCTTGATATTTCTTCTGAGTGCTATCAAGAGCTATTAAGAGCTGATACAGTCGGAAAAAATATTTATGTTTGTAAACAGCTTAGATCCTCAAAAATAGTTTACATTATGTCACAATATCAGAATCTAGATTGTGATACGGATACCAAAGGTATTAACACAATGTTTGAAACTATGGTAAAGAAAAAGAAAATACTCATCACTGTCAGCACTGCTGGAAAAAGAACTAAAGCCAACATGAATTTCATATGCTGTTTTTCAGGTGTCCTTTTTTTTAGCAAGGTAAAGACCAAGGGCCAGAGGTGTCAAGTAACGAAGTACAGACACTTTGTTAACTTACTTAAGTAGACATTTTGGTTATCCATACTGTACTGGAGTAATTATTTTTCAGTCGATTTTTTACTTCTACTCCTTACATTTTTACATAATCATCTGAACTTTCTACTCCTTACATTTAAAAAATAATGTAAGGAGTAGAAAGTAAAAAAAAAAAAAAAAAAAAAAAATATATATATATATATATATATATATATATATATATATATATATATATATATATATATATATATATATATATATATATATATATATAAAACCCTATCCAGATAAATCCACACCATCTCGAAAGTGTGAATTTGATTGTGGTTGGATGAGAAGTATAAACAGATACCATTCTGACACCCTATTGGTTTGTAAGCAATCCATCGCACCCACACATAACACGTCACACTCCAGTAAGGACATAGCAGACGTATGTAGCCTAGTATGAAGGTGTCCGGGGCAGAGACTCAAGAGATCCAATAAAGGTTACGGATGACATGCCTCTAAAGTTCGACTGTTTTGCCCCATTAAAATCCTTATAGGCAACTCCTCATCATATTTTCTGCTCCATGAAACACATGTTAATGCTCAGTAGTGCACAGAAATGCTCCTTCAATATATTTGATATTCCTAAAATGCATTCATTTTTATGGGCAGATATGCAGCTGAAACAGGTAGTCTAGTGCATCCCAACATTTTTCAACATTAACATTTTAATAGAACATTATTGTCAAATCAAGTCAAGTCAAGAGGTCAAGAGTATTGTCATTTCAGCTCTGTACAAGTACACAGTTTTTCCAGAACATTATGGGTTTTAGAAAAATTATTTTGACCTTTGTTTTCCTTACATTCCTTTTACTTTTATACTTTAAGTAGTTTTAAACCAGTACTTTTACACTTTTACTTGAGGAAAAAGCTTAAGTTGATACTTCAACTTCTATAGAAGTCTTTTCAAACCCTAGTCCGGTCCAACACGACAACACTCTGCAATAGCTTCTTCCCCCAAGCCATCAGACTTCTCAACTCAACTCAACTTCTGAACTGATGTCTTTTCTGTTACATGCACACTCTCTCTCTCTCTCTCTCTCTCTCTCTCTCTCTCTCTCTCCAACCATTTACCCCAGATAAAATGGGAAGCATTTTTTGCACAAGCATTTGCACTAATAACTTTCCTACCTCACTGGACTGGATATTTATTACACACTGCAGAATTTGCACACTACCGGCAATTATTTATTATTCTCTGTCTGTACTGTGTTGTGTTGTGTTGTCTGTCCGCACTTGTTTGTTTGTGTTGCACATTGTGTTTTGTATGCACTGTCTATGTTGCACCATGGTCCTGGAGGAACGTTGTTTCGTTTCACTGTGTACTCTGTATGTAGTTGAAATGACAATAAAACCCACTTGACTTGACTTGACTTGACATTGTTTGCTCAATTGCAATACTGAAAACATACTGAACTTTCAGTACTGCAACTCTGTTATGGAGTTTGCTAAACTAGCTAATTAGCTTAGCGAGGCTTGCTTGCAAGACAAGAGTGGAACAATCCATTCCGTATTAACGTTACCTCCCCTTGTTCTGTAAGTCGCCGTTTGTAGTTGTGGGCTGACGTTGGGGGTATGTTAAAAGCAGTGCTAAAAAGACAGATTATTATTATTATTTTTTTTTATTTTGGCTTCAGCCCGCACAAAGAGGCATTTGTAAACACAACGCTAATGCTAATCGTTGTGAGATTCTACCTAGATGCTACCGCAAAACCTGATTATGTATTCCCCAAGGAGGCATGTAACCTAATTCTGTTGTTATGAATGCAAACAGTGTTCCCTGCACCTTGCACAACTGATAGCCACTTCCCGCATATCTGACACCCACTCACCAATCCAGTGTTCTGTTTCTCCTATTTCTAGGTCTCGGAGGCAGAATCACTTTAAATACCGTCCTTTCTTTAAATGGACCCAGGGACATTACCCTTGATAGTAGCGGTAATTACGCAGCCAGCGTGTTGATTGGTTTGAGCTGTTCATTACCTCTGTAGAGGTGCTTCATGTACTATATTAATTAGAGCCGTAATGGCCAATATGGCCACGAGATTAGCGTTTCTGCATGCCTTGGGGATCAAACCATCAATATCATTCACATTCATTGGAGAAAACCTAGCTCTCTCTGACAATATTATTTCAGTGTGCAGGGCCAAATTACCAAGAGCCCCCCACGATCCCTCATGTAGGAAATAAAACCTGCTGATACTCTCTCAACGGATATAATCACTTTGCTGTCACGTGATCCAGCACGCTTTGCGCTCACGCTGCACAAACTCGCACTGATTAGGAAAAGAGATTTTCAATTACACAAATTTACTTCAAATTCTCCTCATCACTGATGGAGACATTCATGGTGTTCTTCAACAGCCAGCGTAATGCCTACTGATTGAATTAGAGCGTGTTTCTAGAAGAATGAAAACCTGTTTACAACTCAGAGGAACTGGATTTTGTAAAATGCGTACATACTAACTGAATTCTAGCTTACAAGGTAAGATAAAGTGATCTGGTATGACCGTAGTGGAAACTTTTTTTCTTAGAAAATATCCCAGTCAGTGTGGATACCTAGATTAAGGATAACTACAACACTGAAATATTGCTTGTAGTTATATATTTAATAAAAATAAATACCTACAGCATTACAATAATCAGGTTTTCTGTAATGTGCAAGTTTCTTTGCATCACTTTGGAATAGAATCACTTCTTGAATTTTCAATTTTACTAATTTGACCAAAAGTAAACTTTTATGAGGATTACATTTTATGAGGACTTCAAATCTAACAAAGCAGATTTCTCTGAATTTACATACCGATAATCAGTATTTTAGTTTTTCATGATTTAACCTGGGAAAATCTAAGACATTCACTGAGGAATATCGGACACAATGGGTTAGACAATTGATCTCATGCTTCCTGATGAAAAATAGTATTGGAAGAGTACCACTTGAAAGGCGAATTGTTTATTACAGGAGGTCTATGGATAAAAAAAAAGCCCAGAGACAAGGCCACAGTGTCATCCTTTTATAACCTATGCCCTATATAGCACCAAGGGCTTAGAAATGCAAAAAACAAAAACAAAAAACAAAAGTCATTATTCCAATCAGTTCCCTGCACTATTTGACATTTGTATAGCTGTGTTATTGGTCTAAGCACATTACAATTCACACAAAGTAAGCACAAGTGCTGCCTTTTCATATTCACTGTGCTATCAAGAGCACCAAGGGCCTACCACCTGGGCTGTAAACAAGATCTTGGGAAAACCAGGGACATCTTGCCCATAGAGACAGCCAAAACAGAATTTCAGAAATGAAGATAAGAAATACTTGAGACATTCTTGGAGGTGTTTTTCCTCAAAATGTACAACCAACCACTCAGAACACCACATGTATGTTCATACGTACATGTATTCTCTTAAACATGTAGTGTTTTAAAATACATCAACACTGTAAACTGATGTTTAACATTTACATCAGAACCAGCCTTCACTGTACAGTCTGTAATGGAAACTCAATAGTCCTGACACACATCCACAATGACACGTTCACAAGCCGCATGTACTCTGGTTCTTTTTCTCATGGCACAATAGACAGTGTTGTCTACTGAGGCTGCGCTCTTGATCCTAATGCAGAGTGAAGTCACTCAGTGTAGTGAGAGACTGGCACTCTAAATAAGGCCGTGCCTAATTACACACAGAGTGAAGCTTAATGATTCTGATTAGGAAACAGGGTAATGCAGTGAACATGTACTGAGAGTACACAAAGAGGCTAGTGAGGTCAGTCGACTGGAGCGGTCAACAACGAGTGTGATTTAAACGCACAATGGTAGACCGACAAGGTAACACAGACACATACACTCTCCCTCTCTCTCTCTCTTACTCTCTGTGAAGACTAGGTCACAAGAACAGAAAGAACCGTAAGTGTGCAGTGAAAAGCGCTCACTGACATGCTTGTGCTGCTAGCCAGAATCCTCCTCAACACGAATTTCCAGTAACAACAACAACAACAAAAAAACTGTCTCAAGGCAATAAACATTCATTATAAATCAGGACAACACCAAACAATCCTAACTCCTAATTATTTAGCCTTCTCTAATCTCGTCGAAATGGGGCAGGAACTAAAGAGAATAATTCATGTCTCTTAAAGGGAGGGTGATTGCAGCCTGTGCTGGCCATGGTGTCTCAATATAACAAATGGGACCATTTCCCATGCTTGCTTTAAAGCACAGGGCCACAAGCTGGGGGGCTCAAGATCGATAAAAGCAATCTTTTAAATCCTGCAACATCTAAATCCAAATGTTTGCTGGGCCATTGAAACTAGGCTAAGGATGTGGCACTAACAGAAATGTCTCTGCCGATGGTTCATTATTAGAGTAAATATATACTGCTCTTCTCAAAAAGCAATGACTCTTTTATAGGAGTGCACGATACATCGGCCTTCGATACTATTCCCAGGCAAATGGGAATATGTTATGATTTTAATGTCATAATTACAGCCATAATTTTGTGCCCTTTTTTTAGTTTTTGTATTTGCTGACACATATATATTCACTACTGACTTCAGTAGTAGTAGAACTCAGTAATTTCAGCTTCTCCTAATGTGACCTTACACTTAATAGTGTAAACTATTACAATTAATGATGTGAACTGGTTTATGTATCAACAATATACATAGATATACATATATGCATATATATAGTTGACTACTCACTGATATCAGTTTTAGCAGGGGTGCATTCTGACTAATTGTGATATTAAAGTACTTTGGCCGCTTTTAACACAGAGCTGCAGCCAAAGATAGCCAACAGAAATCTGTGGGCTTTTTTACTGGATGAGAAAAGGAGGCTTCCTCTTCAGATGAGCTAATGAGTAACACATGCAACATGTGCCAGCATGATAGTTTCTCATGGGAATATATTTTCATTGTTTCTGGACCTAGTTAACATCAGAAAGAGTAGTTAACATCTCGCTAACATCAGCATGCCAGAGCCAGTGTGGTGACCATGATGATCTCTTCTGCCAAGCTGACCCCCTCAGGCATCATTAGGTACTGTATTGCTTTATGAAATAATTACTGCCTGCAACCTCAACTATTTGCTGCCCAGATATAATAAATTAGCTCTGGAGCTGGCACAGTCCCCGTATAAAACAGTGCCGCTATCTGAACTGTGCCTTACCCAAGGGTTTTCCCAGCAGCTATGGCTGATGGCAACTAATGCATGTTACCTAACATTTTATTATATTTAACATGGTTTTAGTAATTATCAATCATTTCAGCACATGGGAGATTTCAGCCAATAGAAGCTATAGCACCATGTAAATCAGCATGGTAGAGGAGGCCACCACAGTCACTGCAATGGCCATGGCAGTCAATTAATCAATTAATTAAACCTCTAATTAATGTAATCTTGCCCATTTTGATTATTATAATTTTTATTTATAATTTTATTTATGTAATATTACATGTTTTTTTTATTTTAACACATTTTTCCACATGTACTTTCCTCTTAAAAACATACTACTGTGACTTGAGCAATTAATTAAACATCATCAATATAAAATGTTAAATTCATTGTGATGCTGATTTGAGGTCATATCACCAAGCACTAGTATCAAAGTACAATATTACTGACTTTGAATTACTGAATTACTCGCAAGCACAAGTAAAACTGTAAATTCTTACAGTTTTTACAGTACAGTTGTAAAAAAAACAGTATTTTAATGGTGTGTTAGTCTGTGAATTTTCTACCTGTAACAGAATGATATTTGTTTTTCCAAGACAAACGTATTCCATGAAATTGTTATAATAAACATGTACATTCATAGCTGGTAGTTATTAGTGTAGAAATGATGTCAGTGCATCATGCTTGAGTCTGAATTTGACATAATCTTTAATATTTTTTTAAATATGGACATAAAAAATGTTTAAACCAAGCAAACAAACAACCCAAATGAAACTTAAAACAGGCATACTCACAGCTGTCTTCCTCTTCTGAAATTAGTTTCACCACGTAACAGGCATAGATGAACCCAGCAAGCTAGAAAACACACACACACAAGCCAGTTAGATTCACACAGTTGTGTCCCTTCTAAAGAAAGCTATTGACAATCATTTGTACTGTTTTATGAAAATCACATAAACCATCAAAGAAAACTGGTGGTAGGCTTTCATCAGAGATAAAACGTGTTAGTGTTCCTATATGATGAGGTATTTGGAGATCAGGGAGCAAGCGATGAAAAAGGGACAGAATAAAGAGATCAAAGACGGAGGGGGGGGGGCGTTTTTTATTTGTTTGCTTTTTTTTTTTTTTTGCTAATGAAACAGGTGGCGATGAAGCCAGAGCTTTACATCAAACTGATGCAGTGCTGAAGGAAATAGGTGTTCAGAATAACCAGGACAAGGAGGTGTAGCTCCATTCTGTCTCTAAAAGCATTACTCACAACGAAACAGCAGCCCACTAACACTAATTAGTGAATTAGAATTAGAAGCACACTTAATAACCACTGCACAGCAGTACAACGGAATTCAACCTCATTTAACCCATCCGTGGTAGTGAACACATACACACTCACACTAGTGAATAGGCCAGTGAACAAACACCTGCAGCCCACCTCAGCGCCAGGTGAACAATTTAGGGGTTAGGAGACTCGCTCAAGGGCACCTCAGCACTCCTGCTGGTCTGGGGGATCAATACCTGTGATCCTCCATTCCCAAGCCCGCATCTTTAACCTTTTGGTCACAACTACTCCCAAGTCAGTTACTTTAAGATGTACCTATTGCTGGCACAGGTGTTCAGTGTTGCAAAAAAAGCTTGTATACTCTCTGCAGAAAGACAATGTCAATGTAATGGGGCACTCTGGAGCATCTGCACGAGAAGCCCACAATGCATGCCCAATACCAAGAGCGCTATAAAGCCCCCAAGTGCTGGGCTATGGAGAAATGGCACTGTACTCTCAGGACTGATGGAGCTACACCTTTGGGAAGACACCTAAACATCTAACATCAGTACCTGACCTCACTAGTGCTTTTGACAGAAATCCTGACATTAACGTTCAACTTATATAGTCAGGCCCATAAGTATTTGGACAGTAATGGAATTATTTTCATTTTTCAAGAAGTGTAGAATTTCAGCTTTCAATGTAGTTATTTAATGTAATTCATACGATCATTTTGATTGTTGATACTCTGCTAATGAAGGATAGTGAATAGGCTCCGGACCTGTGATTCTGGTCATTCAAATAGGTGCTGGTGTTGGTTGTTATTATGCCATAACTCATTTACATGTCAACTGGCTTTTACTGTGGTCGAGAGAGAGAGAGTGAGAGTGGCGTGGCTTAGCACTGATATTCTTGAGTTTAATGAATCTGCATCTTACTGCATAAAAGAAAGATGTACTTAGTCTGTGCAATACATTATATTTATATATTATATGATATATTAAATATTTATTATTACAGTGCTGGCACTGGCATGGGTGGCTTCATGTAAATAAACATGCTAATTACTACATTATTTATTGTGTACTGTAAGGTTCCTGACCTAGACTAGGTATTTTACAGATATTTTAAGGCATTCAGGTAGTTACTTTGGTCAAATGCAGGCCAGTTTTTGACAACATCACATCAAGTTCATAACTATGCTCTAAAGATTTTGCCAGGTGTATCACAATCAGCTTATGTACCAATTTGATTGATGTATGTCTATTTTGTCCATAGGGTCTTGGCCAAAGCAGTGTCTAATTGCATTGATGAAGTTATAGATGAGGCTCTATGAAATGGGAGGCAGTGGAGACACTGCGAAATCACAAAAAACAAGCCATCAGCTCTCTACTGACAAGAAAAAACAGAAGGTCTGAGAAAAACACTGTTTTTTTGCCGTCAAGGTCTCTTAATCTTGGAGCTGTGGCCCTGAGTGTTACATCACTGATTTTATAGAAGGGGGGTAATTTATGGTGTCTGATTGAATTGACAGGTACAGCTTGAGAATGTGTGCTAGACATGGGTGTGTGTGTGTGTGTGTGTGTGTGTGTTAGCTCTGTTAACACCCTGCTAAGGAGACAAACTGCCGTCCTTCCTGCCAACACGGATTTAGCACAGTCCAAAAAACACAGCAAAGCTCTGTGTTAAGCACACGAACTGTGGTGATGCGCCTAATCCGAAGGTGCCTTTCCGAGATCTCTGTTGTGGCTGGGACATTTACATATTCGTTCCCGTCTGGGGACAGTCTGGCACACACAGAAACGTCTGAGCGACACGGCTGTATCTTCAATTCTTATCGTTTGAGCGGTTCAATTAACTACACATATGGCAAACAATTTGGGAGTCCATTTCCAGCTCGGCTGTTAGATAAACACAGGGTGGCAGTAAATCGGAGGAAGCTCGCATTTAAGATGCCTGGAATACCTCAAGGTCTCGCCCTCATTTACACAAAATAATGTGCAGCCTCCTCCGTCTGCTTCTCAGGCAGCAGCGCCATTAGCGGCTGTGAATTCACATGCATACAATCTGTTTTCACATGCAGTGTTGTTTGCATGGAATGGCATCACAAAGCGTAGGACGGAGGCTTAAACTGGCCCTGGCTGGGGTCAGAGAGTCCACACAGTGCTCTGATACACCTCACTCACACCACATCTTCCAGGTAGCACAGGGCTCAAGATAGAAAAGGCTAGCTGACATGACTATAAATACTATCATGGTTTACTTTTTCCACTGTATATGTCCATTATACATTGTACTTCCAAGCATGTTGGATAGTATAACTGTCACCCAGCTTTTTTAGTTCCCTGCCGAGGTTGTGTTTCTTTCTTTTCACTGAAAAAAATCAACAAAACATGTTATTTTGCATAGAACTGTATATGAAGTAAAAGTTTATATGATGTAAAAGCTTAAACTAGGTCTAGGTTGAACAGCACAGTGGTTAACAGGCTAACAGGCTACTCTTTAGGTGGCAAAGTGCAGATTTGTGCAGTAAACACCGATGAACAATATAGAGCCTGAATAGCCATGAACAAATTAATGAAATAAAATAAATATAAATACTTGATTCATCATCAAAATACTCAGCATATTACACATTGTATTACTGTACTATATTACTGATAGTAACATTTCTAACCTTCAGACATCTCTACAAATCAGTGCGCTATGAAGTGAACACATGCTTTTTAACATAGCCTTGGCTTTTATTTATTTATTTATTTATTTATTTTTTACATTATTTCATTATTTTTATTGTTATTTATTACAGAAAACTGTTCGCTCTTAGTTATTAATAACCCTAAACCCCCATCCCATGTCTTTGTCAGCTCTCATAAAGACTGTTGTAATTTTTTTTGCTAAACATCTGAGGATGTTTCTCAGGACATTTCGCTGCCAGGTTTCTAACACACAATAAGCTACACACATCTGCTACACTGGTTGCCTGTTTCTTCCCGGATCAAATATAATATGCTCTTCCTCACAATCAAAGGTCCCTGTGGTCTCACTCCATTTTATCTTTAGGAACTTCTTCATCTTTGCATCCCTATTCACACTATTAGATCCTCTGGTAGTAATCTGCTAGCTGTATCTCACACTAAGCTCTTCTCTATAGGTGGCAGGTCATTTAGTGCTGTAGTTCCCCAACCTGTCCGTGACTGGTTCTTCTACTACTTCCTTCACATCTGAAGACCTGCTTCTTCACTCAGCACTTTTTAAATTCTTTGCAAATGCACTATATAAATATGACAAATAAACAAAGAAACAGATAGCAGTTATGATAGTCTTAGCTGCCACACAGCATTGCCATTTTGTGCAATTCTGAGTGATCTCCCTTTGTAGAGAGTACACCTTGACACCTAGTTTATAGAAGTAGTAACATCCACTGTGAAGCCTTAGCTGCTAAATGCAGACTAACACACATATACAAATAAATATTTCTAAAGATTTATTTTGCTAATCAGCCTTTATGTATAGCCCACACCTCTGAGCCAGCCACACAACCACTGAGTAATACTGTGGAAATACTGTGCATGTGAATGTGCTTTTCTGTACAGCGAGAAAGAATTATGGCATGGGATGAAGATTACCTGATGCTATCTCCTTCCTATTGTGTCACATGAATGTAAACCCAATTTGCGGACTGTAAATACAGCTAGCGCAGGGTGTGTAATGAAGGGCGCTCACACGCATACACACGTGAGCATGAACACACACATACACGAACACTCAGAACACAGTTCTGTACACCCGTTCCCCCTGCCATGCCGTCCCCAAACGGAAATCTAAAATTAGATTCCACGCTTGTGAATAATGCATGCGCGGTTTCTAAGGAGATGCTAAATAATTGAGGTTTAGTCTGCGAGCAATGATTGATCTCGATGCAAGTATCTTAAAGTTGCATCACACACTTAAGCTAGCCCATTCTTTACTGTCTGTAGTCTAGATTACGGGCTTAAATCTTTAATATGTTTATCTTCAGAACACCAAGCGGTTGGGTCTGCTTTAAAAAGGAGCTTGAACATTAAGGAGCCCAGTTGAATTCAAGTCATCTCCTCTGGTGCAGCATATTCAGATAAGGCTGTATGTCTCACCTGACACATAATAGCTGCCCCTGTGTGTGTGTGTTTGTGCATGTGTGTGAGAAGGGCCTGCTACTGATTCCATGTCAGAGGCACTGCCATCATAGGGCAGAGCGGTATGGATTTTATGCTAATAGCAATGCAAAGGTGATGGTGGTGCGAGTCAGAGATGGAGGACCTTTAGCTCAGTTCAGCCATCAACATAAACACCACACCAATTTCCCTCTGCTGTATAATTAACATCAGCAGCCATTTAAAATGCTCCCTCACACTTGCTGACATTTAGCAGGCCTGAGAAGGGAATGAATGAAAGTGAGCACAAAAATATTTATTCTAAACTGGTCAAGAGATTGTGATGGTTTTTGGCTGGGCATTAATTCCACAAAGCAAACAGCTATTGCTGCCTTTGAACATGCTCATGACATTATTGCTCAATACTATACACTACATAAGAGTGGAATTTTGTCCCTCATCACTCCCACTGCACATTTTGAAGCCGGGAAGATGGGAGCCACGATCACTGGCGATGCCATGTGATCACTCGAACCCAGCCCATGTTTCTTAGTGGCAGGCGCTTCCCCAGACTCTATACCGGAAGTGAACTTTACTTTCATCAGATAGAAGAAAACATGATTACTACACAATGGCTACTCAATCAGTGTGCCATTTATTGTTCTGAAATACTCAGCCCTTCATGATATAATATGGTCAGCATTAGCTGTCTATCACAACATTGCCACACCCCTTTAAACATCACCAAATAATCAAATAACACCACATTGCCACATCCCTTAAGTATCACTAAATAATTATCATGAAGAAAAATACTGGGGGGATATTAACAGGGTTGCAATATAGGCAGAGCTCAACTGGCCAAAGAAATATATATATATACATATACATTTATGTATATACACTCTGTGCTCAATACCGTTGCAGCTAGACTTGACTAGAAAAAAATTACAAAAATGTGTTGATTTAATTGACCACCAATAAAAATAACAAGGGATTACTATCACAGTGCATCCAACAATAAAGGCAGCATTAAGCTTCTTTTATATAGTGACTGAAGCACACTGTGACAAACACTGTACTGCTGGCGAGACACTAGGTATGACGCAGGCTCAGATTCAGATGCTCTGCACACACGTTAAGAGTGTGTGATTTTTATGGCATGTTAAGCTGGCCACATGCCTCCACATCATATTGTTTTAGTAAGTAGATCACAGAAACACAGTGTTAAAATGATGCTTATTTTGTCATTGCCATCACCTTTCTTAACAGCTGGTGGTTGTTACTAAGTTGCAACAAAGCTGAATTGACTGTGTTCGAGTGCACATTTGAAGGCCGTTTATAAAAGATGATTAACTAGTAAATGAAAAAAATCACAAGATCTGCCCAGCATATGCCTAAGCATAGATATTTGGATGTCCCAAAACAACAACACAGAGTTGTCCTCAAACAGCGAAATATCAAGCCAAATAAATTAATATTAGTCAGCCTGATGAAGTGCTGAAGTGAACGAAAAAAAAAGGTAAATGGTTGCGGTATTTCCATCAAGCCTGCACCACACTGAAATTAAACAACGTCCAATTACGGCCTTCCGTTGACTTAAGACCATGTTTCGAAACTGGAAGTCTTGAAAGTCCTTGCATGAAGCTGACAGTTCATGTTTGAGCTAACATTTGAGCTAGCCATCTCTGTGTGTCAGATTAAGCAGCGTTTTACACTGTGTGTGAAGTCTTATGAATAATGTTAGATGATATGAAGTGCAGATAATGGCTTGCAAAGTTTCCCATGATCAGGTTTATAATCTTCTTGTTAAGGAGTTAATGTTAGCTAGGTAGATAACAGTGACACTGAATGCTTCAGTTGTATCGGCTCATGGTAAACACAACCATGACAGTCAGCCTTAAATGCTTCTCAAGCTGAGACAAAGACTTCTGGTTTGAAGGCTTGCTTAGCATTCTGAGCCGTCTGTCCTCAAATGGAACGACTGCATCATTTTAGTCTCACTTGCCTGCGTGTTAAAACCAGAAAAGAAACGCTTTCAAAAGAAAATACTAAAAATCAGAATGAAGTAACTTCTTCCAGATTTCCTGAAGGGGGAATCACTTGGTCTGATCAATTTGCATGTGTTGAAATGGTATGTCTCAGTATAGCTGCTCTCGCAGCAAGTCTTGGACTAATTCACATGTCCTTGACTTTCTCGTCACTCACGCTGGGCCTCTCTCCAGGTGGGCCGCCCGCTCCTAGCTTTTATAGACTCCGCCGCCAGGCTGCCAATTGCTGCTGTTCTCCGTTTACACTCTTTATAAGCTCCCAAGTACAAACAGTCGTTCAGGGCAAGGAGCGCTTAGTTTTTACATCACTTGACCTGCGCTGAATACAAGCACCTTTGGTACACAGTATGGGGTTTGACATTTTTACACACAGATACACTGCATAAACCATTTTAAGGAGTACAGCAGTTAGATTGGGTTTAATCTCATAAACGCTGTAGAGAAGACATGAGCCAATATTAGTCCAATATTCAATAAAACACTGCTTTAATTGGAAAGCCAGTTATAGATGATTTGTGCCGCTGAGCTAGTCAGTATGTAATTATAGTGAAAACACTATGCCAGCTGAAGGCAACCGAAGACCTGATTTACTCACAAGCTCTGAAAAGGTCTGAGTAACATGCCCTCTGCCAACATGGTGCAGAAAATATATATATTTTTTAACATTCATGCTCTAATACACGTCTGGGCTGTTAACAGAATCCTATTACTCAGTTATCTGCAGGACATACCTATGGTAAACACTTAACGTTGTATTTTTAATTTCAAAAAATCTTTGACAAATATAGCAACAGTAACGCCACTATTACTACTGTCTAGGTGTGCTTGCATCTGGGGAATCGAACCCTAATCTGTCCCAGAAAAGGCAGTGCTGTTGCCCACTACACTACATAAGCTACCGTACTACTGCTGCTGCTGTTGCTAGTACTGCTACTACTATTGCTGCTTTAACTACTACTGAAACTACAGTACTACCACTGCTGCTACTAGCGCTGCTACTACTACTACCACTATTACAACCTCTACTACTACTGCTGCTGCTACTAATAGTAGTGGTGTTAGCACTACCACTACTATTATTACTATTATTGCTGCTATTACTATTACATCAACTTCCATTATTACTTCTGCTAATACTAGTATTACTACTACTATTGCTGCTACTACAACTGACACTACTACATGTATATTATTACTACTACTACTACTATTACTATTCATACTACTACTACTACTACTACTACTACTAATATTAATAATTATAATACTGCTGCTACCACTACTACTGGAACTTCTACCACTGCCCCTACTAGTGCTGCTGCTACTACTACTACTACTACTGCTACTACTATTACACCAACTACCATTATTACTACTGCTAGTGCTAGTATTACTACCATTATTGATTCTACTACTACTACTACTATTTCTGCTACTACTGCTGCCATTATTACTATTACTGTTACTACTACTGCTGCTGCTACTACTACTACTACTACTACTGGAGATTCTACCACTGCCCCTACTAGTGCTGCTGCCATACTCCTACTACAGGACTGCTAATACTAGTATTAATACTACTACTGCTGCTACTACTACTACTACTACTTCTAATGCTGTTGCTAGTGCTGCTGCCATTATTGCTATTACTGTTACTACTACAACTGCTAATACTACTGCCACCCCAATACTACTACTATTTTTGCTGCTAATTCTACTACTACCACCACTACTTTTATTAACACTACTATTAATATTCCTACTACTACTGATCATATTTTCATACTACTGATTGCCAGTTCAAACAATTCTTAGGAATATCAGGCAATTCCTATTCAGTAACACACACAATGACATCATCGTTAAGACATCACAAATCACTGTGGTGTAGTGGTTCTGAGAAGCCATTCTCTGACCTAATTGAAATAAACCTGTGCTTGCCTGCCAGCTTGCAGCAGAAACCAATTTCAGTGTAGAGCTGAGCTCCCTGGGCCACCCCCAGCCAGCTCTTCATCTGAATTAGACGCAGTACATTAGAGCGAGCAAGGCCACTCCATAGCTCAGAGCTAGGTAGCTAGGCAAGTCCCACACTGGCATTTCTCTTTCAGCTCTCTAAATGAACCTTTCTACCTTTTTAATCACAGTTAAGGGCCACCACTGCTGAATGACTGCTTTATTGAGTCTTCAGCTCCTGGTCTCACTTAGCGAAAGCACAGTACAAAGGAGAGCTACCATTCAGTAACTGGTTCTGAGTGAAAATCAGGTCAAATAAGGGATTTTTTTAAACAATAATGAATCTTATTATTATTATTATAATTATTTTTTCATTTGACGGCTCCGCTATCAACAATGGAGAATAAATAATAAAAACGCAATCTGTAATCTGACGTCCCTCTCTGTGTGTCTGTCTTCTTGCAAGGGGCGTGGCTGTCCCAGTGGGACAGCCACACACACACACACACACACACACACACACACACACACACACACACACACAGTCACCTATAGTGTCCACCTACACACAAGACTCACTGATGAGGAACAGAACAGAACAATGTTCAGTGTGGTTTAACACTCACTGCCATAAATACATTATGAGTCAATTAACCAAAACATCTGCAGGCCAAATTTAAACCTCCAGATACTCCTCAAACTCTGTGATGTCATCTCCCACCTCCACTGCAGGTATGCCACATCAGGGGAGAATTCACACACACACACACACACACACACACACACACACACACACACACACACACACACACACACACACATATACACACACAAAAAACTTTCTTTAAATAATTGTTACTAACATTCTGAAAACAAACCCCAAGACATTTGAAAGAATGTCCTTTAATGCAATTTTCTAAGAAATCCTCAAATATTATCTTAGTATTCTAATCTTTTTTAGTATTTTCTTGAGATGTTGCTGCATTTTACAGCTTGTCATAAACAATGCAAGACATATTTTAAATGATTCTATTAAAGCAGAAGAAACTTCAAATTTCATTTTTTTCCTTACATACACACCTCTTATTTTAAGAACAATCTCCACTTTTAATCTTGATAAATCAGACATTTATTTTAGTAATTCAGTTTGAGAAAGGCTGCTCTGTTTAATGAACATGTATTTTTCAAGAATACCAATTGTTCTTGAAATTCTTTAGTCATTAAAAGTTATGAAAAAAGTGAAAATTCTTAAGAGGATTTGGAAGAATGGCAGTCTATACTAAATTAAGTATGAAATTAAGAATTTACGCACATCTATATCTCTTTCTTAAGACACTTTGCACAATCCCCAGAAGCACAAACACAGAAGCTGCTCAACTAATAAATTACTGCAATTATTAAATCTTAAATACATGTTAAATGAAGCACATTTATACTAGTGCTTGTAGAACACTGATACTATTATCATGAAAGAATCATTTGTTGGGTTCACCATAACTAAGAAGTTGACTTTGTTTGTGACTGTTTCTTTTTTAAGGGGAAAATGACAGAAAGGAACCGATAAGAGAACTGATATTAAACAGAGAGTAGATTCTAATGACAATAAGCCATAGTACAGAGTTTGTCTCTGAATGGTCTTAAGCATCACATAAAATTTTCAGATTTTACATATATCTACAGGATTTTACAGATGATTACATTTACAGCATTTAGCTGACACTCTTATCCAGAGCAACTTACAAGGTGACTCGCATTACAGAGGTGGGCCAATGTAGTGTTAAGAGTCTCACCCAATGACTCTTGTTGGTGTAACGCAGCACAGTCACCCAGACCGGGAATCGAACCCCAGTCTCCCACGTGGTGTGGTAGCTTACTGGCAGGTAGTGGTGTTATCTGTTGCACCACACCAACCACACGTCAGTCATCACGACACATCAGTCGACTGCAGAAGTTGAACTGTGAATCTTCATTATAGCTTGAGGTTATACACGTTTTGTTGCCATTCTAAAAGAATAGGATAGCTGTGTTCCCTTCCATGGTTTCCTGGAGCTTCTGATTTAAAAACCTTGATGCTCACCTACAAAGCCAAAATACTCCCCACCTGATGGCAATGGTCAAAACCCATCGGTTCCTAGAGCCTTTGAAATACAAGTACGGCTGAGTTTGAGCTGCCGTCCTTCTAGAAGCATGAAGGACACGCATCGACCTTTCTCTGTTCTGACACACAGGTGGTGGAACAAACCTTTCTCTGGCTGCTCAAACATCGACTGAAGACCCATCTCTTTGAAAACCTTAGACTAAATAAAATATTGTGTAGAGTTTTGCTACACTTTATTCAGGGTTTTTTTTAGTAAAGGCAATGGTTCTATATGGAACCATGACAGCTCAAAGAAAAAAAAATTAATGCGTTACTGTTCCTTAAACTGGCAAAATGGTAAAAAGACAAACCTATTTTGGAAAAACTCTTTTCTTTTTGGAACCTTTCAAACTTTTTCAGTACTATATAGAAACTTTTTTGACTGGACAGCAATTTAGATCTGGATAAGAGCTGCTAAATGCTAAGAAACCTATTAAATGCCATCAAGGTAAATGATAACCACAAATACCCCAAAACACAAAAGCTGTTCTCTGTAGTACTAAAAAGACTTCTAAAAAGGCTTGTGACGATAATGGTAGAACAACTGCTTTTACTAAGGACCCCTTAAAGAATCTTCCAAGACATAGTAGTTGCAAAACATAGTAGTGCTTTTAAAATGATCTGGAATCTTGCAAGTTCACTTTCTATTTTAAAAAAAAGAATATCCAGACTGGATCTTCTGAGCATAGAAGAGTCTGGGCCGTAAGTACAGATAGAGTAGAGGCGACAGAAACTGTGCAACCCTTTTCACCAGTATCAGACAGCTAAAGCTCTTTAGGCAATCGTGCATCGGCCACACAAAGCAGACAGAAGATCCTCCTAAACAAGCTGCTTTGTCACAGCACATTTGCATCCAGCGAGTTTGTTTTGAGCTCTGCTGCGCTAGTGCGCATATTTGACTTCCCTCGCTAACAAAGGGGCTTAGGGATCAGAACGACGCGGGAGTCTCAGGTCTGCTGTGTGTTAAGAGGGGAAGCCAAAGAGTCAAAGACACTCCTCACCTCGGTGTGGAAAAACGGTTTGCAGTGAGAAATGAAGAGACACATACTTTAGATTACCTTATCTGGAGGTAGCAATACCGTTAGCTGCTGCCATAGAGAAGTAATTTTGCAGCTCCATTGCTCATCTGGCTCATGCATATAATTTGCTACTTTTTATCAGTGCTAGGAATTACTGCTATACTACGTCTACGTCTGTTGTCAACAGTAATGTGAGACTAAACCCAGTCCAAAGCAGGTAATCTACAACAACAACTAATCCTGTTGGATAACCCAGCCCAATCCAGGGGGTCATCAGTTCTGATCCTGGAGGGCCAGTGTCCAGCACAGTTTGCTGGTTTCGCTGTTCTACACATGTACTAAGCCTGATAGTTAACTGCCAAACTGGATCAGGTGTTCATTTAGGAGAACGTCTCCCATCTAGGACTGTAAATTAAGACTCGAATCAGTGAATCTAACGCAACTTGACTCAGACTGGAGGCAGGAGACTGCTGAAAAGTTAGGGAAGTAAACAAGCCTTTAATTCCTAACCTTAGATGCATGTCTTGTGCTGTTTTGCTCAGGTTATGCGCAGTGCAGGGGAAATACAGGGTTAAGGTTTTGAGTGTATTGTGGGATTGTTGTTGATTCACTGCTGTTGTCTTCGCACCAATAGTCACGACTGTGAGGCAAAATATCCCCGGTTTCTTTTCATTTCTCTTGTTGGCTCAGTCATTTTATGATTGAGCTATCTACAATAAATGTGTTTAAAAAAAGTACTAGAAAAATAAAACGGAAATGTAGCAATAAAAAGTGGGTACTACCCCATGTGGATATTACTCTGCCATGCAGAGATAGTAAAAGGAAACAGCACTCTTTACTGTAATGCTGGTTTCATGCTCTTCACAGTGGCAGTATGTGAAAGTTCCAAAAACAACCAATAAAACCTTTGGTCAGAACATAACACAACATATACAAGTGAGTAAATGTGAGCCAGAACAACATGTCTTTCATGTAGTTCGCATAGTATGAGAGTATGCTAGCTAGCTAGTGTAATGACTATTGTAGCTGAATTTAGCTAGTTACACATCACATTTCTTTAAAACTTAAACTTGAATCCCAGGCCCGGGCTGCTTTGCCCTCAGAATCCGAGAGAGCCCAATTAGCAGTGGTCTCTCATTTCCTCGCCCTTAATGTTGGCCAGCAAAGTCATATTCTAGTTGTTGCAGTGGAGCTTAGGATCCATCAGTCATGATAGCAGAACCAGCCCTCAGTGTGCTATACCAGTGACGGGTCCAAATTCAGACGATTTGTGCTTGCGGTGCTTGACTAAAAATGTTCAAATACAGCAGGTTTTAAAACAGCTAGAGTACTAGTATCTTTCCATTTGAAAAATATCCACGCTGAGAGAGGAAGAGAGAAATTCCTATGGTGGAAGGCAAAATTGAGAGGGTGGATTGAGCATATATGTGAATTAGTGTGGCAGTTTTTCCAATTTGGCTGGTCTGCTGGATAAGATATTCTCTCACTCAACTGCACACTTTCAGGAGGAACAGCGGGGTCAGGAATGTACTTGCTTTCAAAACCTTCCCCCTTCAAGAATCTCCTGACGATGATCTTCAGTAGTCTTTAGCACTGTCTAAAGCTACCCATGTATTTCTAAAGCGGCGCAATCCATAAATCAATGCGATGCACCAGAAGCACTTTTGCTGACAAACGGTAGAATTCCCACAGTGATGGCGAGCACAAAACGAGTGAATCCCACACTTTCATCGTGACTACTTTGATTTCCAAACAACACATCAGACCCAATTTTCCACTTTTACAATTGAGCAGGCACTTAGCCATAGGGGAAAATAGGCTTCTCTGTGACATGGTGGTTACGACACTCAGCACACAAAAAAAACACGGGGCCTTTTTGTTGCCCTCCTTGATAACACACAAATCGGCTCGGGTTTTCGGCCACCCTTTATCTAACACACACGTTCAATCCGGCAGTCCGAGTGAGATAAATCTGAAGGCACGCGGCTTTCACCTCAAACCGCAGCCTGAGCGGGGAGGAAAAAATAAAGACATCAACCTCTCGTATCACACGTCTCTATCGGCTGGGCACAAAGAGTGCAGGCTCAATGGGAAATGCTTTCAGCTCAGTTCAGTGAAATAGACCCCTCGTTGAACATGTTACATATACAGGGAGTGACAGAGGGACAAGCCGAAGCATCCCTCACTTCACCCGGTCTACTGAAGGCTAAACGGCAGTGGCAACGGCCACTTACTGCTTTTTGTATAGACTCAGGCTACTGGGCTCTCTTCTTTAGTTTACAAGATTCAGCTAAGCTTAACCCAGTAGTAGTCAGAGGTGAGCATCACTGTTTGTTTTCTATACTGTTTAAGTATAATAAAAAATTACATAATTATTATATAACATAGATAATAATGAATGGTTAATATTCTGTATAAATATCAATATGAATTTTCAGTCTATCATAAACAGAACACTTACCAGATTCACATTATATCAAAACGCAGAAAAACAGGAAAATACAAGGTCTTTAAGTGACAGTAACAAATTCATTCAGCAAGGAAGCCCTAAAACTTCTCTGATACAATCTCACTACCTTAATGCTGAGAAACATCCAATTCTGCCTTGTGTTTTAATAAAATAATATAAGAATAATATAATATAAGACAGGATATGATATTTTAGTCTGGCAATTACTACAGTAAAATCCTTTTACTTTTAATATGAGCTTAATGTAATTTCCTAGACTGATATGTTTAGTTGTTTTGTGTCTTTTGCAACATGATCTCATTTAGAAACAAACATACAGGTCGATTGTTTCAGTCCAAAAATACAACCTATTTGGTAGGGTTTTTATTTTCTACCCGTCGACTAGTGGCAGTGTTGAGCAAAATATCCACAACCACATACACACATGCACGAAGAACGTTTTGTAGATTAGAAAATGAATAGACAGAAATTGCTGGAGAAACAGTAAACATTTATCATAGAATAAGGATTTAGAATAAGGGTGAAGGTTAGGTGTAGATTAAGGTGTAGGTTAAGCTTAGGCTAAGGTTAGGTTTACATGTATATAGCCTTGACTTTCCTAGTCTTTCCTTCATCGCTAGAGGTCACGTTTCCTCTGAATGTAAAAATGGGTCATTTTACAAGACGAAACAAATGACTAGTGTGGTCATTTTCTCTGTGAGATCAGGCTGGCCTTTACAGTGTATTGACCAGTGTGATCCAGTGTGACAGCCAACATGATGTGGCTACATTAATGATGCAGTAAAATCACTTATTGCTTGATATATGTGCAGTAAAATGCTGCTTTTAACGCAGAAGCATAGCTGGGCACTGCACTGTATAGCAGAACGTTGCAGAACGATGCATTTGTTTTTGTCCAGTTGTTACTAACAAGTGAAATGTGTTTCTACGTGGTTTCTGTGACATGCCACTCACAGTGAATGGCACAAAATACACATGAAACAAAATAGCCATGCACTCCTGGGCACCCATGTGTAGATAGATGAAAGGCAGTCAGTTCAAACACAGTTGAAATTGCGAGACCACAGATATTACTAGTTTTTCATTTTCCACTTTAACAGTAGTTCCACACTGCAGAGTTTTAATCTTCTGAAAATGCATCTCACTGCTGGAGGCTGTGTCTGTTTATGGCACCTCTATGACATCGGTATAGAAAGAGTGGCCAAAAAAGGAAGAAAGGATCAGGACTGGATTAGGCTTAATATAGCCGATACCCAATCCGTTACAATACGCCCGGATTGGCAGCACTCCCCATCGACAGGATCAGACTGGAACACTGTTCGTTTTCAATGTCAAGTAATGAGAAAATCATGGCAAAAATGCTTTAGAAAATGTGTCAAATCTGCAATGAGCATCTTTGCGGTGAGCTCCAAATAAGAAATAATAAGTGTTAATAACCCACACATGCAATGCTTATATGCACAAGCAAATGTCACAGAAAGTCTTACTGGTAAAATTGTCCCCTTCCGCAGGGGCACTTAAGCATTTCAGTTTAATTCAGCTCTGGTGTTCTTGGCTAATTTGTATTGGTTTCTGAGGAGATGCTTTTCCTTCACTTGATAATAATTCATTATGTGGCCTTTAGCTCTCAGCTCCGCCTTGTCCAGATTGATCGCCCACTGTAAAAGCAGACTCTTCCATCTAAGTGCATAATTGTTCTTTGTTCACTGTAATCCATTCAGACAATATCCATTGATCTTGCCAAAAATACAGTCTGAATAGCCACTCTGCATGCAGGCCTGCGCTACAGTGCGAAGATTAGCAGTGTGGGGTGGGCTTACTTCCCCTTCCCCAAAAACGGAACGACAGTCCAGTTAATATCCGTCCACCCAGGGGAGGACAGAGCAGATGCGAGTTCTGACCTCCACACCAAGCGAAGAACACATACACACACACACTCATTACAGCATGCTGCCTCACACAGGCTATGAAAGAGGCAGGAGGGCAATGTGGGAGTAGGGTGTGAGGCACACCGTGGATGTGTAAAAAGGCATCAGTTAGTGATAGAACCGCAGCAACATTGGAATGCTTTTATGTGTAAAAAAAGGTTGGTGTGTAGTTGCTCTCCAAATTACATGGTGTGGTTGATTTGAAGGTGCAGTGGGCGCAGCCTGTTGAAAAATGTAGTCTGCTCTGATGAGTCTTCAACTGAGCCACACAGATGATAGGGTCAGAAATTGGCACCAGTAGCTTGAATCAATGGACTTAACCTTTCTTGTGTTAACAATTCAGGCTGGTGGAGTTTTTTTTGTTTGATTGTTTTGGCACACTTTTGTTCCATTAACACCAATTGCTCATAACAAAAATGTCAGAGGCTATTATTGCTGACCATGTGCATCCCTTCATGGCCACAATTTACCCAGCTTCATCTGATTACTACCAGTATGATAATGCACCATGTCACAAAACAAAAGTCTCTCAAACTGGTTTCATGAACATGACAATAGGTTCAGTGGTCTTCAGTGGTCTTTCCAGTACGTGGGTCCAATTTAACAAATTTGGGATGTGGTAGAACAGGAGATTTGTAGCATTAAAGATATAGACTTCTCTTCATTGTTTTTAGGAGGGTTAGTTGTTTGTGAACAGTGTGCTAAACTAACCCTGCCATGTGGAGGCTGTACTTTAGCCTGGCTAGCTCTCACTGCGAGTTGTTTACATTTTTCAAAACAGTGCTCTATTACAAGCACCAAGTTCGATATTCATTCAATAATATATGAGAGTGGAATCTATGACTTATACACACAGTGCAGTCATTCCAAAAGCAGTTCTTTTTAATTTTAAAAGGGTAAATCTGTTCAAATTCACCAATGACATTGCTGACAATCTGAAAAGACATATTTTCCTTAAACCTGTTTAACCATATAAAAACCAATGTACCATGTGTTAGTTTTTGTCTAGATCTCTCATTCTAATTTTTGTATGGTTGCATTGACTGTATATGTCAGTTATATTAGTCATATTGTGGGTGACCTACTAATCTGGGCGCCACATCAAAAGTATCTCTGTTACGGTGTGTCGAGCTTGGAGTTGGAGGCAAGCGTAAATGCAGGTCTTTAATGAAATGAAAACCAAACAGAACACAAAGATATACAAACAGGAGAACAAACCAAAGACTGAAACTAACAAAGGAAACAAACAGAAACAGAACAAAACCAAACAGACCAAGCTAACACACTGTAAACTGACATGAACACAAACCAACATGGTAATGCATACATGCACAAGACCAGACAAGGGACGACTGAAACAAAGGGGTATTTATACAGAGGCTAACAAGGGAGTCATTAAGAACACCTGGAACTAACAAGGGGGCGTGACAACAGAGGAGGCACAGGTGGAGTCACTAATGAACAGGAGGGGCTAGAACTGACAAGACAAAAACAGATCCTAAGCTTGGGAGCACATGGCAACAGAAAACAGGCAGACATGACAGAACAGGGGCAGGCATGACAATCTCATTCTACTTGATGCACAAAACAGTGAAAAACTAATATACTAATATATATCATAAAATGAAGTAATAACAATAAATAAATGAAACCCTGGCAAAATCTGAGATATCATGATTCACTGAATCCTTCTCTTAAGAACTGTAATCAAACGGCCAGTTTGCCAGTGTGCTCACTTTTTCTATAAATAAAAAGGGTGTGTGTTTGAGTGTGAATGGATACACACACAGCGAACAGGGTTAGAGGTTAGAGGTTGGAAGGTGTTTGAAACAGACCTTTGGTGGATCTGGGGTAATTGCTTCAGTGAACTCTTCAAGGCCTTCTGCACAGTAATGGCTGTTTCATAACACATCAGAAATATTTCCTTTCATGGCCCATAACCGTTTCAGCAAGAGGTGCTATTTTGACAAATATTGCAATAGACAGGCCGATTTAAAGATGGCAGCCACGGGGGATAGACACAGAAGATGATACTAAATGGGAGATATTATATGGAAGAGCAGGTTAAGGAGGCAGGGAGACTAACGGTTACTGCTAGCATAAGCAATGTGTGTTTACTCTCTACCACTACATACGTATACAATTCCTAATCCCTTCCGGAGCCAGGGTTAGCAGTGAGCACAAAATTATTGTGAGCCAAGCACACAGTAAAACCACATGCAAAGCACACACACACAAGTTTGCATTTTTAAGTTTTGCACTGGAGTTACCTGAGACCCTGTAGCTGCTCTGTACACTGTGTAAATAATTCTGGATAAATAGACCAATAGAAATGATCTAAATTACTTGGAATAAACTCATATTTTACATTAACTTCCTCCCAACAGGGTCAAAAATTGTCCCATTAGTCCACGCTAGTAGCTAAAAGACTGTCCAGGCTAGCTTGCCTTTTGTTTTTATGTTATTATATAAAATGACAACACGAGCTCATTACAATATTTTCCATGACTTTTAAGTACTTTTTTTAGTTAGTTATTTTTCAAAGACTATTCAGTACTGGATTTTGGCATGACTTTCCAGGACCTGTATGAACACTGTTTTAAAGTTAAGGACAGGTTTGCCTTTTCCTGTAAAGTCACTATTTTGGAAGTATGGGTTTTTTTATTGGAAAGAGATGATATGCACAATAATGGGAATTGTGCAAACTCCATACCTCATGTGCCTCAAACTCTATAAACTTTAACTGTCGACGCTTTAAGTGTGCTAGGTGTTCATCCATTTGAAAATCTCATTAAATATTTAGGTGGAGTTAATGGGGTATTGGGGTAATGAGGTAAGTAAGTTATTAAGTAAGTATAGTTTGGAGTATAAATTAAATACTGGAATTCTGTGCTCACTTAGCTTCATATTTCCTTCAGCCTCTCATTTCGTATTGCAACAGAACTTAGCCTTCAAGCTGCACTCTCTGGAATGATTTGGATTCTGCTATTCGCTCCATTTAGCCAATCTAGCCTGATATGAGCATGTCAGACAAAGCTTCATTCTACCCAGTGGAAAAAAATGTTAAAAAAGATGTAAATAAGATGCCTTTTAAAGACTCTCATGGTTTGTCAAAATATTGGCAAATGTAAAAGTTTTCGATGAGTCATTTAAGGACAACTCCTAACTTCCATATATTGGTCAGAACTGTACATATCCGCTACTGAAGTAGCGTCACTGTAGCTCAACACACTTAAGGCCAATGTGTGTATCTGTGTTACATCGATGGCATAAGCACAGTGTAGGTATAGTGTAGCCGCATACCCTATGCTGTTCCCTGTACCTCCTCAGAAATGTAACTACACGTTGCAGCAACATAGACCACAGCAACCGTGATTGGTCCAACTAGTAGCATCAGATTGCCGCTATTTTTAAAACCAGTTGGATGAACTGAATCGGTTCAATCTTCAAGTCTTTTCCCTTTTTTTAATGCATTGCAATAAAAGAACTGATAGTGGACAGCTATTAACTACAACTCCTACACAATCCACTCAGTTTCAGTTGCCAGTATTCCAAAGAAGGTACCACAGTGGTATGAAAACCCCATTGCCAACAAGTGTTTTTATTGTTTAATTGCAGAGCAACACAGATGCACCTACACAAAAGTATGGATGCTCACAATGATGTAGGCCACTTGAACAGGCTACAGCGTAGGCTCTGCATTTTTGCAACACAGAAGCCTAATTCAGTCATTAGCGTGGAAAATGCTAACTGATGGTTAAGTCACTGCACTGACTAGCATCACATTGAATGATGGGAGAAAGGGACAGCCATCCTACATAACCTGGCCCGAAAGATGGCTCTAGCATCACCTGTGAATGCACTCACAATCTTCTGATGATAGGGCCAACACTCAGGAGCCCACCATTCAATGTTTAAAGGCCTTATTTAGAAAATTCCAACAAGCATGTAGACCTAAATCACTCTGAGTAAAATGTAGTGATAGAAATGAGTACAATTTGACTAACAAAAGAAAAGAAAGGTAGACATTACATTACATGTTAGCTAGAGCAAAACTAAGGGAGCTCATTTCAAATCCTAAAC
Source organism: Salminus brasiliensis (assembly GCF_030463535.1). Lineage (NCBI taxonomy): Eukaryota > Metazoa > Chordata > Actinopteri > Characiformes > Bryconidae > Salminus > Salminus brasiliensis. The sequence continues at coordinate 65,062,601 of NC_132878.1, read as the reverse complement.
ATGCCATTTGCTGTAACTGTGCACACTGCATTTTTCACCACACTGTATTTAAATACATATGTATTTAAATACTTAGGCGGTGCAGTGTGTCAAAGTCAGGGGTCTCAATCCTGCATGTTACAGCATTCATCCATCCATGTAAAATATAAAGGATGAAGTCTTCTCCTTCCTCCCCTCCCCCGTCTTTCTCTCTGCTTTATGCTCTCTCTCTCTGAGCTGTATTTAGAGCTGCCTCAGCAACCCAGTAGCTCTGATTACTCCAGCGGCTCGGAGAGACTCTCATTATTAAATTGGGAGAATAAAAGCGCCTCTCGTCTGGCGGCTGGCTGCATGCGTGGCTGGTGGCGCTTCAGAAATAGGGGCCTGATCACCTCGCCAGATCAGACGGAACGCTCAGGCACATCAGCCCCGCTGATGATATCAGACCTGCTGTCAATCACGCAACTCCCTCACTCCCCGCTACAGGAGAGAGAAGCAGGGAGGTCAAGAAATGGACGAAAGGAAACAAAAATAGACTTTCGACAGGATCCACAGGGAGTGCAGTGTGGGGGTGATGTTTTTGCGGTTGATGGCGCTCCAGCTGGACTGACCTCTGCCAAAGCCGGGGAGAGAGAAAGAGCCGCTGAGCGTGACTCACCTTCTCCAGCACAATTAGCGTAGGATTGCAATTGGCCTGGACCATGGCTTGCCATGCGTGTCTATGGGGACTGACATGTAATGAGGCCAATTGATTCTCTTCCCTCTGGGTGTAGGGCCCTGTCAAAACTGATACTCTTTCTTCCTTGCGCGTAGCGTGCACGAGTCACCCACTGACAGCTTAAGAAATTGTTTTCCATACAGGCTTGGCAGTGACTGATTTTTTGCATAATGATAAATGAGGCATGGAAGGTATGGTAGGTTTTCTGTCAGGCCCCTAGCGAAATAAACTAACACGGGTGGATTAATGAAGTGAGCATATCAAAGGTAAACGTGACACTACAAGTGAACGGTCCTTTAAAACTGTTAAACATTCCTTTTGTACTGGTTAGAACCCCTGTTTGAGAAATGGACAATAACTATTCTACTCCTTAAGGGACCCATAACCTACTTTTTTATTCTCGGTTATTTTGTTCCCCTGACGTCTACTAATAATGTTTGTTTATGCGGAAACAGTCCAAATTCCAACCTAGAAATAAACAGATTGCTTTTGTTTAAATGTCTTTAAAGGGATTGAATCATATGTTGTTTTATGGTATTTTCCCCCTCTGATTATCTCATTATAATATTTGATGTTCCAAAAATAGTTTTAAGTGACAATTTCCAACCTCTCGCTATACTTCAGAATCACTTTGCCTGTTTTGTGGCTGCTTCACTGTTAGCAGAGCGTTCTTTTTAGCGTATGCTTCATTCTTTCTCCCTCCGGACATATCCATGATCCAAAGGCTTCAATTTTATTTTATTTTTTTTCAAATTTCTGTGGAGACATTACACAAAACGGGAACTTTTGGGGTATGTTTGGATCAGCGGTATATAAACGCTTGGAGGAGGAAGAATAAAGTATATGCTGAATAAGAACCCCCCGTCTAGCTTGATAATACTCTAGGCCTGCTTTGCTTCCTCTGGCACTGGAATCTGCAGTGTGTGCAGGGCAAGACGGAATCAATCAAGTATCAGGAAATCATAGGAAAACATCATGCCTTCTGTTCTGTCCCTTACAACAATCCAACAGGACAATAAAAGCAAGCATATCTCAAAGTCCACCAAGGATTGTTTTCAGAAGAAGTACTGGAGGTTTCTGTTGTAGCTGTCACAGTCGCCTGCCCCATAGAAAATCTTTGGTTGAATTTAAAGAACAAGGTTGCAGCACGGAAATCCAAGAATATTAGTGAACTGAAGGCCACTGACCTTGAGGAATTGGCTAAAATTCCTTTGAAACGCTGCCAGAAGCAGGTGTCTGGTCATGCGCCACATTTGCATCAGGGTCAGAACAGTAGAAGGGTGCTCTACTAAGTACTAAAGACGCTTGTCATGAATGGCTTGAATAATTGTGAGTCATTATTAATTTTGTGTTGTTATTAATTAGAGCTGAATTCTTGTTTGATCTGTTTATTGCAGCTGGACATTTTCCACAATATTGCTAATAAAACAAATTTGCAACGAGGTTAAATCATTTAGATTGCTACTGTAGTTTTTCTGACACCACAAAATGTACCACAATACATTTAAAACAAGCTGTTTTGCAGTTTAATTGGTATAAATTATGTATAACCTGGTGAGTTAATGGTTTGAAATTTTAACAAATGTTTACATTTGTGTCAGATTCTCTTTTTCTAGTGCTTGAAGATTCCTTCCTTCCAAGGTGGTCCTTTTTTCAGGCGCCTTGCAATGATTTCATCCAAATTGGTTCAATGTTTGTCTTTTCCTTTGACAGAGGAGCCATTTTTTCCTCTTAGATCTCTCTGAAGATGTCCATCCCTTCATTTTCTTATCTCCACGGCACACAGCTCAGAACAATGGGTGCTGGAGTGAACGAGGGAAAGACAGTTTCAGCAGCAGAAACCAATCCTTGGTAGGCTCAACTCCTAACCAATCAGGAGGCACGAGCACAAGTGAAGAAGGCATGAAAGGAGCTTCATGGAGGAAATGGAGCGAGAGAAGAATCTCCCACGATGCATTTGCCACTTTAGAGCTGCGCATAAGCACACACACACACACACACACACACACACACACACACACACACACACAAAGGGCTATGCAAATCCAACCACTCAATCAGAACTCTAAATACAGAAAAAACAGTACACAAAACACAGGAAAGTGTGGCTATTAATAAAGTAAATATGATACAAAGAGCTTTTTGAGAAGGGGGGGGGGGGGTTATAAGAAGCCTCACGGCCCTGCGCTTTCATCTAGCAGCTAATGGACCCTGGACTAAGCTTTTCTCCAAACAATTACATACTCACAATCAAGACCAGCTACACTACAAGAGCATCGCCACTGCAACGTTCTGTAATTAAACAAGGCCTGATTGATTACAAGTGTCATTTAAAATGCTCTCAAAAGCTCATCAGCTGAGCTGGCCTGTAATAGGCTCATTCATTAGGGGTTGTCTGGGCAAAACCCTGGGCCACAGTGGTCTGTGGAGACCAGCTAATACCGAAGAAAGACAGAGAGTGTGCAGCTGCCCTGCACAGTTTCAGGTATTTTCTCCCACCAACACACCTAGTCCAGCTCACTAGCTGAGGAGCTGGATCAGGGGCGTTGAAATTGTGCAAGGCAATGGCTACCATTTTGGTATCATTAAGCATTTATTAAAAGCTAAACAACTTCGTGTACAATGTAATACATTTCATGGGCACAGAGCCAAAGGAATTAAACCATATGTCATTCGTTTCATTTGATTTGATTTACCTGCGCTGTGGAAGCTCCACAATTCACGTCCCACTGGTCAGAATCCGAAAGAAATGCAGTGAAAATGAAGACCAAAGAGCATCTTAACAGACAGAATTTTATAGACAAACACAAAAAGGGGAAAGGCCACAAGTAGTATCCTAGTAGTTGTGGTGGCTTGGAGGTTAGAACACCAGGCTATTGATGACTCGGGCCAGTGTTGAGCCCTTGAGCGAGGACCTTAAGCCTGTGTGTGTGCTTACTGTCACTGTAACAAATGTTTAATATGGGTGTCTTTGTGATTTGTTGTTTTGGCCAAAATAAATAATTTAAATGTCTGAAGCACAGATAAGACTGATCATTTCTTAACAAACACCATTCCTACAGTAAAGCATGGGGTTGGCAGTATGTTGTGTGGATGCTTCTCAAAAAGTCCAGATCTTAATCCAATCACCAATTGGCACTACATGAATAATGGGCTCCAGTGTCAGTACATGGGCCATGGATTTACAATTATTTAAAAATTGATGGCAAACTTTGGTTGATTGATTCCAAACTTTTGAACATTAGTGTATATCATTTCGGCCTGTCCACAATGTAAATAAGTGAGCACCTTTAGACACTCCTACTTCCACCACTACAGCCTGGCAGGTCCCTGTCATCTAGGTGGGCCTGCTAGAGGCTGGTGTATAAATACAAAAGCCACACTTTGACAGTGACTGGAACTAGCTGGGACTTCTGCTTAGCATACAATGTGCTACATCGCCATGACAGCTGACACCTATGGTAACCAACAGAAAAGAAATCCCAGTACCCATGTGGCTGAGAATTCTTCTAGCTTAATAATAACACACAGTAGAATACATCTCTCTCCTCAGCTTTAAGATCGCCAAAGCTCCCTCTTATGAGCTACTTATACAGTAATGTCCTCCTCCAAAAGAGCCTTCCATACCACTCTAAAAGCCTACGAAAAGCCCCCTTGTTAGGTCTTTACTTTGAACCAGCGGCATTCTCCATGGGCTGTTATGGGAACAGTGCTTTTATAGGCTTGGTTAACGGAAGCTCTTCTCCTAGCTCAAGCAATGACTAAGCCCTGGGCTTGCGGACACCACTGTTACTCTTGTGTGAAGGGCACAGCTCATTTGGTGATATGCGTATGTTGAGACGTACGCTGAGAACCAGACAATGGTGAACACTTTGGGTTCTTTTAAAATTTGAATGTTGTCTCACTTTTTAGCCATGTAGGAAAAATGTACTTGCGAAGGATTTGTTCATCTAAAACAGTTATTTGCTCATACTTTGGATATGTTTTGCTTTGAAATCCAGAAATGTCTTTCTTTGTACAAGGACATCAAAGAGCATCAATATGACTATATAATGATTTCCAAATTATTTATACACTGCTGCTCTCAGACTGGCATTTCATTCCCCACCTAAGAGACTGTAGCACAAAGAGTGTTTGGGCACTATAAGACCCTCTGAATAAAAGTGAATGAATAAATGAAAATTAATTAGCTAAAAAAACGTAGTACATATTGAAACCCATAAAAGGTGAGTGCTGACTTCCCAACCAAGGGATGAATTACCTTTTCCACTGGCATTATTTCCAAGGTAGCAGCCACAAATAGAAAGAAAACACCCAGCTCAATGGATTTTAAATGAAGCAATCAAGATGTGATTGATGTGTAGACCCATAGCCTTAACCAGAGACATTACATATGAGGAGACTGGTCACTGTTTGAAATAAGAATGGGTTTCAAGTTCTTGTAACACTCAACACTTCTATCAGCAGTCACATTATTTATAAATACCAGTGACCCAGTTCCACTGGTAGCCATACATGCACATGCCATAAACAGTACCTCCATCATGTTTGACACATGATGTGGTATGCTTCAGAATATGAACCCACACACAAGTTCATTTTGGCTTTATTTCTCCAAAGGATCTTGTGCTTGAATTGGGTATGTTTACTATCAGTGTAATCTGACCTGTAATCTGTTCTTGAATGTTACCAGTAGTTTGTGTCTTGAAGTAAACCCTCTATGTTTAAGCCCCCTGCCAGTACATCAGTACCTAGCTTGCTTAGTTAAAGCTAGTATTACCTTGGCAAGGCAAACACTGCGGGGTTTCTGTATTAAACGTTGATGTTTAATGGCTGTGCTGGACGATGTTCAGGATTTTGTGACTGCATGTTGTCTTTTATGCCAGACCCATGGCTGTCCATTAGCATAGTGCTAACTGCATGCTGACGTTGTCTCACGCTCGAATCAAACCCCATTGGGTTAATTTCGAACAGACTTGTTTGAGTGGATTCCAACATTATTTGTCATTCCAATACCTCCTTGACGTGGGCTTTATGCATGCAGATTACATGATGCTAACAGATGAATTACGTGTGTTGGCTAGCATTAGCTTGCTAGTGCTACATTAGCCTAGAAGTTGTAGTGCAAGACTACAGAGCGAAACTGTAGCATCATTATTACGAGACACTGTGCACTTCCTGGCCCTGATTTAGCAACACAGCAAACAGAAAAAGAAATCATAAACAATCTAATGGGTCCATACTGGTGCGGAACAGAGCGGTGCAGCCTTAGTAACCATTAACCTTAGTAATCAGCCCTGCCGTGGAAAAGAGACCTAGGTGTCCCCAAACTTTCAGGTAGTGTGGGCATGTGTGTGTGGGAGAATGAGAGTGAAAATGGAGACAGAGACAGACAGACAGATAGCCAGACAGACAGACGGATAGAGAGAGAACAAGCACATGTGGTAATGTGGTAGACACTGGCTGCCAGTGTTCTCTCCTTTCCTCTGACTGTGAAGGAGAAATCTGCCCAGGACCAGTTTCTTGGTGCCTCGGGGCAGACTCCTGCAAATGAATATGAGGCAGCCGTTCAGCAAAACCACACAAAGGAGCTTGTGCAGGGAGGCTGATTGTCACTGAAATGTGTGATATTACAGTCCATTTGTTCAGTGAAGAGTGCAGCCTTTTGTTTTAGGTGTGAGTCCTATTTCCACGAGAGGAGGTGACATAGGCGGCGGAGAACCGGCTTCGCCCCCCCTGTCCGCAGGGTTACATCAGCAGTAATAGGTTCAGGCTAGTGGACAACGGTGCATAGCAACACAGCGGACCTCACAAGTGCACAGGGCCGAAGGTGAGAGGGAGAGCATTAATCACAGATGAGAAGTGTTAACCCACCATCAGCGTTTCCCCCACTCCCCCTCTCCCTCTTGCCGCTGTCTGTGGGCAGTCCCACAATGCACTGCTAAAACCTGCCACCGCTGGGAACAGCAAGTGCGTGCTCAGTATTCTTCCAAAGCCCCCGAAGTAAATTAACACATTTTCCATAGCTAATGACTCCCGAAGCTGGCGGGGAGGTGGGGGGGGGCGGGGTACGTCAGCTGCAGATGGGGTTTTATGCAGAGATGGAACAGCCAGAGATTTCACTGTGCTGTGTTTTGAAACCCCTGGAGAGCAATGTGGCATATGCTCCTTCTACAGAACGTCTTGCTCTCTTTACCACTACTGCAGTGTAGCTACACAGTCATCAATCTTAGGGATATATGGAATGATATGGAACTACTGGCCCAATAACCGATAGTTTAGCGCTGGGTAACACGCCATATATAGCAGTCTACTGGTATTAGTGCCACACAACAACACTGATTCTCAGTTTTAGCCATGTCCAGTCTAATCAAAACAAGCTACAGCGGTGATTGAAGTTTGTGAACCATTTAGAATGTTCTATATTTTGGCATAAATTTGACCTAGTTTGTCCTAAAAGTAGATAAGGAGATGTTTGAGAAACTATTTTGGCATTGAGTAGCGGCACTCATAGACAGAATAGTTTCATTAACAAAAAGTAATGTAAACTTTAATGTCACCCAATACTGTGTAAAATACAGTCATGTAAAAATAATAGAACACTCTTTATATATATTAATTATAACACTTTATTATTAACATTTAGATCTATATATAATTTCGATCTTGCAAACAACATCTATAGATGAAGGGTATTTAACTATATCACATTTGGAAAAATCAAAATTTTAATGATCATTTATTTAAAATAAATTCATAAAAATGCCAATTCTTTTAGTGAGGGGAAAGTTAGAACCCCCTAATAGCTGGTATTTTGACTATTTGTTAAATATCCTCGATTAAACATTTCCTATAACCATCTAGCAGCTTCTAACATTGACTGGGAGGAAGTGTTTCCCATTCCTCCATGCAAAAATCTTTCAGCTGAGAAATCAGAAATATCAGTGAATGAATATTATGTTGCATTTATACTAGTTTAGTTTTACAGTTCTCAATCAATGCTTAATCAGCATGAGCTACATCCATGGGTGCCTCAACATTGGCTGGCTGGCTAACCAAAAGGTATTAAGATATTTGCGTTAATCAGCACCTGAAATCAGCATCTCCTGTCGGTAAGGCCACTGACCTACTCTGTTTGCGTAATCAATCACAGTGCTTCTAGATTGAGAGAAACCAATAAGGGCTGTGTGACACTGACTGAGAGTCATCTTCTTGCAAGCAGCTTAAGATTACAGCATTATGAGATTCATAAGAGCTCTGCCTGAATGACAATGCAAAAAAAGTGTGAGAGAGCCAGAGAGAGACAGAGAGAGAGAGAGAGAGAGAGAGAGGGGAGAGAGCCAGACAGAAAAAGATAAAGGAGAGAAAGAGAGAGAGCGAGAGAGGGAAAACGGTAAGAAAGAGATTATCACAAGAAGATCATACTCAGATTCATACATCAGCTCACTCTGTGGGCTTCCCATTATCATGCAACTCTATTTAATTACTTTCAGACTGACGCTTCCTTACGGCGTAATGATGCGTGCAGCCTTACTAATGTCTGAGCCGCGTGGAAATGAATAGCCGCGGCCTCCACATCCATTTCTGGTCGTGGAAAAACCTCATTAAGCAAAGGTGCTGCACTGCTGCTCAGCCTGGAAAAAAAACAAAAAAAACACAACGGGACACGAGGTGTGGCCTGGAAAAACAAATGCAGAGAAAAAGAGACGACTGACGTCTGAAAAAAAAAAAAACATGACAGAGCTCCCTCTACAGCTCTTCTGTAATCCTCGTAATTATCTCTCTGTGTGTCAGCAGTGGGGAAAGGAAAGATCGAGCTGTCGCCACTGTAGTTCACATCGAAGCCTCTTTCAACATGCCACATCCATCTCCATACCACTGCATTGAATTAACCTCAGAGGTTACGCTCATTAATAAAAATGAGATAAGAAATTATTACTTGGGCACTTTGTATGCTGTCAGACAGCTGCCCTGCAATGAAGGGGAAGACAACCAAAATCTGCAGATCTACTGGGTGCTTGAGAGAGTGAGTGAGAGAGAGAGAGATTAAAAAAACAACACCACACAGTTTAAGATACACCCTTAAAAATAAATGTGCTACAAGAGGTTCTTTGAGTTATGCCACAGAATAACCACTTTTGCTTCTATAAAGAACCATTTTTGTAAGACATCTGCATAAAGAACCTTTTAAGAAGTCACTGCAATGGATGGTTAAAGGTTCTTCAATGAAACCAAAAGAGGTTCTTCAATGGCATCGCTCAAAGAAGTCCCTGTGTCACCTTTATTTTTAAGTGTAGACAGTAGGAAAGAAGAATAAAATATGGAAGAAATAACTGGACTGGAGTAAATACAGAGCGAAATCTGGTAGGTGACAAGCTGTGGGAAACCTTTATGTGAACTGGAACCTAACCCAAGTCTGGTAGGTATTTAAGAAACGATGTCCAAACCCAGCCGAACCAGACGAGACCCAACCACTCAGACTCAGACAAATATTTCAAGTTCTATTGGAGCAGAAAGACTGACAGTTCTGCCTATGCACCCAGACACAACTCAAGCTCCTACATTTTCCTCCCCGTTCAGTCAGGAAGCAGCTGAAACAGGAACAGACACATGGTGGAGCAGGGAGATTGGGCTGCTGCATGTTCCCTCAGTCCAATTATGAGCCTCTTCGTCTTGGCCTCAATGGCCAAACAAAGCTGCTTACAGAAGAAGCTAGGCTTAATGGGTTTCTGTAGCCATTTGGAAAATCAATTCTGAGCCCCTCTTAGATCGCCACTTAGACAAGCAGGTAAAGTCAAGTCACTAACTACATAGAGCTGAAAGAGGGAGCTGTTTTAGGGTGAAGGAGTCACTGGGGAGAAAAAAACAGGATAAATAGCTTTGACGTCTTGGATGGTTCATCACCAGCAGCTACTCAATTCAAGCCCTGGGGACCACACCAGCTAAACGCTTCTGCCTTCCCTACTCTAACACACCTGATTTAACCCATCATGTAATTCTTAGGCACTTCTTCAGTTGAGACAGATGTTCTAGCGCAGTGGACCACACAATTAAATGTCTGGCAGGCTAGATAAATAATTAAATAAATAAAGAGAAAGATAAATAATTAAAAGTCTTATCTGAGCCAGCTTTTCCGTAGTTGTCCACTGCAAGTAGAAAATGTTGAAAATACATTTGCATCGATTTCAAGGGAATGAAATATATTATTTGGAAAAAAGACACCTGCCTATTCATTTGTTTCTTGCAAAATCAAGGGCAATAAAAAGAATTTATCCTGCTTTTGTTGGAGTAACTGTCTCTACTGTTCAGGGAAAGGTTTTTTATTAGATTGTGGAGCATTGCTGTGGGGATTTGATTGCATTCTACAAAAAGAGCATCAGTGATGTCAGGATGTTGGATGTTCACCACTCTCATTACCAACTCTCCAACTCCTCCTAAAAGTATTGGAGCACCATCCATCATTCCACAGAACATAGTTTCACTGTTCCACAGCTCATTGCTGGGGGACTTTATGTCTGACATTATTGTATGGTGCCAAAAGGGTTCCTGTTTGTCTGCTCCAGAGAGTCCTATTCTATTGGCAATACTTCTCTACAGGGACTGTAGGGCTGATTGGCTTCATTACAAGGGGTGTCCACAAACATTTGGACATGTGTATGTTACATTAACACAATTACTCTGTGTGAGCTTACTTACATAGAACATATTTTATTTGTATAAAACAGGTTTTCTGACTTGAGAACTTGAGATTTGATCATCACCTAAGATGATATCACCAGAACCTCATTCTTAGTGTTCAATTAGAGCTTACAGTTTCCTTTACCCTGGGAAAAGCTCTGAATTTACATTATTCACAGGTGTCAACTGGTTGCTAACAAATCAAATGTGTTATATTAACAGCATTCTTTAAAACAAGCATGTGTTTATGTAGCATATTTCAATATGTGCAAGTAATTAACACATTTAAAGTATGAGTAAGTTTAAATTTCTCCAATGAACTAATTACTTTAAATCTTTGAGGGTGTGAAAGAGTAACATGTTAGAATAGCTTTAAACATTTACCTGAAACCAGATAAGTCTTCTATTATTAAAAACACATTCAATTACATTGGATTTTAAACAATGATTACAAATTGATTGATGATTTTCATCCAAATAAAAACTAGTAAAACTAAAATACAAAAATTCTCGGTGTGTGCAAAATCAAGCATGTGGCAAGGTGCATGCTGTTCATATTATCATTACTATTAGTAAAGGTACAATACAAAAATACTGTATACCGTGCAATGCTGTGTCTGAAACTGTTTAGCACCATGCTAACTGCTGAGGAATAAGCATTCATTATTTGTTAGCAACAAAGTTAGCCTTGCAGCTCCAGAAAAGACACCAAACATGTCTTGGCTCACCTGGTTTAGGGGAAATTTCAACAAACTGTTCGGTTTCAGAGAGGCATAGTGAGTGTGTGATGTGTGAGTACAGAGATCAGAGCAGCTGGGTACAGCTATGCTGACACAAACACACGTCTCGTCTCTTTCAATGTTTCTCAGAGAACTTAATTCAATCATTGTCATATTGATCTTGGCAGCAGCCATTCTCCTGACACTGTCCAGGTGTAACAGCGCTTGTGTTTAGAAGACTAAACGTTATTGAACTTGCAATAACTCCAGCCATTACCTATATAATATCTGGCAGCCTCTAAACACAGGCCTTATTCATAATTTGAAATGCACTGAGTAAGCATGGAGGTGCACACACACACACACACACACACACACACACACACACACACACACACACACACACACACACACACATACACCTGCGCAGTGGAAGATGTTTAGTGCAAGGACTGCAGAGGCAAATTACAAGGTACATTAGCTCCCTCCTTTTTCTGCTTTGATATTTGGGAGTGAACATAATTTAGGATAAGTGGAGCCATTTCAGGGTTTTGCTGCTAGTGGCTTGAAATTGATTTATCCATTATTATAAGTGAGGAACAAGATTCATGCAGAAAACACCAATAATGAGAAATGTTTCTGAATGACATTAGGCACTACGAAACTGCCCCAACATCTAATCCTACCAGTTTTATTGTGTGTGGACCATCTGGGATCTCCACAAACGTCCTGATAGCGTATATGTATATGTTTAGTTGGTAGTCAGGGTATAATAATACTTTTTAATTTTTTTTACTTGTTGATTTTGAGTTCAAGGTTCATAATAATAAGCGGGGGGAGAATGTAGTGTAAGCAACAGTGAATAATCAACAGTTCAAGGACCTGAAGGTATGAGGGGGAAAGTAAGGGTGGAGAAGCTCTCCAAGATATGCATATGCAGGGGCCAGACAAAATCTGCTCAATATGAAAAAGCCGCTTCAGATCAAAGTACACTATACAGATAAAAATACTGGGACATCTTCTTATTTATGGTTTCTTCCAAAATCAATAAGAATTATAAATAAACCATACTTCTTCACAAATCCTGTCATTCTTACTATTATTGTAATTGGGACACCTGCTTAATCATTGTTTCTTCTGGAATCAAGGGTATTAAAAAAGAGTTTATCCTGCTTTTGTTGGAGCTGTGGGTTTATCTGGGGGATCAGCTACTTGGCAAGAACGGCTAGGCCGACCAAACCTGGAACTGCTGCGTGAGCGTGGGTCGCTGGAACGAGAGTTGTGGGTCTATCTTGGATGAGAGCGAGCGAGCCTCGCTAAGTCGAGCAGAAGCTGGCCTTAACACACCGTGAGGAGTAATGGGAACCTCTGGCGCTACCTCAAGGTTCCAAACATGCATTTCTCAGCCTCAAACTAAACGTTGAGGCTCCTTAAGTACCTTTGGACATACAGTGCTTTGTCTGTATGACAAATCATAACCATGTACACTTCCATAAACATTCAATTTATTTGTTCATTGAATGTGTATTTCGAAGATACGAGTGTGTAAATTTTTTTAATCAAACCACTTTGCTTAGGTCTGCTGTGATAGGCTGCATCCCCTGTCAGACTTCAAGCTATTATATGGTTTCGAGCCAAATGCAAAAAACTATTAGACATGAGCTGCTAAGTACTGCTACCACTATATGAAATGGTACCACTATACTTTGGTGGTACCTCTGGGATTAGTCTTTTCAATTAGCATTTTATCCTACCATATTATCAAATCACCAAACACAACACTAACAATATCAGGAATTATGTTCACACTTGTCACCATAGCCTTGACAGCCCTGTTCAGTTTTATCAACTTCAAGCATATTTATTTATATAAATATATTTATTCAAATATATTTATTATATTTTTGCACCTGTAGGTCTTGTTAACTTGCCTAAGGCAGGCGGCTGTTACCAGGTGCAGCAAAAATATCTACTCCAAGCACCCTAAAACTTGAACCTTTACAACTTTCTCCTACAAGCGCAATTTCAAACTTGCCCCAATTAGCGGGAAGATACAAACCTGGCAACCCAGGTATAAATCTTACACATGGATGCAATGAAAATATAACTGATAGTGATCTTGAAGGGTTTCACATGAACTAGAGCGTATGGACAGAAGATGGAGGGGTGATTTTACAATGAGGATGCTTTGTTCCCATTTCTCTTGACTAAGGGATGGACAGCCCTTCACACTCCTCCTCAAATCAAGCCCTGAGAGGTTCCTTATAGTTTGCCAATGCTGCAATGATACCCTCGAACAAAACACCTCTACCCTCTAATAAATCCTAAAAGTCCCAGTCTGTAGACTTTACAACTGACCAGTCCAATCATTTTAGTGTTGATATGTCCATAGCATAAGCCCTGTGCCAAGTTTGAATAATTGGCAATGTTTTCAATGTAGGAGAGACCCTATGAAGCGGCCAAGCAGCACACTGACAATATAGATTCCAATTTTGATAAAAATGTTCATAATTTTGACACATTAAATATTTTAAGTGTTTTCAACATTTATTCATGTGACAGATTGAACTGAGACAATTGGGGAAAAAATGGGAGGAGATAACCAAACGTAGGCGGTAAGCAGACATCTATGAGGACACAGGGAGATGTAAAATGGCTGAAGGGTCGTCCAACGTCTGGCACTGTAGCGCAGCAAATGGTTACTGTGGTGCCGGCAGTGTGGTGTCTCACATTCAGCAAGGGAGGATCAAACGTCCCCGGGGGGAAAGTGTTAGCTTCAACATTATCATTTACACAGCACAACACACAGATCTGTTTCATAAACACATTCCCCTAATTACATGGCATACATTAAGGCATGCTGAAAGATCCCGGCGCTCCGTGGGCTCTCCCACACTCATGCTGGCTGGGAGCCCCCGGTCTGTAATTAGGAGGAAACAGCTTGGAGTGAAAGATACGGCACATGGAATACAGCATCTTCTACCTGAGACTGGAGGTGTCAGAGTAGAGATGCACAGTATATTGTTTGTTAATATCAATACTGACCTTTGAAACATTGAAACAGCAGAAGGCTCCAATATGCTAATAGGACCTTTAACAAGTTACAAAAAAGTTTTTTACTGTGTTCTAGAAGCATCCTGACCAACCTTGGACTCTCTGGATGACTTTCTGTGGGAGTTTCAATTGGGAGTTAAGGATGGGGTGGGTATATCATGGATATGGTCTTTTAGAACACTACATATACCATTAAAAAGACCAATTAAAGATAGAGAGGCCAAAATGGAAATAATTCTGACTGGGGTAACTCCGGCCCCCAGTGCTACAGTATTTCTATTATTTAAGAGTGTGAGATCCTGCTGTTTGAGCTTAAGAAGACAGTTAAAGCTATTAATAACTTTACTCAACAAACAAATATTTCAATATCATAATGTTCATTTGAGGGATCCATGAATCGCATTAATGATCCGGTTCACAGGTTGTTCTTTCTTAGACCGCTGCATACCAAAAAGCCTGCATTGGAGATCTTCTGACCCAGTTGTCTAGCCTTCAGAATTAGGCCCTTGTCAAAATGGCTGAGATTTTTATGCGTGTCCGTTTGTCCTGCTTTTTTGTCCGGCATCATTATCTTGCTGCTTAATATATTCACCCCTTGACACATGCCACTGTAGGTGAAGATGTTGAAGGTGAAGGTGTTTTTCACTTCATCTGTCAGTGGTACTAATGTTATGGCTGATCAGTGTAAAAAGAATAAGACACACAAAGCATATATAATGCCCTGTTTGGAGGTCAGCTGCTTAAACAAGAACTTCTATTATTATTTAAATAATTTCTCTTGTAATGATAAATGAAAGAGCTCCTGTGTTTTGTAACATTGTGTAATTAAGTCTGATATTACAGACTAACACTCAAACACTGGATCATCAGCCAGATATTACAGGAAGAGAGCTGGTCATTATTTGTGTAAAAACAGTCATGTGAATGTCAGGGTTCTCAGTGTGTTTTGAAGATCTCCAATGTCAAGAGCATTTCCCAAGTGAGCAAAAAGTGAGGAAAAAAGTGTTGCTTAATGTAGACAGGAGATGGACATGCAGAGGAGAAAAATGCTATACTAAGTGTATCATTTTTTTAACCACAGCTTCTGCCATGAATGCAGTGTATTTTCTCTTATACCTCTCTCACGGTCTTCCGTCCATGTGAAGCTAACTATAAAATGAATTGGACATTTTTATATCAGTCAGGCCTTAACTCCTTAACACTCCCAGGCTTATTACACAAAAAGATGTATTACTTAGTAACTGCAGGGACTTCTGTACAAAGTGGTGGGGCTATTCTTTGGTAATAGAATTTGTAATAACACTTTTGGCCCACTGGCGAGCCATAGGCTTTTTAAAAGGTATTTGTATCTGTCTGTCTTTACCGTATTGTTCAACCCTCAAGACAGTTATGTGGATTATCTTGATCAATATTATGTAAATAGCATCACAATAAGGGTCTACCAAATGTAACCTCTTAACCTCTATAGAACCGCCTGAGAATCCAGAACAATAATGCCTAGGGTGTAACAAAAAGTCAGAGTTTACAAGGCTGCAACACTGCAAGGCACAGCAGTAATATAATCGCAACATGGTATTTTTGTATACAGACACACACATACACATGCATACACCTCTCGCCCTCTCTCTCTCACACACACACACACACACACACACACACATACTGCTGCGGTAGAACAGAGGCCGTGTGGATCATCATGGGAACACCAGCGCTCCCTGCAGTCTCAGGGGACAGGCACCGCAAAACCACTAAAAGCTCCCAACAGACTCTCCGCCAGAGCGCTAACGCAGACGAGAAGCTGTTTTGCTCTTCCACTGTTTTCTGATATAAGATCTCTGCAGGGCCATTAGCTGTCAGAGTGGCGCTCTGGCTAAAAATACCAGCTGAAAACAACCTCAGCCTGGCTGCGTACAGGTACGGATATTTACAGCACGTCTCTGTGCTCTATTAAAATTACTCCGTATTGACGTTGCAGCAGACATGGTTAAAACCAGCATCTTAAAGCGAGCGACAAAATACTGGAGCTGTGACTTGTCACACGTTTAGCATTTTAGCATGTTTTAGCTGTGACTATACACATACAGAATATCATACTTGCATTTACTTGTATGTTATCTGATGAGCTTAGTCATGCTTTTGCATTGTGTGCATGTGTATAACATATACACGTGTCTATCTATTATGTGTACATATTGGCCAATGTTTTCTTACTACTGTAGCACCTATCAATCTCCTCACAGATCAATATATGTCCCAAACTGTCCAGACACCCTTTAGAATGAGTCAATTCAGCTACTTTTAAAGTGCTACCGTTCCTGATAAATGTCTTCAACTGTGCACACACAGCATATATGGACAGGATGCTCTGGTCACAACTCTCAATGCCAGTCTTCCTCGGGAGGGGTATAAGGCCCTCAGCATTGGCCTGTGGAGCAGTGGATTCTTTGGATCAATGAGGCTCCATCCAATGGCTATGGGATGAGTTGAAGCGCCCATTGGTTCCTGACCTCAGTAATGTTCCACCATCTAGTGTAAAGTCTTCCCAGGACAGTAAATGTAGTTACTGCAGCAAAGAGAGAACTCCCAATTAATACTCTCGATTTCAGAAGAATGAATGTTGGATGGGCAGGTGTCTACAAATGTAACTACTGTATCTATTTAAGCTGACCTGAACTGAGCTACGCATTCATGTTATTAGATTAAAATACACCTGTCCGACCTGGTGCAGGCTACTAAAGAGAAAATAACCATCAGTCATCGGTCATTGCATGTTTCCAGGATAGTAGGGTTTACAATTGAACAAGGTTGCTGATGAAGAAGCATTAACAGCAAGTATATTGAAAGCAATCATAAACTCAAAGGTAAGGAACGCACTGAACTACTAATAATACATGTAGTTCAAGATATCTCAGTTGTAGAACATCAGCTCATTCCTTTGTAACTGGTAGTATTTTGACGTATTTTAGCCACATTGTTTTGCTTTAATTCTTTATGCCATGTCTTTTAAATAGTGGTAAGGAAGTTTCCACACGTCTCCAGAACAAATCAGATACTTAAAGATGTATACAAAGTTATTCAGAGTGGTTTGGATTGAATCTTTTCTATAGAAAATTAACAGGTCTGAATTGTTCACAGTGCTGGTAAATGGAACCAAATGACAACGATCAGAAACAACATCAGCACCACCTGTCTAACACTCAGTAGGTCCTGCTTTTAACGTATCACTTTCAAAAATGAACTGTTCATTAACCGCCTAATATATCCACCCCTTCACATATGCCACTGTACCTGAATCTAAACTATAGATGAATCTAAATCTCCTGTTAATGGTTCATAATAAAGTGACCCACAGATATACACTCCCAAAAATACTGATGCTCCAAGAGGTTATCTAAGCGATGCGAAAGAATAACCATTTCTGTAAAATAGACATGAGTGTGAAGAATCTTTAAACTGGTAAAGAATCTTTACATCAATTTCATTAAACCTTCTAAAGGTTATTCACACACACATCCCTTTTCCAGAAATGGTTCTTTATGAAACCAAAAGTGAGTCGTCTATGGTATCACTCAAAATACCCATTTTGTAGCACCTTTATTTTTAAGAGTGTAGTCTAAAGAGTCTCTGAAGAGATCTTTGGCTTGTTCTCTGGATTTGACTAATTTGATTTTGCCTGATTTGACTGCCATAGACTTATAAAATTCAATGCCTCCTCGAGTGCCTCCATTCTAAACGCGTAAAGATCCTTTCCCCAGGATAAGACGGAATATTTACCCACATGTCGATTGGCGTGGGATTAATATAAGATGAGGTTATTTTTAAAGCTTGTTTATAGAAGATAAAAGGCGCTGGAATCTATAGAGCATTCATAGAGTGTTCAGATCGGGTCAAAATCAGAGAAACTCTGGTAATAATCACATTACTGATGCTTTTCCTTCTACAATAAAGCTACTAGCTATGCATTTATCTCTTTATGGGTTGGGCAATATTCCAAAGATAAAACGGGTCGGTTTCCTAGACAAGAATTAAGCCTAGTCATGTACACTGAAAAATCTCCTTTCAGAATGTGTGGTAGTCCAGTTCTAGGCTTAATCCATGTCCAGAAAACTGGCCTTACGGTACACATTTAACATTAACTAGCTCAGGTGTATATGTCTTCTGTTTAAGCTGAAACAGATGCAAGCTTCAATAGCAAACTATTTTTATGCAACCACTTGTCAAAACAAAGCCAAATACGTGCTTCAGTGAGGCACCACCCCAAATGCACGCCCGATATCAAAAGCCATTTAACACCTGGGTATTGAGAAAGAGTAGAGGCAGTAGGTGGATGAGGATCACTCACAGCCAGGATGATTTGCAGGGAGCTGTGGGCCACCTCCACATACTGGTACTCCAGCACGCAGCCCGCAATGCTGATGTAGCGGTGGTCCTCAGGGGCCCAGGATGGAGGAGGGGTCACGGGGGTCACCCTGCAGCCCGGGCCATTCTCCATCCACCAGGAGCGATGCATGGAGATGTTAAAGGTCATGATCAGATCCGTGTCCTGCAAGTTAGAGAAGAGGTTATGAGAAACGCCTCTCTACACAGTACACCACAGTTAAGAGGAGCACTAAGAACACACTCAACACCACCACTACGCAGGAACAGCTTCCTAAACATAAACTATTATGCTTAGCCTTTTCAATTTTTGAATTGATGTATATATGCATGTATATCTGTCATTTTCCAGTCATTTCAATCAGGAGTTCCAGCTCCTGTGGTATCCGCAGTGTGATACCACTAACTGTGACAGATTTAACAATGTAGTTCTTTAAACTAATCCGAAGGGTAATTTAAGATATTAAGGTGTTCAAAATCATTTCTATTTATGATATGATCTTTAGAATTCTGACAAGTATATTTTCACATTTCATTTGAGAAAGAGGGAATGCAGTATTTGCAGAGCTTTTGTAGTATATGATCATTAATCAATTTAAAAGCTTTGCTTAACATTCTGCAACCAAATTACCCACGCTGTTTCACTGGGGTGTCTCAGAAGACTATTCATTTTAAGCAGTACAAGGGATTCACAAAGAGCAACAGTGAGCCAACTCATATTTAGTTTTCACATGGCATTCATTTAACAAACAAGCAGGAGAATTCCCATTTCACTGGTCTCAATATTATGCTTTTGTGTGCCAGTCTCATCTTTAATGATCCAAAGAGCTGGCTTCTGGAAGTGATCGTGATACCCCAGTTCTGTAAACTGAAGCTTATTCACCAAGGCTGTGAGAGCAGCTTTGGTGCACATGAGAGTCCTTACGTAGCAGTATAGGAGAAATGAGTGGGTGGGGTCACTCTAATTTCAACCGACCACCCACTAATACAACTTATACAACTGCAACAGCAAGATGCTGCTTGTTGTTTGTGATGTCTCCTGTTCTTATTCTGAAGCTCATTTTTAGCACAATTTTACTTTCTTCCACATGCTAGTGGTTTCTAGCTACAAGCACTAAAATACAATTGTGAACTCTAGGCCCAAATGCAACACAGCACATGGTGGTCAGTAGTGGTGGAATAGGTCACAAAACTCACGCTTTGGATTGGATCATGATTTTTTTCAGATCACTTTACGAGAAAAATTAAGAAGGCATTTGTATTACTGCTCCATTTGTATTAGTGACTTTTATTTTGACAGGGTCTGTTTATTCATTGTATTACTGACTTTTGACAGGGTCTGCTTGTTTGTTTTTATTAGTGACTTTTATTTTGACGGGGTCTGTCAAAATCTGTTAAAGCACTAGTGGTAAGGAACAACCCAAGTACAATGAAGGAACCAATGAATTAGAAGCTACTGGAGGTCCAGTGTCACAGTCGACAGGGAAGTTTTATACTACCATGGATTGTGAGACTACCACTTAAGGAAAAAGCCCCTGGTCCAATTTCAACACCTTTTCAGTCAACTGTCATGGCGGACCAGTCTGATGCCCACAATGTCGATAACTATGTTCCCAGTCTTGACAATGTTCTTGGGAAAACACTTAAAAGTAAATGAGTAAAAGTGCTGGCACCAAAAGACAAGGTATACAACAATTCACAAACCCATCAGTGCCGTAAAAAATAATGAATAACCAAAAAGAAAAAGAGAAAGAAAGAGAAACCAAAGCTTCCGTCTGGCCCTCAGTGCTACACATGCATAGCTGAATAAATCTGATGCTGGTACAAAGGAACGTAGCTCGATAAACTTCCTCTGAAGAGCAGTGGGCTGACATTTCAACTTGCAAGACCCATTTCAACTGTATGCCTTTTTCATGCTGCAAGCTGTGCACTCCTTTGGGCATTTTTTGGTTGTATGAAAAAGCCTGAAAATTTGCTGTGGAAACACTAGCAAGCAATCACGAAGAAATGCAACGTCACCCAATTTCCATGAAAACAAAAGCTGCTCTTTACCGCTTGTCAGATGTTTTCCAGCACCGTCTTTAAAGAAAAAGTGAGTCATCTGAAGGGGCCGTGTCAGTACCATTATTGTGTCTTGCTTAAAGTCCACACGGAGATCAATCACCCGTCCGCCTCTGGAAAGCATGCCACTGTTTGCCCGGCGAGTGTGGGTGTCTAGATAAAGTGCTTTTAATTTATGCTTAAAACACATATCAATGGCAGACGGTTTGTTGAAGGCTTGCCCAAGCCAGGCCTGCGGCGCTAATCTTAACACGGCAGTGACATCGGTGCTTTATTGCCACCGAGACGCTCTCTCTGAGCTTTACTGAGCACTTCAGGCTAACTGACATATGCCTGACATGGCATTTAGTCGTTTGGTATGGGGATTTTATAGAATTTAAACCTGTAACATCAATGCAGAAATTTTACGCCACCTGTTACTGGGCTTAATCTGCTCCTTTATGTTCGAGGAATTATTTGTCACTGCAGTTGGATTTGTTAGACATGTACAGATATGTACGAAACTCTCTTGCAAAGCCAGAAATTCATTGTGGTTTCATTATTTTATAATTCTTATGAAGTCGATCAATGAACTTGCATGCTGCTTGGAAACTATCACAGTGCATACAACAATAAGGGATGTATCATACATTTTTTCTACACAGAAATTTAATCCACATGCTGACCCATTTAACCTGATTTGAGTGGGGATGCAAGCTGGTTTCCTCCTGGACAATAAAAAGATCACCCTGCTCTCCTCCATCCCCATTGGATTAATGCGCTATACCCTGATAATTACTGATAACTTTTTTACATCCATTTTTCAGATCACCCAGAAATGCTCAAATGCTCCAAATCTAGAAGAAATGCTCAGACATTCACATGGTTTTTCTTACACATGTACTGTTTGTTTCTTAATGCAATTTTATGATAATATGTGAAAGTAGGTTAGATAATTACCCTGATATTACCTAGTGATTGATCGTAAAGTTCCATACAAAGAGTTTATACAAAAAACGAATGTAGTCCATAACCGATTGCCCTACCAACCTATCAGTGCTTTGCCTGCCAAATATTATTGCTTGAACCCACTACCCCCTTGAAAAGTTTGTATAATTCGACACTTGATTTCACTGCAACCATTATGGCCATGCACACATGTCAGGATATTGCTGAAATTCTTGAGAGGGTTAACCCACCCTAATAATTCGCTTTTAAAGTCATGACAACAAAAGCATCTTATGGCATCTTAAAGCAAAAATGTTCCTAAAATTGAATGGAAGTCAAGGTAAAAGAAGAATTTATTCCAATTAGTTTAGACAATTTCTATTGCTTCATTCCTCCAGAATTATTTACACAGTGTACAGAGCATCTACAGGCTTCCAACCCAGGAGAAAGGAATGTAAATTGGACAGAAGTGATAAGAGTGAGATGAGTCTTGTTCTAAAAACAGTCTCAATTATCTATCTATCTATATATATATATATATATATATATATATATATATATATATATATTTTTTTTTTTTTTTTTTTTTTTTTCTTTTTACATGGACTTCCATTGAAATTTAAGAATGTTTTTTACCTCTCTTGTAAAGAAGATTTTTATGTGAATAATGTGATAAAGCACATACAAACCTGCAACCAAAAGTATAATGTTGTTTAGATTAATAGCAAATATTTAAAATAGGATATAATTATACATTAAAACATTAAGGGGGATTTACAGACTCTTTGCCCACTTTTGTATGCCCAACAAGTGGAAAGCAGAAACAGAGCTTAAGAAGTGTATGGCAGCGTCTTCTCATTTATGCCCAGATAGAGACAGACAAGAGCTAAATAAAGAGACCATTCTGCATCGGTCTTCTGCACTAGTGCCCACTGTCTTTTCTAGCAGGTAGAATGAATGTCAGCTGAGTGGATAAACGCAATCCATCAGCAGTCAAATAGCAGCGGGCTGCTCCACATAGCACTGTTTCTGTGTGAATCGCAGCAGGGTGCTCCTGCTGTATAGGCTGGCAGGCTGTAGCCAGTGTGAGGGGGGCGCAGGATGGGGTGGTCCGACAGTGGCTGGTGATTTGTTGTGGTTCATTCCCTGACACGGAGAGATGGATGAGACCACATTCCTGCAAAAAGTCTGTCTGACAGCAACAATCATGCTCCTGACTAATGAGGGCGCTGAGGGTGGTGGCACATATACGTAGGGCAGCTCTAGATTCACAAGTTCCCACTAGGCTGTCTCACTGTGATGCCGTGCTTTATTTGATGTTTGTATTGCTTTTGTAGTGTTTCCTGTGCGTGCACCCTCACAGCTTACAGTAAGCTGAGCAGTGCCGACCGTTTACACTCAATGTGCTGTCCAAAATACCAAGGGGTACACCACCTGTACACCAACCACCAGCCAAATGCATTATACTCATTAAACGGGACGCCAGAAATATGAAGAACTTCGAAAAAGATATATCTCATCTAAATTTGCATGAAAAATGTCTTGTGATCTGGCTTCTAACTAAGTGACTAAGTAAATAACTAAAAAGACTGTCCTCAAGAGTGTGCGGTGTTTCGCATTAATGATACTGTGTAGAAGTCACAATTATTATTAATATTATTTTTTAACTTAATGCACATTAAAACCTAGAATTCTGTGGAAAGTGCTGACCTATAAATTAAATACAAACTATATCTGTGTTAGTAAATAATTATATAATATTTATTTAACAGAACAATTAGCATGTGTTCCTGTTCCTGTCCTGTTCGTTTATTATTTAAATTTGAACAAAATGAAAAATTTAAGGCTGCCAAATGACCTATTTAGGTAAAATAGTTTTACAAAAACAACAAAAAGCCTTAATTTGAAAGTTGTTTATACTCTTGCACTGAAGGAATGCATGTTCAAATGAAAAACAACCTTCTCCTCAAACTCAGAGCAACCTCTAGAAGGGGAGTTGAGCCATGTGGGTTTGCTTACACATGCAGTTTGTTCGTGCTTACAAAGTCCGCTGGTGATGTCGGGTTAATTCCCCATCATCTGGAACAGGGGAGGTTTTCTCCAAAAGCAATCGGAGGGCATTTGAAGAGGATCAAGATGGAGAGAACGAAGCCCTGGGATGGTTGTCAATCATCTATATCCATCAGTAAATGAGTTTCTGCAGACGAGCCACTGCTGCATTTCCCTTAGGCCAGCACTTTGAAATCTGGCCTGAGCACAACCAAGTGAAATGAAAGATGAAGATGACTAAGAGGAAGGCTATTTTTTTTATAGAAAAAGAAAAATAGTAGATAGTAAACTCAGGCTTCCTGCAGTTAAACTTTGTAAAATGGCAAATACAGAAATAAATAACAATTTAAACACAAAACTAACCTGCATATCAGGGTTCATCATTCAAAACAGCAGTGGTGACAGCATCAGTGGAGAGAGCAGAGGTGAAAATGATTTTCTAGGTCGGGTCAGCTGACTTTCAATAATAAGATATCAGAGATGTTTCAGGTAAAATCTATCCAGTAAGTAAAATACTCGGTGTTGTGCTCATTTGCTGTTGTATGCAGGAAAATGGTGTAATCTAGTTGTGCTTCTAGATGTGTTTTTTTTGACCCTGCAGGGTTCACTGGGCTCTGGTCATCCTAGTGTAGGTAGCAGTAAAAATACTGCACCTGCAATTTAATAAACGTCACACCTCGTGCCAACATAAACCACCATGTCCATAATTGTTGGTGTGTGCACTGCAGTTGCCCTCTTTACCCCTTGAACCCTATGTTATATGTAATATTTACCGCATATCGCATATATTAAGTACATTTTGTGGATTCTTCTGAGTTCTATTAAACAGGGTCTATGAAACTGATATTACTATGGCGGTAATGTAGTTTTTAGAATACCTGATGTGTATGCCCAAGCACAGGCTGTGTCAGGTTTTGATTGGTTCTGCACCTACGTTCAACTGTCTGTCTGTTTGTGCACATACACTATATTGACAAAAGTATTGGGACATTTGCTTATTCACCGTTTCTTCTGAAATCACGGGTATTAAGAAGAGTTTATCCTGCTTTTGTTGGAGTAACTGCCTTTACTATCCAAAGAAGGCTTTCTTCAAGATTTTGGAGCTTCACTGCTGTGAGGATTTGATTGCATTCTGCGACAAGAGCATTAGTGGGGTCAGGATGTTGGCTGATCACCACCTCATCTTATCCTCAGCTGCCCAAATCCTGCCTGGCATTAGGCATGGTGCCAATAGGTTGATGCTTATCTGCGCCAGAGAGTCCTAAACTATTGGCAGTGCTTTTCTGTAGGAATTTGACAAGCTGTGTGTGTGCATTTGCACATCTGTCTCAGCAATAGGTGAATGCATCTGTTAGAAGGGGGTGTCCACAAACATTTGGACATATAGTGTAGGTCTGTAAGGTTACAGACAGGGTAGAGTGTTTTCTTTTAATCGTAAGTGGCCTCATTTAAAAAGTTTTGGAACTTGTCCCTGTGCATATAACAAAATATGGCACAACAGCTACAAAACACACCTATGCCATCCCATACATCCCATACATACCATATGTAAAAATGTACAAGATAATTAGTGTTATGTCATATGACATGACTGTTGCTTCACAGTATGGTGGTAGTGGTGGCTCAGTGGGTACTGGTAATACCCAGGCTCGGCAAGCTGCCACTGTTGGGCCCTTTACCCTCTCTGCTCCCCGGGTGCTGGAGTTGACTGCCTACCGTTCCAGGTGTATGTGTTCACAACCATGGATGGGTTCAGTGCAGAGGATACATTTCACTGTACATTGTACAGCGACAAATACTTGCACTTTTTACCCTTTTTTATATGAAAACATTATAGAATAGATTAATTGCCCATCCGAAAACCACGTATGTTTAAATACACACATTTGTTGGGATCTTTGTTTTGGTGTGTTTGGTAAAAAGTAAATACAGCACTCTGCATATAATTAGCTTTTAATAATTATATATTTCGTTTCGTTTTTCACTTGGGGTCTAAAGTACCTATTATTCATTGGAGGCTCCTATACGTTTATACACACAGTTAGCATTGCTATGACAATTGCATGCCTAAATCATGATATACTCATCTCAAACCATTTGGAGCTGTTCAGTAACCTGTAGTAGACTTGCTTACATGGTCTGTGACATTGTATGGCACTATTATCTATAACCATGGACTAAAATACATTGCATAGCAATTATGTCAAAACCAGTCTTTAGACTTGAGTAAAAACTGCATCTCCAGGCTGAGATACATAAATATCAGGGACTGATACTGTCACTAAAGGCCTGTATAAAAACATCTTTCAGACTGAATGTTGCATGGATGAGTGTCAAGTCTGTAGAGATGTATCTAGGCCTCTGTATTATGCTAGCTATAGCTCGTTTAGGGAAGCTTACCAAACTCTGCAGACCCATGAAGCCATCTCCACTCACCCACAGGTAATGAGCTGGCATGCCTGTCAGCTACAGGTTTTTCCTGCAGTTAAACATACTCAGTGGACCTGTCTCTGGAAAAAAAAAATGCTTTAAACGATATTACAGAATGCACCACATGACAGCAAAGATACTAAAAACAAGACAACATTTCCCTGAGGCTCTGTCTAAAGTCAGAGCCCAGGCCTAGGCTGCCAGTCATGCACAAATTCATGATATGTCTGTCTGCAAAGTCTTTACTGAGTCCTTAGTTAATGCCGTTAGGGCTGAGTGTTAAAATATAGTGCATGGGTGTAATTACCTAGACATAAAATTGTATGGTAGCAGTTATCAACTTTACCAAATTTGTTATGTTTTAGTCATGTTTGTGCTGTTTACATGGTGGTGCAAAAGGCCCCCAGAACTATAGTCATACTTATCTGTCTCTATGCTGGTAGTAGTTCGACCTATGTTAGCATAACTCTAGTCTCACCTACACTAGAACAATGCTTGTCTCAATACTAGCACAACGCTTATCTCTCCTATACTAGAAAACCTCTAGTCTCTCTTACACTAGTATAATACTAATCTATCCTATACTAGAACACCTCTAGTCTCTCTTACACTAGTACAATACTTATCTCTCCTATACTAGAAAACCTCTAGTCTCTCTTACACTAGTACAATACTAATCTCTCCTATACTAGAAAACCTCTAGTCTCTCTTACAATAGTACAATAATAATCTCTCATATACTAGAACACCTCTAGTCTCTCTTACACTAGTATAATACTAATCTCTCCTATACTAGAACACCTCTAGTCTCTCTTACACTAGTACAATACTTATCTCTCCTATACTAGAACACCTCTAGTCTCTCTTACACTAGTACAATACTTATCTCTCCTATACTAGAACACCTCTAGTCTCTCTTACACTAGTACAACGCTTATCTCTCCTATACTAGAACACCTCTAGTCTCTCTTACAATAGTACAATACTAATCTCTCCTATACTAGAAAACCTCTAGTCTCTCTTACAATAGTACAATACTAATCTCTCCTATACTAGAACACCTCTAGTCTCTCTTACACTAGTACAACGCTTATCTCTCCTATACTAGAACACCTCTAGTCTCTCTTACACTAGTACAACACTTATCTCTCCTATACTAGAACACCTCTAGTCTCTCTTACACTAGAACAATACTAATCTCTCCTATACTAGAACACCTCTAGTCTCTCTTACACTAGTACAACGCTTATCTCTCCTATACTAGAACACCTCTAGTCTCTCTTACACTAGTACAACGCTTATCTCTCCTATACTAGAACACCTCTAGTCTCTCTTACACTAGTACAATACTTATCTCTCCTATACTAGAACACCTCTAGTCTCTCTTGCACAAATACAATACTTATCTCTCCTATACCAGAATTACATCTAGTCTCTTTTACACTAGTACAATACTAATCTCTCCTATACTAGAACACCTCTAGTCTCTCTTACACTAGTACAATACTTATCTCTCCTATACTAGAACACCTCTAGTCTCTCTTACACTAGTACAATACTTATCTCTCCTACATTAGTATTATTCTACCCATTCCTATGTTAGCAAAATGCTTGTATTACCTATGCTATCATAACTGTAGTGTCTAGTTTGCTAGCACAATGCTAGTCTTTTCCAGTCTCTCTAGTGCTAGCACAATACACCTCTCTCCAATACTAGCATGAAACTATGCTCAGCTAGCATACTGTTAGACTTGCCTATGCTACCATAATGAGAGCTGCGTGGCACATTGCTATGAGGTGAGTAGCAGCACACATCGCAGTTCTACCTCTAACAGTTCCCTGTTCCAGATCAAATCTGAGAACATATCAAACTGGACAATCCTGCTTGGCACACGGAGCTCACCATGCTCTCCGCTGCTGTCTCAGTTGTTGTCACAGCAATTACACGAAGAACAGGCAGGCAGAGGCGGCCTGCTCACCGCACAGCCTCTAATTGCCTGTCCACAGAGGGACGTTTGCTCTCATCAGACTGACACACCACGAGGTCAGCAATAAATATCCCACCACAGAGAGAAAGGAGCATCGGTGGCATGGGCCCAGACACAGCACCCACCTTTATGAAAGACGGCAGGGAGAAAAGTAACAGCATTTCCAGATGGTGTGGAGTTCAGCCCTTTTTAGAAACACAAGTCGGGAAAAGCTACTCTGAGCTTGTACTTTCTTCACTCTGAGCTACTCTCCAGAGAATGTCTTATGGAACATCAGGAATTCACTGACGCCAAAACCACCCTCGCACTCGAGTTCAAAAGAATCTGAAGCTGATGGATGTCAGGTACTTTGGTGACCTTTAAAGCTGTGAGAATCATTCACTGTTTATATCCAGACAGACAGTTATTAGAAGTGTTATTTTTAATTCAACTTTTAGAGGCATGTCAGCCTTGGTATGAAGCTTTTTCTGATAACGTATTGAGGATGTGGGCCTGCTGCTTCTGCCACCATAGTGTTATTTATAAAAACTGACACAATCCATGCAATCCATCAGGATGGCTGCTACCATGTCTTTTAGCAATGCAAAGTAATCTTGTCCATGTTTATGGACAATAGTGTGACAGACAGTGGTGTCACTACAATGACAAGTACTAACTGCACAATGCTAAATGGAAAGGAAAGTGCAGTCATACGCCATTATTTAAAATCACTTTGAGCAGGAAAAGACTACAGCAGCAGCTAAGACTACACTACAATTGTGCAATAATGTAAGAAATATATATATATATATATATATATAAGAAAAATCTATTGTACACTATATGGACAAACGTATCGTGACACCTGCTCATTTATTGTTTCTTCCAAAATCATGGGTATTAAGAAAGAGTTCTTCTATCGAGCTTATGTTGAAATAACTGTCTCTACTGTCCAAGGAGCATTGCTTTGAGGATTAGATTGCATTCAACAAGAGGAGTGTTAGTGAGGTCAGGGTGTTGGATGATCACCTCACCACCTCATCCACAACTCCCCAACTCATCTCAAAAGTATTCCAGATAACTCAGTTCCACTGCTCCACAGCTCAATGCTGAGGGTCTTTATACTCTTCAAGCCCACATCTGGCATTAAGGATGGTTCATGTTTAACTGTTTCAGAAAGTGTAAATCTATTAGCAGTACTTCTCTACAGGGACTAGACAAGCTGTGTGAGTGTCAGCAACAGAAAAAGGAGTGTCTACAATCATTTGGTTCTTTAAAGCACCTATAAAAATGGAAGGTTTCACTATTTTCACCACCATAAAGTCATATTTTTATTCCTACAAGTTAAAGAACTGTTTTTAGTGTTACATAGATGTCTTCTGTACAGAACACATGGCACAGTGTCATTGGTGTGATAGTCTGGCAGTGAAGTCATCCATGCAAAAGACTTGCATGAGATTTTGTGGGAACACTTATGGAAATTGCAATTTAATATGGAATTGATGCAGCATGTTAAGTTGGTTGACTTGTAATGTACATCACTGCCACTTTGTTAATATTATTACTTGAAATTATTCATATCAAACCTGACTTGGCTAATTAGCTATTCTTGCTAACAACTTAAAAAGTTCACAGTCACCAATTAGCAGTGCCTAACCCCTTAAACAGTCTATGGCCAGCCAGTGGGCCAAAAGTGTTATCACAAACTTCTATTACCAAGGAATAGCCCCACCAGTTTGTATAGAAGTTCCTGTAGTTACTGAGTAATGCACCTTATTGTATAATAAGCAAAAGCAATTGCTGGACAGGAAAAGTGTCCTCAGTTCCACTGAACTGCGCTCATTTACATCAGACCGAATCAGACAAGTGACGCAGCTTGTGTTGCTGAACCATCACCTTAACAGCCCCGACTAACCTTCACTGTGCAGGAAGTGAGGACAGATGTCATGCTCTGCACTTAACAAAGCCTAAAAGACAAGAGGTATAGGCTACACCCACTGAGGGCACTGGCTGGGGTGTAATGCGCAGCCCCTTGTAAACAAGGCCACATCATCCACATCCATTGTGTTCATTTTCCAGCTGCCGCGCAGGAGACAATCCGTGCCAGTCGAGGAGTTTTGTCTGTTCACGAGAGCATGAAATTAGCTCATTTAGCAGAACTGAATTAATTTGGTGCGATTAAAATAATAGCAGACACAGGCGTGGGGGGCTCCGAAAGGAAGCGTGCGCTAATCAGCGGGCTTCTAACTCCAGCCCCCTTTTATGTGCACGCAGGGGCTTGTTTTGTGTGCATGCGGGACGTGTCTGTCACAAACCAAGATGTGACATTTCAAAAAGCGTCTGTTAACAGATGGAGGACTGTTTATATTTATGAATATTGCAGCACAAGCCCTGAATATTTAGCAGTGCTGGAAGAATGTGCCCGCACCGCGCTGAAATGTCACTGAAAGAGCGCGTGGCACGCTCGCAAGAACAGCATCTGTGTGCTGAGTATGATGCTGTGGTGAGTGAGCGTGTAAACGCGTGAGCTCCATTTATCAATTAAAGTGAAAATTCCTCGCAGTCAGAATGTGTGTGTGTGTGGGGGGGGGTTCAAGTAGGAGGGATGAGGAGATTCTGTCTGACACTGGAAAAAAGAGACTAACTTCACTTGGGCAGAGATTACAGGTGCATGAAGAGGGAGTTTAACAAGTGTTAATCCACAAAGCACTCATCAAACATGTGGATTTCAATGAGAGAGTCCCAGCCTGTATTCCAGAGTCAGAGCAGGACGAGCACGGCCTTAATGGAATAAGGTCACATGGTAGAGAGAATGAAGAAAGAAGGAAAGAGAGAGAGAAATAGAGATGGGAAAAGAGGGAGAAAGAAAGATAAGGGAGAGAGAAACAGAGAGGGAGAAGGTAAAAAGATGGACCTGTAAAAATAGGAAGAAGAGAAGAAGAGACAAAGAAGGTGGAGCGAGAGAAAGCTAGTAAAGAGAAAAAGAAGGGAGAGTTAGTGAGAGAGAGAGAGAGAGAGAGAGAGAGAGAGTGGGGAAAGAGAGAAACAGGGAGGTGTGAGAAAAAGAGAGAGTGTGAAAGCAGGCAGATGAAGTGAAAGAGAGAAAGAAACAGTATGGAAAGATAGAGAAGGAAGGCTGGAAGAAGAAGCATGTGAGAGAGAGAGAATGGGGAAGGGGAGAAATGGGGAGGAGAACAAAGAGAGACACAGAGAGAGAATGTGAAAGGGAGAGAGAGAAAAGAGAGAAAGTAGGGAAACAGAGAATGGAAGGTGAGACGATGGAGAGAGAAATAGAATGAGGAAAGGAGGGGAGAAAGAAAGAGACAAGGCGGACTATGTGAAAGAGAAAGAGGAAAGAAGGAGAGAGAGAGAGAGAGGGAGAGAGAGAAGGACAGATTGGGATAAGAGAGAGGGTGGAGGAGAGGGGAGTGGGGGTCTTCAGACAGCCCACACTCATCAGTAGGTCTGGTGCTGTATTGATCTCCTCAGCAGGCTGGATATTAGAGAGGTAATTCAGTTTTCAGACTGGAGGTGTGGAAGTTCTGGGGCCGCTCCATTTGTTACCCCAGCAGAGGAAATAACTGATACTGGCCATCTGGTTGGGGGGCTCCTGCTGGACAAAAGTGTAATGAGGTGGGCTGCCCAAGCAGGACTGAGCAAGGCACCTGCCCCCCATCAGCTAAAGCTAGGGACCTTTAACCCTTAGCAGTCACAGTTATTGTCAAGCGTAGACATGAACTAGTCTTGACTCGTTGCTCACTGAAAGAAGCAGAGTTAACGTGTGGAAAGAGGAGATTCAGAACTTTCCATCTGAACCACATCTGTAGAACATGTTGTTGAACCTGGTGTTTTTCTAACAGTAGTCTTTTGCATTTCCTGCCATTATGAGAATGTGTGACCCATCTATTGTTTCAGCGCTTAGTGGAAACCCCACTGTTTGTCATTTACAATCCCAGCATCGGACCACCTTGTTAAAAAACCATCAGTTACAGGAGGCAAACAAAAATACTGTATGTGTTGATGTGCTTTTTTACGCTGTAAAGTTGAATCCAGTCTCATCTGGTCACATCAGGGATGCATTTAAAAAAAAACTGTAAACAGAATTGGGCCAAAATATACTACATGGACAAAAGTTCTGGGACACCTGCTTATTCATGTTTTTTTTTCTAAAATCTGGCTTCTGT